>NC_141992.1:67388976-67759729 GCF_049901715.1 Pseudonaja textilis | reverse complement strand
GTACAGTAAATATGGGGCAAATATATTATCTCAATCTATTTCTAAAAAAAAAAAAAGAATGGATGTTTGATCATTCCAGAAGCAAACTTGTGAAGCATTTAGAGGTGCTTATTCTATGTGAAGCATTGAATATGCTTCAACTATATAGAATGTAGAATACTTTATTGGCCAAGTGTGATTGGACACACAAGGAATTTGTCTTGGTGTAAATACTCTCAGTATACATAAAGAAAAGGTATCTCTGTTAAGAATCAAGAATCATAATGTATCACACTTAATGATAATCATAGGGTACAATCAACAATCAAATCATACTAGGAAACAGTCAATATAAATCGTAAGGATACAAGCAACAAAGTTACAGTCCTACAATCACAAGTAGGAGGGGATGGGTGATAAGGAGTGATGACAAGATTAATAGTAATAGTAGTGTACACTTTGTAAATAGTTGAACAGTGTTGAGGGAATTATTTGTTTAGCAGAGTAATGTCTTTTGGGAAAAAACTGTTATTGTGTCTAGTTGTTCTGGTGTGCAGTGCTCTATAGTGTCATTTTGAGGGAAGGAGTTGAAACAGTTTTTGTCTGGGATGTGAAGAGTCTGTAAATATTTTCACAACCCTCTTTTTGACACGTGCAGTATACAGGTCCTCGATGAAGGCAGGTGGGTAGTAATTGTTTTTTTTCTGCAGTCCTAATTATCCTCTGAAGTCTGTGTCTGTCCTGTTGGGTTGCAGAACCAAACCAGACAGTTATAGAGGGGCAGACGATAGACTCAATAATTCCTCTGTAGAACTATATCAGCAGCTCCTTGGGCACTTTGAGCTTTCTGAGTTGGCACAGAAAGAATATTCTTTGTTGTGCTTTTTTGATGATGTTTTTGATGTTAGGTGTCCATTTTAGGTCATGTGATATAGTAGAACCTAGGAATTTGAAGGTCTCTACTGTTGATATTGTGTTGTGTAGTATTGTAAGAGATGGTAGTATGGGAGGGTTTCTTCTAAAGTCTACCACCATTTCTACAGTTTTGAGTGTGTTCAGTTCCAGATTGTTCCGGTTATACCATGAGACAAGTTATATAACCTCCTGTCTGTATGCAGATTCATCGTTGTCTCGAATGAGACCAATCACTGTTGTGTCATCAGACACTGTTGTGTCTTCAGTATTTTAACAGATGGATCGTTTTAGATGCAGTTATTGGTATATAGGGAGAAGAGAAGTGGAGATAGCACTTGAGTGGGGTGCTGTGCTGATTGTACAGGTATCGGATGTGATTCCATCTCGCTTCACCTGCTGCTTCCTGTTAGGAAGCTTATGATCCACTTACAAGTGTGTTCAGGTACCGCTAGTTGGTTTAATTTACTTAGAAGAGTGTCTGGAATGATGGTATCAATTGCTGAACTGAAGTCTACAAAGAGGACCTTGCATAGGTATTTGGAGATTCATGGTGTTATAGGATGTAATGCAGAGCCATGTTAACAGCATCATCTGTGGATCTATTTGCTTGGTATGCAAATTGCATGGGATCTAACAGCAGATTTGTGATGGTTTTCAGGTGGGACAGCACAAGCCTTTCAAAGATTTTCATAACTACAGATGTTAGAGCAACTGGTCTGTAGTCATTCAGTTCCTTGATGGAGGGCTTCTTTGGCACTGGGATGATGGTAGAACATTTGAAGCAGGAAGGAACATAGCACATCTCTAATGAGCTATTGAAGATTCGGGTGAAGATGGGGGCCAATTGGTCAGCACAGACTTTTAAGCAAGAAGGAGATATCTTGTCTGGCCCTGGTGCTTTTCCTGGCTTCTGTCTGTGTAATAGATCTTTCACTTCTTTTTCTGTGATCACCAGAGGTTGTGAGCCCAATGGATTGAGGCCAGTTGTGGCAGGCTTGGCTGTTGGCGTGTTTGAGATGTGGGTTGTGGAGATAGGTGGCTGTAGTTTCTTTTTAAACCTGCAGTAAAACACATTCAGGTCATCTGCTAGTTGTTGATTTCCTTCTGCCTGGGAAGGAGGTTTGCTGAAGCCAGGGATATTTTTAAGAGTTTTCCACATGTTTCTTGGTTCATTTGTTGAGAATTGATTCTTTAACTTTTCAGAGTAGCTTCTTTTTGCTGCTCTGATCTCTCTTGTTAATATGTTTCTGGCCTGGTTGTATAGCATTCTGTCACCTTTTCTGTAGGCTTCCTCTTTGGAACAATGTAGCTGCTTAAGTTTAGCTGTGAACCAAGGTTTATTGTTACCATATATTTGCAGGTTCCTTGTTGGCACACATAAGTCTTCGCAGAAGCTAACATATGATGTTACAGTATCTGTGAGCTCATCTAGGTCTGCAGAGGCATCTTCAAAAACATTCCAATCAGTGCAATCAAGGCAGGCCTGGAGTTTCAGCTTTGCCTCATCTGACAAAGTCTTCACTGATTTAATTGTTGGTTTAATGGTTTTAAGTCTTTGTCTGTAGGCAGGTACGAGGTGAATCATGCAGTGTCCCACAGCTGCTCGTGGTAAAGACCTATAAACATCTTTTACTGTTGTGTAACAGTGGTCTAAAGTATTTTTGCCTCTGGTGGGACAATTTACATGCTGGAAATATTTGGGGAGCCCTTTCCTTAAATTTGCTTGATTGAAATTTCCTAAAATGATGTGAAGGGAACCTGGGAGATTGGCTTTAGCCGCCATAATTTGTCCAGCAAGAGTTGGTAATGCCTTGATTACACGGGCTTGTGGAGGAACATAAACAGCTATTAGGAGAAATGAGGAGAACTCATGTGGAGAGTAAAATGGCTTGCAGTTGATGTGTAAAGACTCTAAGTTTTCATCACAAAACTTCTATATTATAGTTATATCCTGAGACCAGCCATTGTTGATATATATGTGAATGTGAAACAAATAAATAAAAATTAAAAAAAAAACATTTCCAATCAATCTGTTTGAATATGCTAATCCAGATACATTACATTGCCTTAAGTTTCATATTCATTGACACATATTATTTTCTGTACATATCTCTTCCCCCATCCCAAAATAGCTTGTGGGTATCTATCTGATTCTAAAGTATCACTAATTAGTATTGAATTATAGTATAAGATTTACAAAATTTATCCTCTATAGGGGGTAGTTAATTTACTGGTAGCTAGAAATAAAAATAGAAAATGATGATTATCTGAAAGGTAAACCATGCAGCTAAGGTCAACAAATTCTGTACGCAGGCATAATCTATAGTATTAGGATCTAGATTTGTTCGTATCCATTAATGTAATTTTCTTCACTATCTTGTTCAAAATACATGAATTCAACTTAATGGCCATCTGAAGTATGGAAAGCAATTGTTATAATCCATATTTTTGCATAAATATTGCAAATGAAAAAAGCAGGACCTGTCAAGTATTTCTATATGGATCCAGCTAACTTACTAGAATTGTCTAGTGGTTAAAGTACCAGACTAGAAGTTAGGACATAGTGAATTCTAGTCCTGCCTTAGGCATGAAAGCTGGCTGGATGTCTTTGCTCTCTCTCCCTCTCTGTCTCTCTCTCTCTCTCCCTCCCCACTTCCCTCCCTCTCCCCCTCTCTTTCCAACCCACTTCACAGGATTTTGTTGTTCAGAAAATATTTAGGAGGAAGAAGTTTTATGTATGCTTGCCACATTGGGTTACTTATAAAATAATAAAGGGATAGAAAATCTAATAAATAAAAACATCTAATAATAAATAATTCCATGAGATCTTGTATGGGAGAGTTGGTGTAGAGGTCTTTGGGATACTAACCTGTTTTCTCCTTCTCTTTGCATCAAGAACATGCTGTAACTTCGTATAATTTTTTGTTCCATAAAGTCTCTGCATTGGATGACAATACTGCTGTTTCTGAATTCTTATTCACATTGGAAAATTTCCATGGAGAGAAGCAATTTTCCTCTACACATGGAGACTCACAAACAGGACTCTTTTGCTGGGTCTCTGTTTCTTTTGAAGTAAGAGAAACAGTGTCTTTTTCCCCTCCTCTCCTGCCTTTCTCACTTGTTTTCATTTATTAGCATTTGCTTGCTTTCAATAGCTTATTCCCCTATCTATTGCCCTCTCACCAATCCAGGTAAGATTAATGTACTTTTTGTCATTTTTCTTGAAGCAACAGTAGTGGTTTTTCTCTCTCGTGCCTTCCTTTCTGGTATTGGTTTTAAAATTGTATTCACAGTTGCAATCAAGGGAATTGGGGGGGACAACATAAAAAGAATAAAATAAAGATAGATAGATTTTCAAATGAACAAAAAATAGGGATACAGGTTTACAAATCAGAGTAAGGTGAAAGTAAAAATAGAAAAAAATAAATTGTTTTTTTGCTTAATGTAAAAAAAAAAAACCTTGATGAATTTAACAAATTGTAAAGAGATTCAATATTGCAGGATCCTTAGTGGTCTCTAAGCTTGGTTATTTTCTTGAAGACGTTTCATTACCAAGCTAAGTAACATCACCAGTGTTCATAGGCATTGGTATTTGCTCTTATTTTATAGCCCGGTGGTTGTCCTATTGGTGTTACCTGGCGGAGCCTCCTCGCTGACAGACCGTAGATTGTGACTCTCTGCAGCTATGGTCCATGCTCTTTCGTTGGAGAGCCCCGATTATTATGATTAGGGGCTGAAGCTGCCTTGGAGGGGCAGCAGAGTAAGGGAAAGCTGCAAGCCAGGTTGAAGGGAGCTGCATCTCCCCCCGTGGGCTTGGTCTTTTTCCCCCCAAAGATGACTGCAGCGGTGGTTTAAAATGGCCACCCCGAAGAGGAGGACTCAGCTGAATTAAGATTTGTGCAGGAGGGAAGAAAGAGGAGGATAACTTCTGAACCAGGACAACTGGGCAATACAACTAAACAAAAGTACCCCGGGATTAAGGTAACATGGAATTTTTAAGAAAAGAAAAGTGAGCAGTGAAATTACAAAGGGACAGGGGGAAAAAAAGAAAATATTTTTGACAGCTAAGCGAGGCTTCGAACCGGGAAAGGAAGAAGCTGGAACTAAAGATTTAACTAACTTGGACTAAAATATTTTGGGAATAAACAAGCATAAAATAAAGCTGGACTTAAGATTGTCAAAAAATAATAATAATAAAGTTTACTAATTGGAGACTGGACTGTGCTGGAATATTGAGGTTTGAAAAACCCTAAATAAAAAAAGGGGGGGGAAGGTGAAGACTTTGTATAATGGAGAGTGCCACCTTTTGACAAAAACTTGAGCTCAAACAGAAGGGAAAGCATCCTGTTTCTGAATGAACTTGTGTGGATATAACATTAAAGATATATTGAAACGAAGTAAGAATCTTAGAAAGTGAAAGCAGAACCAGAATAAAGAAAAAAGCAAGGAAAGACTGACTGTGGGATTGATTGATGTTTTTGGTATAGAAAAAATTACTGCAGGAAAGAGGCAAATCACTTTGCCCTGTGTTAGAAAAAATGGAAATGGCGATTGAAGAACAAGAAGAAAGAGCTTCAGAGGAGGAGGAGTCGATTTGAGGAGAAGACATTTTAAATAGACAATTAACACAAAGAACACTACAAAGAAGTGGGGAAAGAAGGAAGGTTAAAAAGCTGAAATTTAAGAAGGAAATCAAAAGGGGGAATACCTGTGAAGTGAGGAAAGGCAGAAAGACCCAACAGAAAAGGGGAAAGGAAGATATTAAGAAAGAGAGGGATATAAACTGGAATGAGAAAAGATATGGGGAAAAGAGGGGGAGGAGAAGCAGTAAGAAACAGGTGAATGAAATAAAGAAATACGGAAATAGTAAAATGTTGAAAAGAATTTGTTTTATTTCAGAGATAATGGTTGATGAATTAAAAAGGGGATTCTGCAGGTGACAAGGGGTAATAAGAATATTTCTGCAATTAAAAATGTTTAGAAAATAAGGTAATATAGATACTGATAACTCTTATTAAAAATCAAGGGGGGGGAATATACTGCAGAATCCAAATGAAAAGATGTAATGATTATTATTGTAACTTCTTAAAAATATTGGTTTATTGGGAATCAAGATGAGGGAATAAAGGTATATTTTCATCATTGAGGTGTCACACTCAAAACAGTAAAAGGGGAAAACCTATACTTGTTTTTTTTTTTTAAGTGTTAAAATTTGTATTAATCTAGAATTTATAAAAAGAATGTGTAATGGAAAGGGAATATGACAGACTAAAGAACCAGCTAAATTAATAAGTTAATATAGACTATTAAAAGCAAGGAGAGACACTGGAAACTTTTTTATTATTATTATCATCATTATTATTATTATTAGGCAAACACATATTGTTTATCTTTATTTTTCAAATAAATATTAAAGGATTATATCTGAAATAATTGAAACGACACAAAAAGATGTTTCATTTGAGATTAATGAAAGAGGCTAGAATTAATGTGTTTGTTTGTCTCCTTACTGAAAATTTGGAATGGAAAAGGTAATAATTGAATTAAGTATGCACATATGAATGTATAATTGCTGTCATATTTGTATGTAAAGGTGACGACCTGGAAATATGTTGTCCACTAAAAAGAGATTTTTGTTTTTAATGTGAAAAACTGAATAAAATTTGTTAAAAAAAGAAGTGTCTTATCTGGTCTAAAGAAAACAGCCCTACTCTGTTTGTCAGTGGTCCAAAGTCCTCTTTTCTGATGAGAGCAACTTTTGCATCTCATTTGGAAACCAAGGACCCAGAGTCTGGAGGAAGAATGGAGAGGCACACACTGCAAGGTGCTTGAAGTCCAGTGTGAAGTTTCCACTGTTGATTTGGGGAGCCATGTCATCTGCTGGTGTTGGCCCACTATGCTTCATTAAGTCCAGGGTCAACACAGCCATCTACCAGGAGATTTTGGAGCACTTCATTCTTCCTTCCACAGACGAGCTTTATGGGGATGCTGACTTCATTTTCCAGCAGGACTTGGCACCTGCCCACACTGCCAAAAGCACCAAAACCTGGTTAAGTGACCGTGGGATTACTGTGACCGTGCTTGATTGGCTAGCAAACTTGCCTGACCTGAACCCCATAGAGAATGTATGGGGCATTGCCAAGAGAAGGATGGGAGACATGAGACCGAACAATGCAGAAGAGCTGAAGGCCGCTATTGAAGCATCCTGGTCTTCCATAACACCTCGGCAGTGCCACAGGCTGATAGCTTCCATGCCACG
The DNA here is from genome assembly GCF_049901715.1 of Pseudonaja textilis. Classification (NCBI taxonomy): domain Eukaryota; kingdom Metazoa; phylum Chordata; class Lepidosauria; order Squamata; family Elapidae; genus Pseudonaja; species Pseudonaja textilis. The sequence continues at coordinate 67,752,576 of NC_141992.1, read as the reverse complement.
CCGCATTGAGGCAGTAATTGCTACAAAAGGGGCCCAAACCAAGTACTGAGTACATATGCATGCTTATACTTTTCAGAGGCCTGATATTGTTCTATGTACAATCCTTGTTTTATTGATTGCATGTAATATTCTAATTTTCTGAGATTGTGGATTTGGGGTTTTCATGAGCTGTAAGCCATAATCATCTCAATTATGACAAATCACAGCTTGAACTCTCTTGCTTTGCATGTAATGAGTCTATCTCATATATTAGTTTCACCTTTTAAGTTGCAGTACTGAGATAAATGAACTTTTGCACGATATTCTATTTTTTTGAGTTTCACCTGCACAATGCTATGTGAGCATTGATAAGTAGTGTTATACATTGGATTGATGGCATTTTTGTCTCTTCCCTAGTTAAGGTAAGGCACAGAAAGTGGTGGTTTATTAAATGTGACAAGTGTGTCAATATCTATGATTTATAGCATGTACAACAAAATGCAATTATCCACCTTTGCCTTATTTTTATTCAGAAGTTTCTTCACTGTAATTTCCTTTTGTCTCAAAAAGGCATGTTTTGACTTCAGGGTTTGTGTTAATTGGTCTCAAGATCAGAGGTAAAGCTGGAATTTCAACAGCCAATGTTTCAAAAGCTTTTGCTAATGTGTATGTGTGTATTTTTGGAGGTAGGTGAACTGTATGTTGTTTGTTTATTTGACCAAATTTGGAAGTCCTGATTCATGCTTTTGAACAAAGAAGTAATTGAAATGTGGAGAACAATACATCCCTTTCAATTAAAACATCCCTGCATTGTGCTTTTCTGAAGGAGGTTTATATCCATAATGGACATAAAATACACTAATTAAACACCTTCACTCTAGTGTAAAGAAACAGCGTAAGGAAAGCAGATGCTGTTACTGTGCATATACCTCACACTTTTATAATTTAATTAAAGCTATAGACTTAAACAGAGCTTTCCCCAAAGTAAATCCTGAAATCCTAACTCTGTGTGTCTATAAATCAAGAATATGGAGTTTATTCCGGATACAGTTATTGCACAATAAAATGCAAAACAAATGCAAATTTCCCATCTACAGGGTCAATCTACAGTTCCTTCACAAAGTGCAACATAGACATTTCCGTGGTTACGAGGCTAATCTTGCATCACAGCCTTTTCTGAAAAGGAGAAATGACAACTACACTTACAATCTGAAGGTCAAGGATGGAGCCAGCAGGGATGGCAATATTGAAAGCAGGGCCAGAATGTGAAGCTTCAATACCCTTCAAGGACTACATTCTTGGATTTTATGTTATGCAGCATAAAAGTTATGCCTCTGTCAGTTTTTAATGATTTGCTGCTGGCAAGTTTAATACAGAACATTCAATTCCAACAGGCTTTCTCTGGACTGGCCCTCTTTGGAGCCATAACACAGAAAGGCAGCTTATATTAGAAGTCTGCTCTGTGGAAGATGAGATCAGCAATCTGCAGCTATAATATCGCATATGTAACTTGTATTAAAGTTTTTTTTAGTTAGAATGAGGCTAAACATCTTCAGCTATGGTAAGCTCCATTGTACTTAGGATAAAGTATTTTGCTAGTTTGGAATCTTTCTATTCAGTCAGTGTGCTTATTGTTAAGCTAATATTTCATTTTACAATGTCTGCAATTGACTTATTATGATTATTCCTAGCTTGATAACTTCCACTCTTTACACAGATCTGCTCATCACTCTTTATATGCCAGATAATGGCAGTCAGTCTGGATATCATACTGAAGCTTGCCTCTATCTATCTATCTATCTATCTATCTATCTATCTATCTATCTATCTATCTATCTATCTATCTATCCTTTTTTACAAATAACTCAAGGTGGCAAACACACACAATACTCTTTCCTCCTCCTATTTTATGGCTAACCCTCCCATATTACCACCTCTTAAAATACTAGACAACACAGTATCAACAGTAGAGATCTTCAGATTTCTAGATTCTATTATATCTCATGACCTAAAATGGACATGTAACATCAAAAACATCATCAAAAAAGTGCAACAAAGAATGTTCTTTCTGTGCCATCTCAGAAAGCCCAAACTGCCCAAGGAGCTGCTGATACAGTTCTACAGAGGAATTATTGAGTCTATCATCTGCACCTCTATAACTGTCTGGTTTGGTTCTGCAACCCAACAGGACAGACACAGACTTCAGAGGATAATTAGGACTGCAGAAAAAAAACAATTACTACCCAGCTGCCTTTATCGAGGACCTGTATACTGCACGAGTCAAAAAGAGGGCTGTGAAAATATTTACAGACTCTTCAATCCCAGACAAAAACTGTTTCAACTCCTTCCCTCAAAACGACACTATAGAGCACTGCACATCAGAACAACTAGACACAACAGTTTTTTCCCGAAAGCCATCACTCTGCTAAACAAATAATTCCCTCAAAACTGTCCAACTATTTACAAAGTCTGCACTACTATTACTATTAATCTTCTCATCACTCCTTATTACCCATCCCCTCCCATTTGTGACTGTATGACTATAACTTTGTCGCTTGTATCCTTACGATTGATATTAACTGTTTCCTAGTATGATTTGATTGCTTATTGTACCCTATGACTATTATTAAGTGTTGTACCTTATGATTCTTGACTCTTGACGAATGTATCTTTTCTTTTATGTATACTGAGAGCATTTGCACCAAGACAAATCCCTTGTGTGTCCAATCATACTTGGCCAATAAAGAATTCAATTCAATTCAATTCAATTCTATTCTATTATAAGGTGGGACTTGAACTCATGGTCTCCTGTTTCTAGCCTGATGATTTAAGTGCTAGACAAAACTGGCTTTTGTTGTTGGTGTTATTTCAATGCTACTTGCCTAAGCAGTAGCTACATAACTTACAGAACAATGGGATTTTTTTCCCCAAATAAAATTTCTTATGACTGAATTGATTTTGACTTGGAAATTGCCAGCTTAAAAAAAACCAAGGAATTACTAGCTGAATGAGCTGAAATATACAATTAAAGAGAATTTCAAAATGCAGGCATCTAGATCACTAAACTTCAGTTTGCACAACTTACATTCAAAGTATTTTCTGTGTTTGTTTAGTTAATAAATAAATAAATTGATTTAATAAATAGATGCAGAAAAACTTCTAACAAATTACTATCATCCAAAAGAATTTTATAACTCAGGAGCTAAGAATACAAACCTAGAAAACAATTCTTGCTAATTAAAATCTTGTTAGGAAGTTCCAAATATTTGTGTATATAAATATAGATTCATATCAAAAGCCTCTCTTCCATGTTTTATTCCTTCATCTTCTTTTTAATTTTTATCAAAGACACCAGAAATCAATGAAAGATCATTATTTTGTGTATGGTATGCTATCTTCATAGCTGAGCTTTTTTTTTTTTTTCAAGTAGATACTTATTAGCCTGTTCAATAGAGCTGTTGACATTTCAGTCAACTAAACTATAGATGAGTAAAGAATGGAGAAGTTAATCATAAGCTGTGATGGAAAAATACTATTCCAAACAGAACAGCAAATATAAATAGGCTACATCTCAGATATGTTCCTTATTAGCCTGCAAATGGTATACAACTTATCCAAATAAGAAGGAAAAGGTTTTCTCCCCGTTACTGATCTTGCCATATCATCTTAGGAGGTCTGAAGAGACATCTCTTTCTGATAGAGGAGAATATCTGTAGCTCAGGGTTGAAATAAGGGATCCTTGGTATTCTCTGAGTTTGTTTTTTTTCTTGCAGATGTTTCATTAGGTGACATCATTCAGTTCTAGTAGGGAGTGGGGTTTGTCCTAAGCCACTAGAATGTAAATTGAAAGCAAACCCCACTCCCTACTAGTTCTGATGAGGTTACCTAGTTTGGATAATGTAACATCTTCAAGAGAACAATCAAGCTTAGAGAGCACCACGGACCCTATGTCTCTTTCTAAATTACACTGAAGTACACACCTCCTTATCTGGGAGCAGCAAGAAAACAGGCTCCCAACTGTATGAAGCACTTTACTCACTTTTAAAGGAGATCATAGATTCTCCTCCCAGACCTTATTTATACAAGGTCATGAATAAAAAGGATTGAATTTGAACTTAAAAAAAAAAGCCTGCAAACATTCAAAATAACATGTGAGTCAGGGGAACCTGTACATTTTGCATTTAATAATTTATATCTAAAGCCAATCTACTTTATTCAGATTATACTAGAAGTGTTCCAATCCATTTTCTTTTCTGAAAAAAATATGAATCTTTTGTTTGTTGCTTCCTAACTTCCATATGTATATGTACTATATATGTATATGTATATGCATAGTATCATTGTTTGTTCACATTATTTCCCCCCCCCCCAAACTTTTCTGTTTAATTTTGTTAATTTCTTGACACTTTTAACTATAATTTCTCCTTCTTACAGATAAAACCTGATTTCAGAACTGTTGATCATTGAAACTTTTCCCCATGTCATTTTAACGTATACCCTTCAAAAATTGGCAGTCTGTGCCATTCTAAATTTATTCCTTCTCATTTCTACACTAATTTTAGTTTATTTGCGCTGGCCATCTGCCTGCCTAATTTATAAATATATTTTGTTTTAAGACAGAGTGCTATTTAAGAAATCTAACAGTTATTTCCAGGGGAAGCTAATAGCATCTAAAAACACAATTAATCAATGTCTTTCAAAATATAATCAAACAGATTGCCAGAAGGAAATAAAAAGTGTGAAAAGGAAGCCCTGATTTCTGGATGCATAAAACCAGCAGGCAAAGGGCAATAGCAAAACTGAGGATGTGCTGTGAGCTGGTCAGTGCATAAGGAACTGATTCACTTCCCTTCTCCAGATGCCTGGGCATGCATAGAGCATGTAAAATCTCTGCAATTAATCACAGCAGAGATCTATGCAGACAAAGTTATATGCCGGTAAATCCTCAGCTCCATCAGTTGAAAATGAAAATCCCATGGAGCTGAAGCAAATTTTGTTATATATAGGTAATAGAAAACTGATTGTGAAAATCATCTCTAATCACATTCTCTGTGCTTAGCTGTACTTTAAAAAAAAAGATGATTTTTTTTTTCTTGAATCATTTGTTTGTTTTGTTTTCCTTCTCTGTCACTGGTTACTGACGCTTGATGTAGGCATGTAACAAAACAAGGTGAAATTACTGCTTGCTTAGGTAGTAACATGGATTGTACAACTTTCGACTCCAGATGGCAAATCATAGCTTTGAATGTTAACTTTGCCTGAAAACACCCCCACCTTACTGTAACAAGCTAGCACAGCAGGAAGCAGAATGGTACATAAATGCTTCCCTTCAGTGTGCTATTAAAAAAAAAATCTGCAGGGAATTTAAAATGCTACAAATGGCATCATGAAATCCACTCTCAGAAATCCAATACCTTATTTAAATGCATTTTTTTAAAAAACAGATTTCAATCCAATTTAAGTGCATTGTGAGTTTATGTTTTCCTAAGTCATCAATATCTAAAGGCTCTAAAGAAAATTAAAATACAATTGAAAATGTGTAAAATTGCATTTTTAAAAGTAGGCTGTGTTTATTGAAAAACATTTACATCAGATCATTTTAATTGTTTAAAATTTATTTTTAATCTATTTACCATTCGAAGAATACATTCAACTAGGCAATATGTACATTGTAATGGGGACTGCTCTATTAAGAACCATACAACAAGGTCCATTTCAGAATGTAATAACTGTCATAAGTATTCTTTAAAATATTCTAGTTTTGTCTTGCATAAAGGAAAAAAATCCTTGGCATATTTTAATTCTAGTAGTCCGTGTCAATAGATTATCTACATAAGGATCCAGCCAATTCCCTGAGTGGCATCTGAATTGGAGGATTACTCTAGTCTCCTTATCTCCCAGGCCTAAAGTGGCTGGAAAGGAAAATAGCTTGAAAATTATTTTCAGGAGTTCAATCTATTTCTTCCATTTGGCTACAAAAAAGGATAACATGTTATATCTGGACTGTAGTTGCTGCTGTTTTTCCTCCCTCACCCACGTTGAAAAAAAATAAGCATAAAATTGCTTATGTCTTTGAGAACTCATCTATTGACACAGAATACTAGAATTAAAATATGTTGAGGATTTGTTTTTCTTTCCTTTATATATGACAAAATTTTACATTTCTTATTGTCACTTGGTCTAGATAGAAGATGACACTTTGTAGAACTCTTATCAGTTTCACCCTGGGGGTTGGAAATGCCCAGCTTTATTAATCTGAGACTGGGAGAGCTCCATGGCAGGCAGTCCACCATGAAATGTCTCTGGAGTGATGGTAATGATAGATACCCCTGCAAGAGCATAGGAATGGAATGGAAGCGTTTGTGTAAGAAGGAACAAAGCCTAACAGGTAGGCCAAACTGCTTATATCAGCAGTGGAGAAAAGCATTTGGCATGGAACAAGAAAACATGGGGGGACGTTGCCTTATCAATAGTCTAGAGGTAGATTCAAGAGGACATAATTTGTTCCTGTTCTCCTAAAAGACTCATGGCTGCTCCTTAGCCTGAGGTCGGTAAGGAATGAGATTTAGTTCTCCGACATAAAAAAAAGATGACCCACCGACCATGTAAAATTGCCTACCGAAACATATCTGTGCTGGATCTACTTCTTTGAAAATTGAAATCCCATATTATAACTCTATGTCTAGGCTCTGTATGTATAGACTTGTGCATCAATCAAAATCACTCTTGCCTCCTAACAATTACATGCAAAAATCTAGGCAGTTTTCTTGGCAACATTTTCAGAAGTAGTTTGCCAGCTTATTTCTCCTAGGCTTTAATTCTTGTGTTTAAAGGAAATTTCAAGAGAGATAATAGGCAGAACATTTCATTATTTGGAAAAAAAACAATTAGAGTATTGCCAAGGTGAAATCTGACCATTCTGTTTAAATATCATAGATTGGGTATATTGCTACATACTCTAAATTTTCTGCTATAATTCTGGAATGAAACTCAATTTCTACCAAAATAGCACCTTCTTCCAATCTTGATTTAATTCTTTTCTCCATATTTTTGAAGATATCAATATTATAAGAGAAATGATTGTAGAAAATATTCTTCATTTCCATGATACATTTGTAAATGATTAGAGAAAGACAAACTTTTTGATATAATCCTAATTAATGCAGGAAGAAAGCAAGAACATTAGGAAATAGAAAATTAACTTAAGGCCCCAGGTTATGAAAAATTCTGTATCTCTAGTCCACAGATATAGTTTATGGGTTTAAACCTTTTGTAATTAGCTAGGATATAAGTTAAAAATAACTCACTACTGCAAATGGAAGAGAAAAAAATTATCACAAGATATATAATCTCTAAAATTAGCTATAATTAAATCATACTGAAACAAATTCAACATGCTACAAAAATAGTCCAATGAGATATTCTAGCAATATTAGTTTTGGCTCAATTTACAACAAAAGTCTCTTAGAATTTACTACTAAAATATTTTGTATCAATTCCATTATTCAAATTTGGGCAATGCTCTTTTGATCAGGGGTGGCCCTCACCCCAGTTGCACAAAAGGGTAAAACATCATAAAATGGCAACGCGTCATGACTAGTTTGACACCCATGCTTTAGACCATCTCAATATCATAAAACATTGGATAGGTTTTAGTGTTCTCTAGAAATATCAGTCAGCAAGATAATAGAAATAGACCATGTGTCAGCCCCAGATCCATCTTGATTCGGATTCAGGGCTACCACAGCAGGGGATGGGCATGCTGCGAGAATGGGAGAGCATTGAAGAGAGGATAGCCACAACAACATTATATTGCCAGAGATCAAGGACAAGTTGCTGGCATCTAGAGGGGAATGACTGGAATTGGCGGTAATTGAGAACTGAGTGGATTGGCTAATGTGACTGGGAAGCCATAAAATGGGATAGGGTATGTGGAAGGGGGAAATGTGGGAATTCAAATTTGGGGTTTCACCAGATGTGCCAACATGACTTCTCTAAGAAATTCTTACTTTGATGGACTTTTTCTTGGAGTTTTACATGGAGAGTTTAATTGGAAAACTGACAATATGGGTTTCAAACTGGTGGTGTCACACTGCTGTCACATGATCTTTTGTGATTTTTTTTCATTTGTGGACCTGGGTTGGCATGGCTACCAATTTGACACTTCTGAAATAGACAGAAATATTCAGAAGGACTTTGACAAAACATTTGATACAAAAATATGATTGAGGGAAGTAGTATTTCAGTTGTGTGTATTACAAATATGGATTATACTTGGGGTTTGTTTTGTTTTTTTGCTTGACTTGCAGATTTTAGTTTCCAAGCTGTATTGGAAAGATAAGGAAGAAAATACAGACAGACAGACAGACAGACAGACAGAAGAAATCAGATATAAAAAATAAATGATTTTATGTAAGAATAAGGTATACCAATGGATATCAAAAGAATCTGGACATCTATTACTAATGTAGAACCAAGTAACATCAATAAAAGACATCTTTGATGAGTCTTTATTGCAAAGTCCTTTATGCCTCATTAAATAAGAAGAATAGAAGGAGAATACAGGAGTCAAAAGACAAATCTCGACATACCACTAATGAATGACATAAAAATGAAATGACAAAGAGCAAATCAGTGCACTTGGGAATGCTATTTTAGTGCTGTAAATGTCCCTAAAATGAGATAAGCCTTTTAAATGTTCAACAATGAAAAAGGAAGGGGATACAGAATATGTTGGCTGTTCCTTGGATTTTAGCAGCCAAAGTATATTCCCTTATTCATTACCCACTAAAGACAGAATTGCCAGTGCCAGCATTTTTTTAATGGGCATTGTAATAATAGTAAATGGTAGATTTCTGCACAGATGTGAATCTCCATACTCTGCAAAGAGATTTCATAAAGAAAGATAAATGGAACCAGTATTCTTTGTCTCCTAAGCATTGTAATTATCAGGTCATCAATCTCAAACTCAGATTATTTGATGGGAATTCTTAAACTGAACACCTACCGAATTCAATCCCAAAGCTAAGCACAAATTACCTTTTGAAATTCTCCACTAAATCTGAATATGTACCCTGACCCCAAGAGAGATTAAGATCCTACTTTCATGGTCTCCTGGAGACTTGTCAAAACTTTTTTTTGTACAATGATCTAGTATCAGTTTTACACATTAAACACAGTATTATTGTGTTGTTAACATCCACTAATACTCCTGTAATATTTTTATTTCTATAGTACTTGTGTGGAAAGCCAGATTCTGCAGAGCACTGGAGAGATAATATAATGAAGAAGAGGACATCCATCCATTGATACCCAATGTTTGGATGCTTAATAATGCTTATATTTGGATGCTTAATAATTTAAAAAGTGCAAGAATATCAGACCCTTTTAATGAACATTTCACCATGTGTCTCATCGAACTAAATGAGAATCTGCAGAAAAAACACACCCCACCATTTGTTATAAGACAAATAGCTTGATGTGTGGACTTTCTTTGGTTTCTCACTCAATCATAATGTTTAATTTTAAAGAAAAGGTTAAGTGATCATAGTGCTTGTAACTTGAATATTCAGAACTAATTAATATTAATAGAATACCCACTTACCTGTATTTACTACTCTAAAGCATCTAAACAGCATTAAAATAACAGAATGTCTAGAATTTAAGTATATTATAGAAACATTATTGTACAATACTGACTACACTGTATTAAAACTGAGAAGATGAAGTAACAGATGGTCTATATAGCTAGATTTAATAATTTGTTAATAATATCAAGAGTTGAGCTAGTTCTATATTAATACTTTATGATCTGGTTTCTTCAAATGTCACACAATTAACTACTATTTATATTTATATTCTTTTTTATATTAGCAATGTCATATTTTAGAATATACTTCATCATATACTCCAGTTGCTATAGTTTATCAATACAGTTTTTAAGTTAAAAAAATGATGGTGCCTTCTAGCAAAATAGATATTTCTGGCTAGGGCAAAGAACCACCTCAAAACCCTTTACACAGAGAACAAATTTACTGGCACTTGATTTTGCTTTGAATTTGTCTATAAGATGGTCTCTTCTCACCATCCTTCAGGAAACCAGATAATTTTAAAGGCATGGGATAGGATGTGAGACTATTCAGTTGTCTCAGAATTCACAGTCAGAGAAACCTGATTGATTGAAGGATTGATTTTTCAATTTTATTAGTTACCCATCTCGCATACGTGCAGTTTTTTTTAACAAGTTAAAGGTTTCCCCTGTCCAGAAGTGTCCAACTGTACTGTAAGTGGTGTTGCTCATTTCTGTTTTTTAGTCAAGGCTGCCAGCATTGTCTAAAGATGCTTCTGCGGTCATGTGGCTAGCATGACTATATGCTGAGGGGCAAAGAATGTTGTTACCTTCCCCTTGAAGTGGTACCCATTTTTCTACTCATATTTGCAGCTTTCAAACTGCTAGGGGCAAGAATGGGAGCTTACGCTATCCCACAGTGCATGGGTCTCAAACTGCCAACCTTCCAATAAATGACCCGGTATCTTAACCACTAGGTCACTGTGCATCCTCAACTTAGAAACAATTAAAAGAAACATTAGAAGAAGAACAACAAAAAGAAGTATAACAATTTAAAAACTGAATGAATTACATTTGCAATCATTGCCCTTCACATCTGCTGCTTGTGGTGTTTGCTCTACTTTGTTTCATGGTAGGGTTAGCCTTGTTTTCACACTATAGAGAACATTATAGTGTCATTCTACTTTTGCTTTATCGTCTGCATGTTGACAATTACATTAGTCAATGGTTTGATGTGGAATGGGAAACCTTCCAACAGCCACCAAACTCTCTCCTTTCCTGTGGGAACAACAAAATCATGTTTGGTATGCTTCATGGCATGTGGTTGGAGTGCTGCAAATTTTACCAATGAGGATGCATGCATAAGCAAGAGAGATTCTTATTTATATCCATTTTTGTAAGAAGCTGTTTCCTGCTGATTCTTTGGAGGTTAATCTCACAGATGCATACAGTTATCAGCAAATGATTTATTTGCTATAGTGCTTAAACCAGTGTATCTCAGGATTTATGCAATTGTGAAATACTATATAAGCACTTGGAAAAAGTACAGACCCTTCCCCACAATCTTCTGTCTCATACTTTTTTGACATTAAAAACATGAGAGATCTTGCCTGATGGTGACATAATGCTCTTTGTAAATGCATTTTTGTATAGCTTCATCTGCCTTCCATTTTAAAGCAATGTTTTAAGCAACATTTGTAATCCAAAAATAATTATCATTTGAGATTGTAACTGAAGCAGTGCAGAGACCTATGTTGAGGGAGATGGACTTGTCTATGGACTTTACTTTGAGAATCACTGGCTTTGGGGGTGGGGTGGGGATGCTGTGGAACAAATAGCTTTCATTTACCACATCTCCCATTCTGAAGAATGAAATACTTCTAGGTGATGGGTCATTCAGCTATGTCCCTAGCCCAACCATCTCTCTATACTTAGACGTGTTTCTTGTTACTATGAAAGATCAAATTTCTGCTTCACAGCAGTAATATGGTTGTTGTTGGTAGCATCCAACATACTTCCTGTGGTTTCAGGATTGGTTCTCTGAGGCCTGGAAAGTAGGCAGAAAAGGAAATTTTCTCTGTAAATGTTTGTACTGGAAAGAAAAGAGCGAGGTGTCATGGAACTACAAGAAGAATGACATTGCCTGTACTGTACTTGCTGTTTTACGCTTGCATTCAGTGATACCGTAGTTCCCATTTCTTTTGCCTATGTATATCATTCCTTGTCAAACGATTCACTGACTCTGGAGTCTGCTGCAGATGAAAAACAGAATCTTTTTGCCAGGTTACTGTTCTTCAGTCTTCCCTTTCATATTCACTTTCCGGTTTGTTTGAGCAAGATGTCTCTGTCAATGACAAATAGCCATCCAAGAATTACCTTGTCAACTTGGAAAAAAAAGAAGATAATCATGAAGGGGAATACAACTAGGATTATTCAGATCTAAGTCCTATTGGTCACATATTTGGATCTCAATCAGTTCATTGTGGATTCAAACTCAGTTTAAGTCCTGAGACAGAGAGCAATGTGGAATTTTCATGAGAAGAAAGTGACTGCACCAGCAGATTCAGATGAATGGAGAAGGTGAAGGATAGGCTATATGGTACATCACATTTCAATTTTCCAAGAAGGGGGAAGATTCAAGAGTATCACCTAGATACCAACAGTAATAATGTTCAGTATCATCTGCCAAAAATGTTTCCTTTGCTCTACCTAAAATAGGCTTCAGAGTTCATGTCCATCTTATGGCATGTTCTGTAACTTCTGTATTGTCCTTCTGAGTTTAATTCCATTCATCTTTTCCAAATAACTCAAAAAGTGATATTTTGCTTAGGCCTCCATCCTTTTCCCTGGTGTTTTTCTGCTAATGTGATGACCCAGGGTGGGGATACAAAACAAACATAGTCACAAAAATCCAGTGAAGCCCCTTTTATTCCTTCACTTTGCTTCCAAGCTCCAAATATCCTTGACAAAAGACAAAAAACTCCCACACAAGTAGTTACAAGAAGGAAGGAAAAAACAACACAAACCAGGCAAGATTTGTGGGCTGGAGGACATCCACAGATAACAGAACACACACTGGGAAGGACACCAAACTCAGAGATGAACAATAAACCAGAGATATTTCCACAATTTGTTTCCACCATTTGCACATACATGTCTGTCCTCTTATTCAGTGGTCACAGCTGCAGCCCATGAAGAAGATCAAAGCCGTCTCCATGTCTCTCCCTTATCCTCTCCTCCCTGTGTGCCCTGGGATGGATAGGGAATGGGCCTGGGTCCTCCTCTAACTGCTCAGCCGGCCTCTGCCCTTCCCCAACCTCCTCCATAACCTCCAGAGCCACACTTCCACTCCCTGTGAGCTGTTCCTCCTCTGACTCAGAGTCAGTCTCCACCAGGGGCATGACAGCTAATCAGTTTGAATATGTAGAGTTATCATTAGGATGACAGATTTCAACTGGGAACCTTTAAATCTGTAGTAGTCATAGAGGCTCCCTGACTGTTTTGGGGCCAGCCCTAAATACTTAATCTGGCCTATTCACATCACCATTGTTGCATTGAAAAATTGAAGAAGAGATCATCTCATTGTAAACTCCTATGAAAAGGAAGATATATCATGTAAGGCATAAATAAAAATAAAATGAATAAAAACATAGACACCTTGAAAAACAGAACAAGCTGAGCTAAATAGTATTAAATCTGTTTGTTAAAAAAGTAAGGATATAAAAATAGTAATGCTGCTAGTTTGAACAAAAGCTTCTCTTACTGTGTTTTGATTCTACGTGGGCCAATCAGATGCTTTTGGAAAACTTACAAGCTGGGTACGAATGCCACTGCACTTTGCTATGGCTCCTTGAGCAATTAATTTAAAGATTAACACTGTTTCCTTTATAATTCTGTCCCTGCAAGTATGTTTAAAGAGTACCCATTCATTATCAACTTAAATCTTGACTTTGGCAGAAAAGCATTCTAATTCAGCAGAGATTTCTACAGGTTTCATTATGCAAGAAGTTACAAACTTCAGGACTTTTTAGTTAGCTCAGAAGACAAGGTGACTGATAAGGGGACATGTATAGAAAAAAATGAATAAAACTATACATGAAGTGGATAAAATGTGGAGATTTTATATTTGTCCCCTAATTCTAGAACCTTGGCTAACCTGACAACACCAAATTACTTAGGATGATTATGATGAAACAAGCCAAGTTGTGTGAAATATATTTTCAGATTGCAACCCATGAGGCTAAAATGACAAGTACTATGCTGGGAAACCTAAGGAAAAGAAGAAAAATAAAAGTGCTATAGGGTAAACACCCTTGAAATAACATGAACCTTTCTGTCAGCGACTTCTAAAAAAACTAGCCCAAATTATTTATTTTATCAACTGTATCATAAAGCTGCAGAATTGACAGTGACAGTCTCATGTCCTAGCCTTCCTTCAAGTTGTTCTCAAGAACATTAGAAAATAGGGTAATATCAATATATTTTTCATTTTGACTGATGATGTACAAGGCGATCTATCAGTTTTGCTCTTTTCTCAACCCCACGTGGTCCCTCAATTGCCGAAAAAAACCCGAGTCTCACTGGAATTGCAGTTAGAGATGACCGAAAAGAAACAGTCAAGAAATGGAAAAGATTCTCATAAGAGTTGAACTTTTCTCACTTCATAGATAGAGCTTTTGGAATATTTTCCTGCCTATTTGGTCCCATATGAATAGAATAGAATAGAATTCTTTATTGGCCAAGTGGGATTGGACACACAAGGAATTTATCTTTGGTGAATATGTTCTCAGTATACATAAAGAAAAAATAAAATACATTCACCAAGAATCATAAGATACAACACTTAGTCATAGGTTACTAATAAGCAATCAAATCATACTAGGAAATAAATAAAACAATATAAATTGTAAAGATACAAGCAACATGATTATAGTCATAAGTGGGAAGAGATAGGTACTAAGAAGGATGAGAATAATAATAATAATACAGTCTTAGTAAATAATTTGACAGTGTTGTCAGAATTTGTTGTTTAGCAGAGTGATGGCATTCGGATAAAAACTGTCTTTGTGTCTAGTTGTTCTAGTTGTTCTAGTTGTCTAGTTGTTCTTGTGTGCAGTGCCCTTTAGCGTCGTTTTGAGGGTAGAAGTTGAAACAATTTATGTCCAGGATGTGAGGGATCTATAGATATAGGAAGTTAGTTTTAGGGAAATAGCCCTCAAACCAGAACCTTGCAGATATGTTTACCCATTATGGCTGTGGATGATGTGCTCAGGAATTGACAGTTCAAGTTGGAGAAGGCCTTCTGTGATGAAACTGGCTTTTGAAACCTGAATCATCTCAAATTTCACTCTTGCTTTCCTGTACAAGCAGAGTTAAATGACACAAATCCCACAATGTGTTTCAAATGCACGCTCTTTAAAAGAATGGTAGCTATAGTATTGCAAAGTGAAGAGTTAGCGTGGAGACTTATTGCAGTACATAAAAATTGAAAAATAAATCATTTCATAGATGTACTTTCCTACTAATTGTAAAACGCAGCTTGCCCTTGAAAAGCAATTCAGTGCACTTTCTTCAGTTCAAACATATGTCTTTTATGCATTATCCAGATAAGAGTCGTATTTTGGTCATCTGCAAAAGCTGGGATTTTTCAAAAGTGACTGGCTTTGGATTGGATATTGAACATTGAGTGTGAGAACTATTAAAATAGAGTGATATTTTTTAAAAAGAAAGTGCTAACTGTCACCTTTTAAATAGGTGGTCACATTTTTTTTCCACAAAAACTCCTGAAAATGAAAGTTGTTAAAAATGAAATAAAAATAAAAGAAGCAAACTGAAATTGATATTATTGTAATGTAAGTAGGATTCTGGGATATTCCAGAATTTATTATATGTTCAAGCAGATAACCAGTGATGGGATTCAAAAACATTTACTGTCGGTTCTGTGGGTGTGGCTTGGTGGGCATCGTGTGGCTTGGTGGGTGTGGCTTGGTAGGCATGGCAGGGGAAAGATACGGTGAAATCTCCATTCCCACCCCACTCCATGGGAAGGATATTATAAAATCTCCATTCCCTCCCCACTCCTGGGAGAAGGCTACTGCAAAATCTCATTCCCTCCCCACCCCACTAACCTGCTTTCCAGCTCTGTTCCTCTGCCGGGCAACAAAATAAGACCCAGCCAGTCAGCTGGGACCCAAGAGACAGAGAATAGATAGGGGCAGGGCCAGTCAGAGGTGGAATTTGTTGGTTCTCTGAACTACTCAAAATTTCCACTGCTGGTTCTCCAGAACTGGTCAGAACCAGTGGTGGTATTCTACTGGTTTGGCCCGGTTCTGCTGAGCCAGTAGCAGCGATAAGCAGCAGAGACTGAACTGGTTTTCTCCACCACTCTGCTGTTGGGCCCACCTGCCCGCCCGGGCTCCCATACTCACCTTCATCCTCTGAACTTGAAGCTCAGCTGCTTTGCGTGGCACAGAAGACTGCTGCGCAGCAGCTGCTGAAGGGACTGGGATCGTGCAGGCTTGCAGGAGGTGAGTTAAAATGCCTCTGCGCCTGTGCAAATGCCTCTACGCCTGCACAAAGTGCACATTTGGTGAGCATGTGCACGCAAACTGCGTGCAAGCGTGCAAAGCACGCTGACCAAGCCAAATTTATTATTTTTTACCACTGAACCAGTGGTAAAAATATTTGAATCCCACCACTGGTCAGAACTTGCTGAACACCAACTCTAGCTTCTACTCACATTTTAAGGTGTGGGGTAGGAATATAACTTTGATTATTTCTTCTCTTCCATTTGTCTATGGAGATTCTCAGTCATCTGAGTCATGGTTGTCCCAAAGGTGCTTTTTCAAAAGGCAACTGGACCTTGTTTTGCTTGAAGATATGTTGCTTCTCATTCAAGAAGCTTCTTCAGTTCTTCAGGGAAGAGGCTTGTTAGATGACAAGTGAAATGGCTTCTCAAAGGTCCAGTTACCTTTTGAAAAAGCACCTTTGGATTTCCCTTCCATTTCTATCTGCTGGAAAGCTACTATGTTCAGCTGTTGGATTCTAGTAAGCAACCAAAAGAAAGTGTGGGAAGAGGACAAAGCCCTGCACCATGGCACCTTTCCCCCACTTCTTCTTGACCTTGCAATGAACTCTAATCAATAGAACAAAGGTTACTCAAACTAATTTGACACCAAGATGAAATTGTCAAAGAATGTTTTTAACTTTGATGAAATTGGCAAAAAAAGACAACAACTTACCCAAATAAAATCTCCTCAAGATATTAAGAGTTTCCCATTTTATCAATAGATCCTCTCACAAAAGCCCTTCACTCCCAAGATCATTGGCCTGACTCACAGAAGATAAAAATCACAAGCCCCATAGGGTGCCTGGCCACATTTTATCTCCAATGGGCCAATTGTGCTCTCCAGGATTCCACAGAAGGTGGATTGGGTTCACATGTTAATAGACCCCTCACATCCCAGACATAAACTGTTTCAACTTGTTCCCTTAAAACAATACTATAGCGCACTGCACACCAGAACAACTAGACACAACAACAGTTTTTTCCCAAAAGCCATCACTCTGCTAAACAAATAATTCCCTCAACACTGTTCAACTATTTATAAAGTGTACACTACTATTACTGTTTATCTTCTCACCACTTCTTATCACCCATCCCCTCCCACTTGACTGTTTCCTAGTATGATTTGATTGTTGATTGTACCCTATGACTATCATTAAGTGTTGTACGTTACGATTCTTGATTCTTAACGAATGTACCTTTTCTTATGCATACTGAGAGTATTTACACCAAGACAAATTCCTTGTGTGTCCAATCACACTTGGCCAATAAAGTATTCTATTCTATTCTATTCTATTCTATTCTATTCTATTCTATTCTATGTCATATCCTACCAAAAGGCTTTTTCTTTCACTTTTTCTAATCATAGTATGATACTTTTTAACTACCTCAAACATCCAGCTAGGCAACATGTGTTGATGAAGTTGGGTAAGAGGATAAATATTTCTTTTCTTTCTCATGTGCCACAGAAGAGGCCCTAAAAAGGGCTTTATCCCATATTTTGCAATTTCAGTTCTTTTCCCTTCCACCTCATTTTTTCTGGAATCATACAGTATATTGTGCTACAGAAAATTTTGGTTAGAAAAGGCACTCTCAGTGTAACACATTTCACAGAATTGTACAATGAAATCTGGGAAAGAGTGTAATTATATTGGTTTTTGCTCCTTCAAGGAGACGTGGGATATAAATGGAACAATAGTAAATTGCATTTGGATTTAGTATAGCGACTGAAATGAAAAGAAATGCATTGATAATAGTATATATATCTTAGATTTCTACTGGTTTTCAAAGATATCTCAATCTATAATAACAATAATATGCCAATACATTACAATATCTTAGATTTTTGGGAAGAACTCATTGCTTATGAAGGCCAATACCAACTACAGAATTGACAGCTGTGATTTCCACATTGTTGTGTAAATAGTAGTAGTAACAGCAGCAGCAGCAGTCGTCATCGTCATAGTAGTAAAATTACAAAAAGACCACATTTTTTGGATCTATACATATTCTATGCCAATATTTTACCACATCCTAGGTTCTTGGGAAGAATTCAGTATAAATGAAGGCCAATGCTAGCTAATGAACCCATACTGTGATTTCACACTGCTCTCTGTGTAATTACTATTACTGCTACTACTACTATTGCTACATTATAATCTGCAATGAAAATGATCTATTTTACTTCTTTAAGATATATTCCAGCACATTAATACTGTCAAATATCTGGAGAAGGGTAATATATTTGGAATACTTTTTTAAAAAGTTGAACAGTAATAAACAATATCAAAAGTTTTATATGACAGAAAGTAGAATAACATTTAACATCCTGTAATTATCTCTTTAGCTATTATTATTAATGTATGGTAAGTTATTATTCAGAACAGATAGGCAATGTCGTACAAATTTTAGACTAAGTGAATTTTGAGTAGGAAACCAGCCGAGTTAAGAGAACAGTGAGTTTAGTGAATGAAAAATCACCACCAAATGTTCCCATTCTTAATTATCATCATTCTGGGTAGCAAATCCAGCTGTATTTTTTAGATGGATTTTTTTTAGATGTTCTATGGCATGTGGAGTACAGATACTTTCTGATACTTAAATGCCTGAAGAGATAATCATATAGTTTTGAAGCAATCTATATAGGTTTGGCTCTGCATGCTCTTTGAGATGGCTATGTGCTTCTTAAAAGTTTCATAATGGAAATTAAGCTCTCCTGTCCTAAATGATGTCATTGCTCTAAAAGAAATTTAATGGGCTCAATGATCATCATAAACACATCACAAATAAATTGAATTGCCATTGTATCTAACTTGAAATGTATCTGGATTGTATTACAGGAATATAGTGTTCTTGGAGCTCTGTAAGATACTGGCATCATTAACATTTATAAGATCTTACTGGTAAAGAGGCAGATGACATAAAAGCTACTAAATAACATTGTAATTCAATTGTTGGCACATTAGAAATTTTAACATATTAAGGCTTGTGATATAACTTTCAGTTCTGTAGTCTATCAGTAAGTAAAAATGCTCAATAATCTACTTCCTTAGGCAGTAGGCATACTTCATTAGAATCTATTACAACTGCTTAATTATGTGTTAATAAACCATGATTTTCCAGCAGAGTTTTCGGAACTCCACTCATTGGTGCCAGATCTAGCCTGCCAATTAAAGTAAAATGTCACCATTCCTTCAGTAAATAAAGGTTAATTGGCTATAAGTTGAAAAGAGAGTTAATGTATGAAATACCTGTGAGAGTTTTTTTCTGGATGTAAAGAATTCTGCCTTATATTCCCAACTTTTCTAACATAGCTGCATATATTGTTTAGTTAGGGATATTTATTATTCTCATTCCATGTCTTATTACAATCATTTTTGCAACTATCTTCTTACAATAACAGTGTGTCTTTCCTGAAATAAACCCCCTGTGAGTTACTTGAAAATAAGTATGTATTGGATTAGATCTTAAAAGAGGCTTGGGGAAGCTTCCAAAGAAGCAAAATCAGAGCATGCATCTTATAAAATAGCAAATGTAAGGTTTCAAACAGTATTCCTAATGACTAGATATTAGTTTAGATTTATTTTTCAAATTAAAAGATCAAAGCTTGCATTGTAACATTGATTGGACTAAGAGACCAGGACTGGCCTAAAGTTACACGATGAGTTTCTTTGCTGGAGAATAAACTGTCTTTTAAAATCACGTTTGGAAATTCTTTATTTACTGCTTTCAGGTGTAAGGAACTCTTAGGCTAATATGTTTCACAGCATAGGGTGAATCTCTTTCAATTCTTAGTGAAAGAAGTTTTAAATACAATTTTAAGGACTCAGGTTGTTTTCTAAAATTACAGCAAAAGGTTGGTTAAAATTTTGATTGTAGAAAGTTACAAATAAA
This sequence comes from Pseudonaja textilis, assembly GCF_049901715.1. NCBI lineage: Eukaryota > Metazoa > Chordata > Lepidosauria > Squamata > Elapidae > Pseudonaja > Pseudonaja textilis. Next base: position 67,732,570 of record NC_141992.1, on the reverse strand, counting down.
TTAAGAGTTCAGATAGATTTGAAATATAAATTTGGAATGAAGTATAGGAATCCTTCTTGTGGGAAAATAGTTTTCTTTTTAATTCTTAAAAAATGATAGGATGGGTTTTTGAAGTTTGTACACTAGAGGGAACTAGAAGGAATTGAAAATTATAAGTAAAAGGCAAGAACACTTAAATCTGATTTATGTGGAATGGAGCAAAATATTTTAACACTGGACCTATCAAAAGATATTTTTGAATGAAGGATCCACAAGTCAACTTTAAGAGTGTCTGCCTCTGTGTCTATAAATACTATAAACACTAGAGAGGCACAAAACTGTAGCGCTATGTGTTGTAGTGTGTATGGACACATACACTAGAGTGTAGAAGGTATTGTGGAAAAGAAACAAGTTCAACCTCAGAAGATAGAAACTGACTTGAAAGTGGATTTAAAAATGACAGACTACAATAGTGTCATGAAAAAATGTCTCATTGGATATTCAGTAGAAACCGTCAGATGTGCTAATAATTAAAAAGGGATATAAGAAACAAATAACAAACTTAGAGAATGATATGGATAATTGGACTTAAAAAAGAGGCTTGTTAAAGCTCAGAAGAATTTTATGAGAAAATTATTATTTAAAAAAAGAAAGAGAAATTGCCTGCTATTTTATAATTTCACAAGAAACCACTGGTGATAAAGCTACTATGGCTTAACTCTAACCCACTTGAGCATAGGGTTATAGCTTCCTGTCTAAGAATTATTATTAAATTATAAAATCGTTTAGCAATGGACCTGCCGTGAAATAATTTAGGGAACTGCTTGAAAATGTGTGAGCCTCTGTTCACCTTTAAATAGAAATTCCATATGCTCCCAAAGTTTTATTTAAGAGAAACCCAGAAAGCATACACAATAGAACTATAAAAGAACTGGATATGTTACCACGGTCTGCTTGACAGTGTATCCCTGTGAAATAAAATGACAAATATACGCCATAGCTACAATATGCCCTTAATGTGGATGATTGACCTTGCATTAGGCCCATTCAGTAATAAATATTTTATTCTAAAGTTATTTAATTCTGGGAGTTGAAGTCTACAGGTCATAAAAAGACCATCATTGCCTATGGGTGGGGTGGAGGGGAATCTGCTTTGGAGCTTTCTCAGTTCCACTCTACTTCCAAAACAAATTCTAGAACTGATTTTATAGAAATATGCTTCTCCACCAAACATGTGGAATGATTGCAATGATTATTTCAAGTTCCTGAAATTTCTTTAGGCTGCAGATCACTCTATTTCTCCACAATAGTTTGGGAGAAGGTATCTTCCAGAATTCTTCCAAGTCTAATTGCTTTCTCTTATCCTTTGCTAGCTTTAATTGCATGCCACGTTGAAAGATATTCAGATATATCCTGCCTTAATGGACAGGGCTGTTTTTAGGTTAAGCAGAAATGCTAACATGCTGGGCATTTAGTCCTTTTGCCATATGCTAAAAGCTTCCACTTTCTGTTTATCCCTATACATTTCAAGATAAGATATCTAATATAATTAGAGTAGGTTCCTCCATTATCTCATGCTTGAGCATCAGAGATATACTTTATGAGGAAAAAAAATCCTGAAGGGGGAAAAAAAAAGAACATATTGCTAACAAAAATAGATTTAATAGGCCTGATATTTTTCTATAATCTTTGGATATTGCAACAGATTTTTCCAAGTAGAAATTCTCAGGAATTTATTTCATTTTCATTATTTCATGTTGTTTGCCATAAATTTACTTTGTTCTGAATGCTGCTTTGATTGGGGGAAAATATCCTTAATTTCAGTATTGGACTATTTATAAATAAAATATATAATATATATATATATATATATATAAAATATAAAAAGTTCATAAATTTAGTTAATTTTTATGGCAAAACCAATCTTTACGCAGTTATAAATGCCCTTGCACCAGGATTATTTTTCTAGGGTATTTTCTTGATCTAAAAAGTATCCCTATTCCTTTCAACAGTTCCAAGAATGTTTCACACCCATTTGCACCACTCAGGTGACCTTGACAACATAGATAAACCTCCAAGTGGCCTTAACGACTCGGTAAAAGAATGCAAATCACCAGCTGTCTGAATATAAATCCCTTCATTCCCCACCATCTAGTCAGAGCCGAAGGAGCTTCTCAGATGAGAAGCGAAACATCTTCAAAGGAAAACCAGAAAGTCCAGATGCCTCTTGAAAAAGCACTATTAGCAGGGGTGGGATGCTACCAGTTCGGCCCAGTTCTATAGAACCTGCACCTGTGAAGAGCAGCTGACACCAAACCAGTTCCGTGTTTGACCCACCTGCCTGCCTGGGCTCTAGGCTGTTCTTTATTCCCTGCTTTTCCCTCCTCAGCTGCTTTGCGCAGCACAGCTGTGGTTGAAAAAGCAGGAAACGAGGATTTTTCAAATGCTGCGCACCCGAGTGCAGCGCTTGTCAGCTGTCCAGGTGGCACAGCTGATGATTTCTTGCAAACACTACACACGATTGTCTGCAGTTCAGAGAACCGGCAAATCGCTCCACTGGCTGGCCCTTCCCCTCCCCGCCCACTCATTCTTTACCTGGCATGAGAGCCATCCAACTTTACCTGGTTTGGTAAATTGCTATTTTTCCTTTTTTTTCTCTCAACCATTATCTGTTCTGCTTGGCTGGAAGATTTAGATTATTTAGAAAGCAGGAAATCCTTGGATTTCTTGTTTTCTAGCCAATCTAAAAGCAGAGCCGAACCTTCCTTAGGACTGAAGCTTTTCTGTCTAGACTCAGGTAGCAGATTGCAGAAAGAAGATCTCTAAGTGATTCTGTGATTCTGTGAGCAACTCAATCTGCCTGCCTCCTCTGCCTGCTTTTGGGTAAAAGTTGCTCTTTTTTATAAAAAAAATCAATATTTACATGAATATTTATAATATTTACATACAAGCCTTGCCCACATGATCACCAAGTGATGCCCAATCAGCAAGCCATGCCCACCCAGTTACATGATCACCAAGCCACACCCACAAATTAGCCCACACCCACAGAACCGGTTGTTAAGAAATTTGAATCCCACCCCGACTATTAGTAATTCAGTGCACTACAACAACAACAAAAAGAATCCTTAAAACAGTCAAACTTAAGAGAAACTTCAATATTGCTTTTTTACAGAGGATTATCAGTGTACATACATGAAATGATTGTGTGCATGGATAGATGGATTTAAACTCAAGGAACTAATTTTTTTGGCAAACTGAACACACTCAGTTCCTCATTCAAACTTTGGAAATTCATTCTAGTTAATTAATAGTTCACAATAAATCAAATATTTTTCAGTCCCCTAGATCAGGGGTGTCAAACTCATGTTGTCATGGAACATATTGGGACTTTTACCCCATTCGCTAAACTGAGATGTGCATGGCCAGTATGCAGCCTTCGGGCCATGAGTTTGACATCCCTTCTCCTAGACAAATTGAAATTTCACAAGAAAACATAGTGATTATGAGTGTCATATTAATGACTTATTCAAGAAAAATAAAAATACCAGCCCATCTATTTATTGTTAAAAGTTTGGACTTATATGACACCTCTTTAAAAGGTTTTCAAGTTACTAGTAGTGGTTTCTAACTTTAAATGTTCTGCTTGTCCACTGCATACTAGAAAAGAGGATAAGTTCTCCACTCTACAAATCTGATGAAGTAAGTGAAAATTCACAAAAAATTATGCCTTTTTATAAAATTGATTAGTCTCCAAAGATGTTATCAGATTCTTTTTGAGTTTTGGTTACCCTAAACTCATTGCTCCTTCTTCAATATCACTAAAGAGGATGTAGTACCAAATAGGAAATAAATGAGTTTAATGTATTATGAAAACACAAAAAGCAAGAATATTTGATTTAATCACCAAACGATGGGTACCAGCTTTTCCAATTCTATTTCCCCTCAATTCTTTTATTCTTTGTTCTTTATATTTTCAAGTTTATTTTTCCTTCCAATCTCTATAGGAGATGAGGCCCTGAAGGCATGAACTGTTTTTCCCAGTTCTTTGCTTGAATTCCCCTAACTCACTGTAATTGTTTCAAGCATCTATCAGAGCATATTCACCTTTGTCCAGAGAACAAAGATGCACAAGGTCATATTGAAGCTTGACCTCAATATCAGGCAAACAAAAAGACACTTGTGCCATATGCCAAGTTCCTATTTCATTCACCTTTTATGTTATTTCCCAAATTTCCTCTTCACTGACATTTTAAAATTTTTCTATAAAAATAAAACTGAGGTGTCATGAAGGTACCAGGGAGAGATCGAAAGGAAAAAGCCAGGCAGTCGCCAGATTAGAAGCACCATAAATAGCTCACTCCCTCCTAGATTGTTCCAGAAGGTACGTTGCCTTAATGTATTCTTGGTTCAAGAACATGATTTGGGGAAAAAACCTTTTTCTAATTAGAATAACTTTTCTTGTAACCTTTTAAAAACAATTATCTTCAGGGGTGTGTGTTATTTTCCTTTAACTAAGAAAGTGGTTAGAACTTAATCCCAATGTAGCTTCTCTTTTTCCACCCCCTCACAACGTCTCAGAAGTAACTCTGCACAGATAAATCCATCTGATAATTCAAACATGACCTCTACTGCTTGACCTTTTAGGACCTTATCTACATCTCTTACATCTCATCTGTTCCCATAACCTTTTCTTGCTCTTCTGATCCTTAATCTAATTAGCCCCATAATCTGCCCAAGAAAGACGTTGCCCTTATGATTTTAGTATCCATCTAAAAAGTTCAGGTTGGGGCAATCAATTTTTATTCCAGACATGATCAATACTGATGACTGATGCTCCATTTACACAATAGCAAAAATACATTTCTAAATTCACACATAGCAGTGAAAATGAGAAAAGTCCTATTGATCATTAAATCCAATATTCCTTCCCATCTCACGTATCACATTCCTTCCCCAGCAACCTATTGTTCTAAAACAAAAACAAACAGCATTGGGGGGGGGGGGTTTCCTAAAAATATATTTTCAAGATAGCATTATCACTTGCAAGACTTTGGAAAGAAACAAAAAAGATAGATGTTTCAACATCAGATCATGGTTGATTAAATTTCTATACCTGCCTCATATATATATCTTTGCTCCTTCTTTGTCTCCATCAATCCTAGTTGGTTTTGTGGCTTAACCATATGTTCTTCAGTTCCTCATTTCATTTAGAAGAGTGGTCCATAACCTTTCTGGCTTGGTGGCCAGGGAGAGGGGATAGTTCTGTGTGAGTGGCAGGCGGGTGCATGCAAGTGCATGTATCCCCATTTCTATGAGCAGTGGGTAGGTGCACAAGCCCACCTCTCACTTAAAGGTAGCTTCAGGCATGAGCACAAGACAATCAATGCTCATGCAAGGGGAGCTTTATGTGAGAGGTCAAATGGCCGCCGTTCGTTCAGTTCATGTGTGTGGACACACTCACCCACTGCCTGCACAGCCTAGTTGAAAACAGGCCATGCCTTGGTAGTGGACTGTGACCTGGGAGTTGGGGACTCCTGATTTTGAATGTGTGTGTAGAACCACTTATCTGATGGAACCATATTGTTAACGGATCTTCACAATTTCAGGAAGATCAAAGCATTTTAACAGTCAGTGAATCTGTGCACTTGAATTTCCATAAAGCACAATCTCGGTACTATTTTATACATGAATTTCACTGTACTACAGTGTACCATCCATACCAAAAGATGAAGGGAGGAAGATTTATATTTCTAAACATTAACAAGTATAATTTGAAAACAGATGTGCAAATACTACTCCTATTACTAGTGCAATTAATACTTCTACTGCTAGTGCATAGGAGTATTTGAAAAGACACAATGAGGTCTGAAAGTAAGTAACATAAACTATGAACCTCCAAAGAGATTAATCCTATAAGAAACTGACTGTTCTTAGGAAAATGACCAATCTCATATCTTTAGTTTTAGTAACATTAGTTCCTTTTTTACTTCCTCCACACTGTTGTTAGTTTAAGTAATCTATTTAAATAAACTCATTAAGCCATTTGAAAGCCTCATTAGAGCAGAAATTGGTCATAAAGAAACTGGTGTTCAGCTAGCCTAATGCAATACTTGATAGAATTCATCTTCTTTCTCCTCCTCCTCCTCCTCCTCCTCCTCCTCCTCCTCCTCCTCCTCCTCCTCCTCTACCACCACCACCACCACCACCAAGTTGATTTTCTGTATATTACTATATGAATTATGACCATTGCTCAAGAGCAATCATTTTGAAATGTTCATTCCAACATCTAAAAAGGACACACACTTATGCACTGAATGAAATACCATGCACTGACTGAATAATGGTTTTCTATAAATTTGCTTTAAAAAAAAAAGCTATACTGTTTGCTGTGTTTTTTTAAATATATATATATATATATATATATATATATATATATATATATATATATATATATATATATATATAAAAACACAGCAAACAGTATAGCTTTTTAAAGCAAATTTATTGCATATATATATATATAGTATATGGGCCAAGAATTTTTGATGAAGAGAAGGAGGTCAACCTGGCACAATCATCTTCCTGTGAAATCTACTTTTCATTGCCTGTTGGCCTTGCTCAGAAACTACAAATAGCACCCTGAGGTTAGACACTGCAGTAATAAACCCTGCAGTAAATCAAGCCATCTTCTATACATCTTTATAAGCTTATTTGTCAGATAATAGGGTTATATTATAAAGAAAAAAACCATAAAGTTCTTGGAGCAGCATTATTAGACTAACATCTAATATTGACCCAGTGACCTTAAGAAATAACAGCACAAAATATTTTTTTTAAATAGCTGAAGCGTAAACCACTATAATTGAATATAATACAATAGAATTATAATAATATATAATACTATAATATATAATCAATACATTAATATATTATAATAAAATACAATTATATTAATTAATTAATAATTAAAAACTTCCTTGAAGTTGTTTTAAAAGCCCATTTGTTTACTAATCTACTGACTGAACATGTGTTCCGGTTATTAATGCATATAGTTTTTAATGTTGTTTTAATATGGTTTTATGAAGATTAGATAGCTATTTTTACTATAATGCAAAGAATAAGAACAAACCTTAGGTTCCACAAATAATAGTAAACTGCTATCATGATCCATCCCTTCTAAATTTAATTTTTAGCCCCAGAATAGATTTAATCACAAGAAAGATATACATGAAATACTGTATATACATTTCACAAAGCGACATTGCTGTGACACTACTTTATGTAAGGAAGAGCATGGAAGTGCAGATGTTCCCCAAATATTTCTCTTTTCTTCTCTCATATTATTAATTTTAATTTTGGTTTTCTTATGATTTGCCTGAAAACTATGTTTCCTCCAAATTAATTTCTGTTTCTTCTCCAGCTATTTCAGTTTGTGTTTCTTTTATGAATCACTAAATTGGACTTACAGAATCCAATCTCTAATTTTCTCTTTTTTGGTATAGGGCATTGGTTTTTGGTATAGGGCAAAGTGTTCTCTTAAGGGCCATTTGTAGTACTGTAGACATTTATTTTTATTTTTGTGAAAAAAAAAATGAGCTGAAGAACAAAATAGGATTCCTTTATGTTAGTTTAAAAGATGTCCTGGTTCCTATTATCATTTTCATAATGTGGTGATTTTGATTGCATTCTGCTTGCAACAGCAATGACATATGCTTCTTAAAGGCAGTACAGTTAGTCCTCGGCTTACGACCACAAAGTGGAACCAGAATTTATGTTGTTAAGCAAGATGTTTATTAAGTGAGTCATGCCCAATTTTACCACCTTCATTCTTTGCCACAGTTCTAAGTGAATCACCACAGTTGTTAAATGCAATACTTAGGTGAAGCTAGCCTTCCCCCACTGACTTTGCTTGTTAGAAGCCAAGGTTGTAAATGCTGATCACATAAGTATCTCAAGTACATACAAGCTGCCAGGGGTCTGAATTGGGAATGACACGACTTTGGGAGATGCTTTGACGGTCATAAGTACAAGGATCAATCAAAGTCACTTTTTTCAGCACTGTTGTAACTTAGCTACATGCATAGTTGCAAGTTAAGGACTACTTATAATTAATTCCTATCTGGGGCTTATGCAAATATACAACATGAATGCTTCAATGTTAGTAAACCCCTGAAATGTATGTTTTCCTTAGGGCAGGGATGTGATTCAACCCGTGTAACAACTGGTTTAGAGCATTTGCTACTCACCTACTCCAGCAATCTCTCTGTGTTAAACAGCTGATGCGCGTCAGTCTGCTGTGCCACCCAAATCAGCTGAGCTTGAAAGCCAGGGTATAAAGCATAGACTAGAGCCAGGGCAGGTGGTGGGCCCAACAGCTGATCGTTGGAGTGAACTGGTTCACTCACAGCTGATCATCGGAGCTACCGGTTCACCCAAACCAGGCTGAACTGGTAGAATCCCACCCCTGCCTTAGGGGCATACAAGAAAAGATGAGCTGGAATAACAAAACACAGATAGCCCTTGACTTACAACCATTCATTTAATGATCATTCAAAGCTACAATGAAAAAAGTGACAAACAACCATTTTTCACACTTTGAATGCTTGGCAATTGGTTCATATTTATGATGCTTGCCGTGTCTCAGGGTCACGGGATCCACTTTGGCCACCTTCTAACAATGAAAGTCAATGGGGAAGCCAGCTTCCTTTAACAAACATGTTACTACAACTGAACAACTGCAATTATTTGTTTCACAACTGTGGCAGGAAAGGTGGTAAAATGGAACAAAACTCACTTTACGAACATTTCGCTTAATAGCATAAATTTTGGGCTCAGTGGTGATTGTAAATCCAGGTCTACCTATAGTTCATTGTGTTGATACTGAGTTGCACTAATTCTAAATTGTGTCTCAGATATAGAATAATTCAAGTAGCAAATGAAACATGACAAAAATGAGAGACACAACCTTATCTGTAGAACCTTGTACGCTTTTGAAACTTACTGTGAAAGTCAAATATGCATACAATACTTATTCAGAGCTCAGCTACCCAATGAATTCCTGTGAAATAATATCTGAACCTTAATGCGTACTCAGCGATAGGAAAGGAATGCCAATTAGGAGGCAATAACCCAGAACCTGCCCAATGAAATATCCTTTCCAAAAGGTGCAAATGCATAAGGTCAAACACTAATGTAGTTAACATAGTGAAAAAGTATAGAAAGCAAAGGAGAATGGGAACACAATATTAACACCCAGGCTGACAAAAAAATAATAATATCACAATCGCTTGTCAATAGAAAAATTTGTCCGGGATAATGCTGTAGGTGATGAATTTTCAACAATCCTGTCTGAAGGTTTGATTTCCTCCTGAGGAGGCAGGGGGAGGCAAGGACAACCTTGCATTTTATTTTAGAGAAGAGTTTCTCTCCTCATTTTTACCCACAGCCCACTCTTACCTAACATGAATTGCAAAGTGCCATGCTAAATTTCACAGGAGGGACATAATGAAAGAGAAGGTTCTTTTTCCCCATAGTTTTTTTATTCCCAATTTACCCAGGTTTGGGGGAAGTTTTGATTGAAAATCTGTTCATTATATTTACGCGAGGGGACTGTTTGTCTATGATCTATTTGCTGGTGTCCTAAAAATTTAAACTCCTATCACACATGGCCCTAATTGCTCCTCAATGCATGTGAAAATATATGAGTAGATGAATATGAATACATGAGGGAAAAATATATTTAAAGACATATTATCATAAACCTTAAAATGGGGGCTTGTTTGAAAGTTGCAAATAGAATTCAGTTAACCTGAGATTGGAAAAATGGGATGAAGTCGAACTTAGCTGCATCCCAATAATGGATTTCATGACTTTTAAATTGCCTATACTTCACTAATTAAAAACAATGTAAATTAAGCAAGTAATTAAATTAGTACATTCTTTGTACTAAGAGCAGGTGGATTCAATTGTAGACAATTTGTTAACTTTTGTACATTGTACTGTAAGAGAAACTTCATACATATGGGTGTGTTCTATGTTACTGAACAAAGATTTGAAGTTTCTTGTTCAGGCAAAGCACTGGAGAAATTTTGAGAAAAACAACAAGAGCAACAATAATGATAATTTATTACTTTTATATGATGCTTGACTCTAAGTGATTTACAAATTGTTAATGGTTAAAAACAAAGAGATAGCATCCACAAAAAAGAAATAAAGATGTCAGAGAAAACAAACAGCAAAAAAAGAAGAAGAAAAGGGGGCATCAGTTATCCTCACCAAAGGCCTGGGTGAAGAGCAGAGTCTTCAGGACACTTTGAAATATCAGAAGAATGGGACATCTTTCCAGAAGGCTTCACTATATTTGATAGATATTTAAAATAACAGAGAGTCCTGATCTACATCAACCTGCTTTGGTCCTGGAATCTGATCATATAAGAATAAGACAAGCTTGAGATGCTTTTCTTGATTTGCATCATTTATCAGAGAATTAGAGATTTACACAGGACAGCAAAATCAATCCATCCAGTGAATGGGAGACCCCTGCCTCTTCTATTATATGTTCAAAGCATTCAGTTTAAGTCTGTATTCCTATAAGTTAAATCCTGATTTGCAGCTTGTCCCTGTTCAAACAATATTCTTTCTATCTTGTTAACTTTGGAAACAGTGTAGACAACTATAGACTTCAGTAAAGTTTTAACAACATATCTGATGATGTGATGATTAGCAAGTTGGTTTAAGTGTAGGCTAAATGGCAAAACAAATGGAATATATAGTCCTTGACTTGAAAACCATACTCAAAGTGTGTTCATCAATGGTTCCTCATTAAATTAAAAGGAAATATTAAATGGTATTCCTCGAAGATCACTCCTGAGTCCATTGCCCTTTGACTTGTCACATTACATATTGATTTGAACAGAGCTGGACAAACAACTTATATTTGCAGATGATACAAATAAAATATGACATTAAAAGTGAATATAAGGGCTAGAGTGCTGAAAAGATAATAACTAAAATTATGAATGAAAGAAAATGAATGTATATTAATATAGGATGGATGATATCTACCTTGGTAATACTTCTTGCAAAAAGTGGGTTGGAGTCTAAATATAAACCAGCAGTATGATGTCAAGGCAAAAAAGGTAAATGCAATTTTAGCTCCACCAACACAAGTACAATTTTTCAAATCATGTAAAGCATTTTTTCCATTCTATCTTGCTTTAGTCAGATCCTACCTTGAGTCTTCCTGGACTCTAGAAACTAAGACCCTATGGACTGAGGAGAAGAATTAGATGGAAGTATATCTTTGATAAAAGACAACTGATTAAACTCTTCAAATATTTGAAAAGTTTTCTCATAGAATAAAGATCTATTCTCTTTTCTTCCAGAGAATTTGATACCTAATAATGGTTTTGGAATACATGAAGGAAGAATATGTTTATATTTTTAATGATGATGGTTTGTGTATTGTTATTGTCTTACTTAAATGTCCTATGTCATCCAGAGTCTCTTTTTGTAAAATGGGTAGCATATAAATTTGATAGATAAATACATAAGATTAAGAAACAAAAAAAAAACCAAAACACTTTCTAGCTATAAGAACAATTCAACCAAGTATCTGCAAAGGGATGGGAAATCAGAATGTTTGCACTTAGCAGGATGCTAAGCTCTAATACTTACATGGCCTCTCTCAACCCCATCATTCTGAGTCTTGTCAAGAAGAGGTATAATGCTGTAGATAGAACATAAATTGGGATTGTTGTATCCTTACATCAAAGCTCATCAAAACTTCAATAACAATATATCCATGATCAAGAGGAGCTTTTAGTGAACCTTCAGTTTTCAACTCAGATTCTGAACAGCTTTTCCTGCTCTTCTACTTAGCTATAGAGGAAAAACATCCAGGCCATTAAAGAAATAAAATTAAAATAATTCAGGACAGTTACTGAAATTCTTTTAGCCTGCCTAAGGCCTTGATTGTCTACAAAGGTGTACTGGATGAATAATTTTAATACTGACAGTCCTGCATAGTCAAACTGGTTAGCTCTGCTTTTTCATTTTTTGTCAGGTTTTTGACATTAACCTTGCTTGATTTGGCATTGCTTTTTATGATTAGTTGAGCCACAAGCCATCTCTCCATGCAATGGTCAAGATAGGAAAAGAAACAGGAAATGCTCTTGCCCCAGTTCAACTACAAAATTTACTAGATGACTTTGGGTTAGTTATTTTCTGTGGGATTAAATTATCTCAAGGACACTGATGAGAACAAAAGAGGGGGTAGATCAGCAATTCTGAAGAAACTACTGAGAAGTATTTGGGTGGGAAGGATCTTGAAAAGATTTTAGTCCTATCCCACCTCCTTTTTTCCCATCTTTGCGAAATAAAAGTAAAAATCAAACTCAGCCAAGGGATTCATTAATGGTCATAAACTGGGATGAAATGTGAGAAGAACTGGAAGAAGCCTTCTAAACTATTAATAGTTGGAAAAGATAATTGCCATTAAAAAATGATAATGGTGCTGAGAGTCTGTCTAGCTAGCAGTATTAACATTTTGAAATGCTGATACACATCACTTATTTTTCCTACACTGGGGCAAACAATTTTATTTCAAATAAGGGAAGTTAGAATATATTAAAAGTAAATACTTTTAAACTATTTTTAAATGAGCACTGGGGAAGAGAACTTTAAAGTATTGTTCATCTCCTTTTGCAATGAACTCTTGAACTATTTGATTTGGGATTTTTTGAAAAATAAATAACTTCATAGAAATAAGATGCAAAGTGCAGGTATTCTTCACTTACCACCTTCAGTTAGGATTGGCAATTCTGCCACTAAGCAACATGGTTGCTAAGTGAAACATCATGTGACTAAACCAGAATGTCAGTTCCATTGTAGTCATTAAGTGAATCACTAGGGGTCATAAAGTGCAATATTACATGACTCTAACTCTAAATTTCCTGCTAGCTTCCTCATTAACTTGTCAAAAGCCAACTGCTGAGGTCCCAAATGGTGATCATGTGACCACAGGAACATTGTGAACAGTTACAAACTATTTTTTCAATGGTGTGGAAACTTTCAGTGATCACGGAATGAGGCAGTTGGTAAATGAGGACTGCTTCAGTGGTGGGATTCAATTTTTTTTACTACTGGTTCTGTGGGCATGGGTTGGTAGGTGTGGCGTGGCTTGGTGGGCATGGCTTGATGAGCCTGGCAGGGGAAGGATACTGCAAAATCTCCATTCCCTTCACACTGCAGGGGAAGGATACTGTAAAATCTCCATTACCTCCCCATCCCCCTAACCTGCTTTCCAGCTCTGTTCTCCTGTGCAGGGAAACAAAAGAACCCAGCCAATCATCTGGGACTTGGGAGGCAGAGAATAGATGGGGTGGGGCCAGTCAGAGGTAGTATTTGTCAGTTCTCTGCTACCAGTTCTCCAGAACTGGTCAGAACCTGCTGAATACTACCTCTGGACTGCTTGTACAGTGCCACTAGGGATGAAGAAGAGAAACTAGCTTATTTTTTTAGCTTCATTTTTCCATTCAATATTTTAGGGATCTATTTCCACTATTTCTAATGTTTAAACCCTAAAATGCATAAACATGATCTAATTTTCCTAACAGATGCATTTTTGCAACGTATCTTCCACAGAACAATCAGTAGCATCAATGTCAGTTTTGACTACTCCTCCAGATGTTAGACAGCTTATTTCCCCACCCCTCTCCCGCTCTTTTCCTCTCAGTGTACATGTGCTTGCCTACAGTGTATATACACACTCAGGCACATGCACAATCTAAACAACCGTATGTGATCAATGCTGAATTTAGAACACTCCATTGACTTGTGAGCTGGAAGAAGGTTCTCTCATGATCCGCAGATTGTTGAAACAATCTGAGTTCATATTTTTAACCCCCCTATGATATACTCTTGGCAACCATAGGGGAAGCTCAAACAGCCTGACTGACCTCCCATCAGAATCAAGAGCTATAATTTAAGAGGAGAAGGAGAAGTGAAGCTATTTGGTACTTAATACAGATTGTGATAGGAGCTGTCTTGTTATCAGTGCCAATGTCCATGTCATGTTAATATCAGTGTCCATATCTATGTCCATATCTGTGTGCACGTTTATGTCTACATCCATGTCAATGTCTATGTCCATATTTGAGGAGCTTCTACCAAGATGGGTCAAACTATTTTCCAAAGCAAAAGAAGAAACCAAAAGGCAAGATAAGAAACAATGAATGGAAACTAACCAAGGAGAGAAGAGCAAGAACCAAGGAGAAATTTCCTAACAGTGAAAGCAATCAACCAATGAAACAACCTTTCTTCAGAAATTGTGGTGCTCCACTGGAGGATTTCAAAAAGAAACTGGACAACCATTTGTCTGAAATGTTATAGAGTCTACTGCTCAGCCATGGGGATGGACTAGAAGACCTCCAAGGTTCCTTCCATCTCTAGTATTCTATGTTCTATGTCAATGTCCTGCACTGGTTTCAGTATGTACCTTGTGCTTCATCTTGCTTCCTTCAGCCTTTTCTGAATAAAATGTGCTAGCTCTCAACTTTGAAATGGATCAGGCCTGTCACAGCCATTTTCTCTGTTTCTCAGCTTTGTGGGGAGGAGGGAGCTTGGAATGTCAGACCAGACATCAACAACTTACTATCTCACAGAAACCAACAGGTGTTGGCCAAAGACTGGAAGAGGTTACCAAAGAGATGCCAGGACACCTAATTGGACAGTGTGATCTGTGACCATGAGGGAGGGAGATGTCTAATCTTTATATTGAAAGTGCAGGAAATAGCCAAAGTCGGTTTTGTATTTCAGCTATGCTGAAATGATGTACTCAATAAAGCAGTTCTTTGAGAAAACTAAGAGTATCAGAGTTGCTGGATTGGTTGGATTCATTACTTGGAACCTTGACACTAGCTTTTTCTAACAAAAAATATACATTTTTTTTGTTAAAGGAACAGAGTCACATGTTGGTCCAAAAAACAACACACTTACAGTGACTTGCAACAGATTAATATTATTACAGTCCACCACATGAGATGGTGCAGAATGCAAAATAAAAAAAAGGGTTAGTTGTTCAATAAGACACAGCTGTCTTTATAACACTTCAAGGGTTATTTCGGCATGAAGTGAGGAAAGGTGTAAACCACACTTTCCTGCAAGCCATCCTGAGCTCTGCAGAGGAATAGGAGGGAAAAGAGGCAAAATAAACATGTGGGCTATTCAAGTCATCTTCTGGCAGAAGCCTAGCATTTAATATGCTGGTAAAGTTTATCCTGAACTGTAACATCATTATAACACAATTATAATACCTTTTTACATGACTTTGATGTAAAGGGCAAACACCTGCATTACTTAAAAAATATTTAAAAATCACAGAGAATTTTTATCTTGCTTGATAGATGAATAAGCATAGCATAGAGCAGGAGTGCCAAACTCATGGCCCATGGGTGTGTCACATGCTGGCCCTGCCCCCACCAGGGGAATGGGGAAAAAGTCCCAATATTTCATGTGACACCACCATAATTCTGTGAGTTGAACCCCTTGGAGTAGAGTAAAATCTAGCATAGATCAGGTATTCCAAAATACACAAACACACAATTCCTGCTTCAGTTTTCTTCTTTCATAACCAATAACACAGCGATACAGGAAGACACACAAGCTCATGTCAAAGTGACATGTAATGCACCAAGAAAATTGCATGAACCAAGGGAAATAACACATACATTTTTAGTACTTTTACCCCCATAAGAAGCTGATAATGGATCCAAATTGTCCACTTTACAGTGAAATTGTACAGTAAAAACAGGACGGTTAACAAGAATATATTGTTGCTGGGAAATTAAATTCCTCCTAAACTAATGTGAGGATTACAGATAATCTGAGAAGGGAGCTTGAGAAAGGTGATGTTCTCATCCAGGAATCAAAAATGAAATATTAAAAAGGCCCAGTATTTAGTTCTGGGTGTTCCCAACTCCATATCAGCACAGGGCCCAATGAATTCTTTCTTTCCTGAAATATTGCTGAAGGAAGCAATATGATTCTCTCATATTCACCTATTTGAAAAAGTGTGAGAAAAATAGCACAGCTGAATTCAAAGAATCATACTTTCTGTTTTATACATTATTTCCAAATGGTGAAAGGTGCTTTTATCCTGCTTCCCATTCATTTTGGGAAAATAATATATTCCGCTAGTTTCTTTCTGTGGAAAAGGAATTTCACAAAGGCAGTAGTGTCACAAAAAACAGGAAAAGCCCAAGGGAAACATCAGGTCAGTAAGAAAACAAACTTACATCGGAAAAGAAATCAAATAAAAAGTATTAAAGAATCCCTATAGACAAAAGCCTAAGTAATTAAGAAAAGTAGACAAATAGGAAAAGGAAACAAAAGATAATTTAGAAAACCCTTACAAACACAGGACATACCAAATAAGCAAAACAAACAGACAAAAGACACAAAATATAAATTATAAAAGGGACAGACAGGAGATTGCCACAGAACAAATATGAAAAACTATCTTAAAGCTAAAAGAAATTACAGAAAACCAATAATACAATCTGGCCACCCCGTGGAGTTTGCCCTCCGGCAAAAATAAAGACAAACTCAAACAGGATTTGAAACATTAGGCACAAATACAAACACTCACATAAAATCAACTTACAAGGGAGAAAAGGGTATAAAAAACCAGGGACTTACCATAAGAACCTAGTAGCCCAGGAACGCAGACTTCTCGCTGTTCTCCGCCTTCCTGAAAAATAAAAAGATCCAGCTTTCAAGCAGTTGTCCGTATCCTTGCGCCGGAGCTTTCCCAGTGGGAACATCAAAACCTTGAAAGAAAGGCATTTTGACACCTTTCAACATTTGAAAGGGAAGGATAATGTTGATGAAATTCTCATGGATGTAGCATATTTGCAAGAATAACCAAACAGTATGCGGAAATCTCTTGTTTTGCAATGTACAAAAAGTATAATCGGTGACCTGAAAATTCCTTAGCTTCCTCTATTTTAATTGAATCTGAAAGAAAAATGCCCTGAGCAAGGGGCTATTTCTCTTGCAATGCTTTTTTTTTAAAGATTGGAAAATTAGGCAACCTAGGAGGCTCAAAACAATGGAACGGTCTGTAACCATAAAACTTTCTTCTATTTGTAAGAGTGAAGCTATGAGAGAAAGAGAGAAAGATAACATTAAAAACTTATCTACAGTAGCTTCTCTCACAGAAAAAAATGCTTTCAGAACTTGAAATATAAAATCAGAAAGCAACAGAAGAGGGAAATGCAGAAGAGAGAATTAGAAATAGGGAGACAAGGGGGTAAAAAGGGGAGGGAGAAGATGAGAGGGAAGAAAGAAAGGAAAAGAAGTTATAAAGGACAGAAACAAAATATAGAGAAACAGGGCCTATTTAGAGATAATGGGTGAAAAATTAATGGAAAAAGGGATTCTGCAAAGGTACATAAAATAGTATTGTTATATTAGAAACAGAAATAATTTTAGAAAATATGAAACAATGTATGATTAAAATGTCTGATAAAATAGCTATCGTAATTCAATGGAATGCTTGTCAATAAATAAATGTAATAAAAGGTATATTTAATGATTTATAAAACTTATGTGAAGAGAAATAAGGGAAAATTAAGAGATTATATGTGTTTTTAAGGAAGTATGATATTTAATTGAAAAGAAGTGTTAAAGATGTTAAGATTTTAATGATTATTAATGATAGAACTGAACTGGAACAGAATGAGGGTTTATACTTACATATATTTACAATCTTTTTTTTTTAAGAATATAGTGTGTATTATAAGAATGTACCAAGCAGAATTTGATTGGAAGTTATGTATCATGTATCATACTAAAGGTCATAACTTTAAGGTATATATTGAAGTTTAAATAAGAGTTGAATGGATGTAATTAAAAGATATAAAGGTGTCATACTCCAGTTAGTAACTACAGGAAAAAACTTGTTTAATGAAAAAAGATAATATGAAATTGAAACAGAACAGACAAAAGTATAAATATAATGATTTGAATTGAGATGAGATAATCAAATTAAAATTGAGAAAATCAAAAGAGGGAAAAAACTATATAGAAAATGTAAAATAGTATAAGATATGGAATAGAATACAAAAAGGAGCATGGAATTGAGTTTTGTGTCTGTATAAAGAAGTTCAACCTGGAACCATGCTATTTTCAAAAAAGATGTTTTACTTGTATTTTGTATGTGTGAAAACCCAAATAAAAATTTATTTAAAAAAAAAGCAACTTATCTACAGTAGCTTCTCTCACAGAAAAAAATGCTTTCAGAACTTGAAATATTTTATCGTAGAAATTGGGCAAAGATTTATGAACCCTCAAAATGTCTTCATTTCCAAAAGAAGCTTCTTTCCATCTATGGACATATTTCAGATTTAGATCATCTTGAAGAAACACAATATATAGACGATGCCTAATCTAGACTGCTGACCTCTTGTGGACCCCATTGGCAGACCTGGGCCTTCTAGTAAGCCTTACTATGTGTGAGTTTACATGCTAATTTAAAAAAAAAAAACACTTTGCATGTAGGGAGAAGGGGACATAACAAGTACTAAGTAAGGTTTTATCTGGAATTAGATGGCTAAGAGCAGAGTCTGGATGCCGTAGAAAGCTTTGGTGTTATCCTATGACTGATATCTAGCATGATTCAAAGGATCATCAGAGATTTTTTTTCTATTCCCATCTCCCCTCTACCCAGTTGTTAAGAGTAAGAAATTTGATTTGCTTAGGATTGGTGAATGGCACAAACCTTCACACTGAGTGCTCAGGAGTAAATGTCTAGCTTATCTGTATACTATTAAAACTTTTGTGTCTGTAGCCTTTAATCAGATGATATTGTGTGTCACACAATACATTTTTTTCTAACATGATACGTCAAATGGGCTAACTGAAAAATTGTATCCAATATCTGGGCCCCTTGGCTCTCATGGCATTGAACTTTGGAAAATTTTATAAAACATTTTAGGATACAAAAGTTATCTAAAGCATTTTATGATATAGCATGAAATATCACAACAGATTTCCTGTGGTGAATTCATGAGGTTTGACTATGCTATACAGTTCAACATGGGCTACTTTCAAGGGAGATGAAGAAAATGCCTTTTGGGATGATAGATGACCCTTTTGAAGAATTAGCACCTGTAGCCTATACAAAATAAGATAATAGATTCAATGTATTCTATGGTACTTGGAAGTCAAATGAATAATCAATATAGCTCTGTCCCTCAGGCAAGTTTTGCCATCTGAAAAATTCAGATGCACATGCAACTCATGAATGTAGATCTATTCCCAAGTTGTCATATCTCAGTGGATAAATATCTCCCTATATCTTAAGTCCAAAGGTTCAACAGCCAGGACTCTGTGACTATGTCAGAACTATGTCTTGATCTTTGAAACTTATCTAAGAAATTGAATACCTATTACACCAGTGGTGGGATTCATTTTTTTTTTTACTACCGGTTCTGTGGGCATGGCTTGGTAGGTGTCGTGTTGCTTGGTGGACAGGGCTTAGTGGGCATGGCAGGGGAAAGATACTGTAAAATCTCCATTCCCACTCCACTCCAGGTGAAGGTTACTGTAAAATCCCCATTCTCTCCGCACCCCACTAACCTGCTTTCCAGCTCTATTCTCCTGTGCAGGGCAACAAAAGAAGACCCAGCCAATCAACTGGGACTCAGGAGGCAGATAATAGATGAGGACGGGGCCAGTCAGAGATGGTATTTTGAACTACTCTACTGGTTCTCTGAACTACTCAAAATTTCCGCTATTGGTTCTCCAGGATTGGTCAGAACCTGCTGAATACCATCTCTGTATAACACCATGTGTTCAATTGCTTGTAAAAATCTGAATGCATTGAGACATTTCCATATTCACTTGGAATAAACTTCTAATGTGCTCCAGGTCAAACGTTCTGAAGGAGATGTGAAACTCAGAATTCCATTTTTATACACTAAGATATAGTGCCCTTTAATCACCAGGAGACATGCCTTAATAAAAATGCAACCACCAGTATGTCCTGAAATAATAATAATAAAAAAAGTTCTTTCAGATTCAAGACTGTTATTACGAGCTACCTCTGTATATAGCATTTGGCAAATGGTGGAGATTCAACTTTTTTTTGCAACAATTGCTAGGATTAGTAAGGTAGATGTTTATAGACTATCTATAGCCTGAATCAAATTAGAGCAATATTCAGCGCAATAAACCTGGGTCAGCTGGGGCTAATATTCGCCATGCAAGGGTATTGAAAGAGTAAAATATGACAAATTGCTCTGTTCTGAGCAGTTCTTATTCTGCTTTCCTATTTTTCTCCTTGCCTACAGCGAAGTGTCATCTCCCCCCTCCTCCCCATACAAATGATTAAGACAGATAACAGGACTTCACAACACCGGCTGTCTGACAACTTGTCCCATTGACACATGCTGTTGAACAACAGACAAGCTGTCTTTATTGACATCTCTCATTTCAGCACATGAATTACCCTCTTGGGTTGCCCCAATTGCTGCTGCTATAAGAGCCGACACCATCTCTTCCTTTACTTATTCCTTATTTTATTTAGTGCAATCTGCAAGATGAAAACCGTTCAGCAACAATAATGGATAAGCCAGTACAAGTGCTTTTATTTAATGACATCCATATTGAATTCTATCCCCTGGATGTATTTCATTGTTCACAAGTTGGACATTATAATACATAAGCCAATCGATGGAGGTATTTATTTTTGTAGCAGAATTTTCCCAAGTTGTAGGAAATGGCTAGTAATGCTCACAATCTTTGCATTTATTCTGTTTCTCTCTCTCTCTCTCTCTCTCTTTTTCTCTCTCTCTCAACTCCTTTCCGAAAAAAACCCAAGCACTAAACACTAAGCAAACTGAATTTCTACAGTGTTTAGAATGTTTTATTTATTTATTTATGTGTTTATTTATTTATTTGATTTGTCAATCGCTTACAAGATAACAGGTATAAGTATAAACATAATTATGAATACATGAAATGGAAACATATAAGAAAAATAAAAAGAAACAATAGGACAGGGACGGTAGGCACGTTGGTGCACTTATGCACACACTCTACAGACCTCTTAGGAAAGGGGTGAGGTCAATAGTAGACAGTCTAAGGTTAAAGTTTTGGGGGTTTGGGGAAGAAACCACAGAGTCAGGTAGAGTATTCCAGACATTGACCATTCTGTTGCTGAAGTCGTATTTCCTGCAATCCAGTTTGGTGCGGTTTACCTTGAGTTTGTATCTATTGTTTGCTCTTGTATTGTTATGGTTGAAGCTGAAGTATTCATTGACAGTTAGGACATTGCAACGTATGATTTTATATACTACACTTAGATCGGACTGAAGGCGGTGTAGTTCTAGGTTTTCTAGGTCTAGAATTTCAAGTCTGGTGGCATAAGGTATATGCAACGAGTAGAGGAGTGAAGAGCTCTTGTGGAATATTTCTGGACTTTCTCAACTGTGTTAATATCAGATACTGTTTTTGTAAATATTCTTTTTTAAAAATTTCCTCCTCAAAACATCCTCTATGAGATACCAAGTCGTCTTGACTTACAACAGTTCATTTAGTGACCATTCAAAGTTACAACGGCACTGAAAAAAGTGACTTATAACCACTTTTCACAATTACAACCTTTGTGGCATCCCCATGATAGTATGATCATCATTCAGTTGATTGGCAAATGACTCATATTTATGACTGTTGCAGTGTCCCAGGGTCATGTGATCACCTTTTGTGACCTCCTGAGAAGCAAGGACAAGAGGGAAGCCAGATTCACTTAACAACCAGTTTAATAACTTATCAACTGCAGTGATTCATTTAACAACTGTAGCAAGAAAGGTCGCAAAATGAGGCAAAACTCACTTAACAACTATCTCACTAAACAACAGAAATTTTGGGCTCAATTGTGGTTATAAGTTGAGGACTATCTGTATTTTGCTTTAAGATCTTAAATTAAGCATGGCTTTAGAGAACAGGCAAGTTGTAATCTTTCACAATGGGCCATGACATGGGATCAAGAAGGGGAGGGATAGAATTCCTTATTTAAAGGTTCAAGAATCTGAAATGGCCCTCCTATAATTCAATCATGTGTCTCAGCCAGCTGTATTGTTTCTTTTTTCTAAGGTTGGATTTAACCAGTGCTGGTATTCTACTGGTTTGGGCCAACTCCAATGATCATCTATGAGAGAACCGGTTCGCTCCAACGATCAGCTGCTGGGCCTCCTGGCGACCCCGGCTATTCTGACGTTTATTTCCTGCTTTTCAAGCTCAGCTGCTTCATGCGGCAAAGTGGATTGCCATCTGTCAGCTGATTAACACACAGGGAGATTTCAGGATTGCAGGAGAAGGTCAGTAGCAAACTCTCTGTGTGCGCACACAAAGCGTGCATTCACCAAACCGGTTTCCATATTATAAGCAGTATGCTGGCATCTAGTACTGGTTGTCATCTCCAAGAATTCTTCTGATTCACAGAAGCTTCATAAGCACTCTAAAACCCAAAAAGCAGGAAGAAAGAAAGAAAACTAAGGGGGTAAAAATATGAAGTTAAGATTTGGTGGGATTCAATCTCACCAGAGTTTCTTATAGTAAATTGAGGGTTCTAAAAGAAGAGAAAATTTGTATCTTAGAGTTAAGTAGTGGGGTCCTTGATGGTCTCTGAGCTTGGTTGTTTTCTTGAAGATATTTCATTATGAAACTAGGTAATACCATTAATGCACAAACTTCTGAGAAAACAAACCAATTCTGCAAATTGAGCATACTTATCACTTTGTGAATAGGCAAGGTTTCCAATAATTGCCCTATTACCTATTCTTGTAATCCCAAATTAGTCCACTATCCCAAAAGATTGCCTATCCCAACCTAGAAACTAAAAACGTTTTAACTGAATAACAACTTTGCATTTTTAATTAAGGCTAAAATTGCAAAGTCCTTATTTCAGAGAAAAATCTTTTGAATCAGTGAGATTAAGTTTTGAGTGGGCATATGAGATTCTAGATATAGGCTGCAAAAATCCCAAGCATCACCACATAACAGTAAAATAATTCAGAAAACTATTTCCTTGATGCCACCTGGTGACTGTCATGATTTTTCCCACCCAATTCTGGTGATCCTAGGAGCTACACGCATGAGATTTTCTTCTAATTAAGCCAGTTGTCTTAAAAGTAGTGTTGTATATTTGGAAGATTTAGCAGTAACACATCTATCTAGTAGACACTAGCTTGGGGGAAGACTGTTTTATATTTACCAACATTAGCCAACTGCTAGATAAAACATGAGATGGAACTGAAATGATCTCAAGAATATTCTCAATCTGCTATTTGAAAAGATCTACTGCACCCTCTCTGATGCTAAGATAGTTATGTGCTTAAAAAGTGTTGACACTTTCTCTAGCAATGGATTTACCTGTTGCTAACCATAACTGTTGCTCTTAAATTTTATTTCATCGTTGGACTTTATAGCGACAATAGGAAAACCATCTTTCAGCATTATTCTTGGTTTTCATTTTTTAAAAATGTAAGTTGTTCCTCATTATTGAATCTCTTCCTGTTTTCATGGTCACCAAAGTACTTTCTAAACATCCTTAAAATATAATTTCAAAAATGTAATAACCTTTGTCACTGCCTCTTCAGCTTGCCTTCAGCCAACGCACTGCTCATGAAGGCAGAATTTGAAATTGAATTTCCTAATCACAAAGTGGCCACTTAAAAGAAATATTGCCTTTGCATTTTATACTGCAGTAATTTAGCTGATTCCCCCTTAATCTATCAAGTTAACAAAATAGTGCAATTAAAATATTTTACCTGTGTTATTGTTGAGTCAACAACCAGAGGAAATGAAAGAGCAAGTACATTAACCTGGGTATTTATGTAGCAAAAATAAATAAGAACTTGTTTGAACTATGAGACAATTTTCAAAAGCAATAACGGGATGTTCTTTGGTAGTTAATAAATGAAAAGGTGGAAAGTTGCATTCAAATGCAAGTCTACTTAAGCAAAACCCCTCTAATTTTAATCTACAGTTTACTCTTGGGCAAGGTAAATAGCATTGCAGCCTCAGGCAGACTAAATCTTCAGCAGAGTCATAGGATTTAATGTGGGACTTATTTTTCACAGGAAATATAGTCCATAATATTACAGGCCACAGTTTTTGACCTGGTGGGGAAGGGAAAGAGAAAAACTCAGAACCAACATGCAACGTTGCATGACTGACAGTTTGTCACCCAAAGCTAGATTCCACTATGATATGCATTAATTTGGGTAGAATATGAAGCTTTTCAGGTTATTTCCATCCCATGCTCAGATTTTCCTTCTGGGATTCTTCATTTCTCATTATTTTTTCTCCTTGCACTTCTGTTTGCACTGGATTTCCCTTAAAAGTCCTGTATACAAATAAATAAAGCAATTAGATTTTTAAGGATGAAATCCCTTTGCAAACTCTATGCCTGGCTTTAATGAGATGGGAACTCATAGCAGTATCTATGCAACAGCTGGGCAAATTTGTTACAGCAAAGATTGACAACAGTTCTTTTTCCAAAATAGCACCTTGTTCACCTTATTCAAATATTTCTTCTTAAATTAAGGTAGTTCTGTACAGATGACTAAAATATTAAGTCAATTACAAAAATAGAGAGTATCCGCAGAGAAGGCATATATTGCCAGATATTCTTTATGTCATTCTTTTCCCTCCTGGCAGTTCACTGAAGCAGCCTCAAGCAATGATTGGCCTGCCAATCAAAGCAGTGGATCTTAGCCCATAATGATAGTCTTGCTAGGCTTCCATTTTTAATTTTGAAGACAACAAGAACAAATTTTCATTGTGGCATTCATAAACTTTCATGAACCAACCATGGCTGACAAATCTGATGCTCAAAATGCAAAGCATAACATAGCATAGCGTAGCGTAGTGTAGCGTAGCATAGCATTGTGATTATACTGTTTGAGGGGTTTAAGCTGTTTCTCTCAAGACCACAAAATCTTCTCACAATGCTTACATAACCCAAGAGTGTGAATCAAGAAAATCCAAGAGTGTGGAACTACTTAATGTAACTATCATCTTTCCAACTTCATTTATAAATGACAACTGGCCTAGTAATATGGATTGTTCTGAAAAGGGTGAACTATAAATTGTTCCAACCTGGGTGACAATATTATCCAGAAAGACGAAGGGGGAGGAATCCAAGAGAGTTTTTTTTTTCCCCCATACAGCTGCTATCTTAACATCTGAGGACAAAGTATTATTTGATGAAGAAGGTTAACAAGCAAAAGAAAAAGGGAGATCAAATATTGCAAAGACCAGAAGAACAACAAAGTTAATTTAAAGATGGATCATTGTTTTTTAGGGACAGATGGAACTGCCAAAACAATTCTACCTGGTTATAGGCAGCACAGTAGTTTTTAAGAGGAAAAGAAAAGGTTATATACAGTATAGTGGGAATTTATATTTATATGGACAAGGTGAATGCTTCCATCTATATTACAAGAAGGGAAGGTCAGACATACTGGGTTTTTTTAAGAGAAATTCATCAGCACAAATCAAGCTTACCACACATACACCAAAAAATATTTTAAGAGACTTTCTGCATCCAGACCTGCTAAAATTATTCAATATTGGCTCAATGTAGCTGTGACATCACTGCAATATAACACCTTTTTTTAAAAAAAAAATGAGTGGTAATAACAATCAATTTCTTAACACAAAATGATACCCTTGTTAGGCTTCAATTTTTAATTTTGAAGGCAGCAAGAATAAATTTTCCTTGCAGCATTTGTAAACTTTCATGAATCAACCATAGTAGAAAAATCTGACTCTTAAAATAAACATACAGCATTGTTATTATAACATAGACTTTAGAGGATAACTATCTAAAATTTAACATATAATTACAATGAATTCCAACATTTTATATAAATTTGAATCAGAGTTTTAATAAAAATAAAAATTTCAACAATAAAATTGTTCAAAAATATCTTTTATATTGCCCAATATTAAAATATTTCATTCTGTATATGTATATTGAATCTGTTGTTCTCCTCTAATTGTAATCTTTACTTCTTTCTACTACCTCTAACAACTTTCAAATATCCATTTTATCATATTTTTTTAAAAAAATAATTTAAAACAAAAGTATTTCCCATGGAAATAATTCTTACATTTAATTCAAAACATATTTCATTTATCTGGAGCCTTAGTCAGCTCCACTTTTAGCAGAGTCTTCTTCAGTTCATCATTTCTTCACCAAAAGTCAAGAATAATATTTTAAAAGATTGAACAAATTCTTCCCTTGCTATTTAACTTAAATAACGAAGGAGTTATACTTATTCGATGATTTAGACATTGATTTTTCTGGATTTCTTTTCTGCCCGATCAAGCAATCCAAAAGGTAGACATTCAAATATAGAAATTCCTACTCCATTTTTGATCCAAGTCTGTCTGTATTTTTATCGACACCTTCTCTACAATACTGAGCACAACTTTCGAAAACACCTTAAAATATAACTACTGAATTGTTGCTACAAATGTAGAATGCTAACATTGACTAAATGTTCCATTAAGACACAATTTCTGATAGCATAATCCTGGGCACAAAAAGTCAAGAGGAAATTAAACTGAGTTTGATAGAATT
Organism: Pseudonaja textilis; assembly: GCF_049901715.1. Taxonomy (NCBI): domain Eukaryota; kingdom Metazoa; phylum Chordata; class Lepidosauria; order Squamata; family Elapidae; genus Pseudonaja; species Pseudonaja textilis. The sequence continues at coordinate 67,705,932 of NC_141992.1, read as the reverse complement.
TATTGTCATATAAGTATGAAGAGAATTTCACCTTATTATTAAATTTTAACACCTTATAATTAACAAAGCCTAGGCTACATTAGGAGCTACACTGATTTCTAGCAATTCTTATTAAGACTACAGATAACATTTATATAATATTTACATGTAATCTGAAAACAAACATCTCATTTTGGGGCCTGAGACTCTAAAGTTAACTTGGAACCTTAGATTTCAAATGTAAATTTGAAATATTGTGAAAGGAATGCACTTTCTAGACAATTTATGACACATAATATTGGGTATAAGCTTTGCTGCCAGTTATAATGTACATATACACACAAATGCACACACACACACACCACAAAACATACACTTTTTTTTTACAAAATACTGTTTGATATTTAAATGTTTTAAAATGTGAAATTCAACTTGCTTCAAATTTGGATAAAGGCCTATTCATATTTTCAGTTGCTTTACCAGGAATGCCACCTCCACATGTTCATAAGAACAAAAAAAAAGCAAGAGATTTGGAAGGAGTTTTTTTTTGTCTGTAAGGATGGAGATGCATCAAATATTTATCATTTCAACTAAATCACACCCTTAGGGTTTTCTAAGTGACATTTGCTTGCTTGAAAAATCCAATAATTTATATTATTCATCCAATCTTGTGCCCCTCATGTTGAAGTTGGAATTCTGGAAATCACAATACGAAGACATCTGGACCGTCAAGTTGAACAAGACTGGCATAATCAGATTTTTAAAAGGAAATATGAATTGATTGAGGTAAAAGATAGGATTGCTTAATTACCCATAATCATAACGATTCACTTGCCATGGCTTACAGGGGGGGAGAAGAAAACATGCAGAGCTTTCAGCTTTTCTGAAAAGGGGTGGATTCATCAGGGCCCACTCACTTTTCATGAACTGAGAAATTATGTCAGTTGCTGTCAGGTTCAAGTGGTTTTCTCTATAAATCTCCTCTTTTACTAGCAAAAAGGAATCATTGTTCCCTAACACTGCACAAGTTTTTGTTAGGGTTTCTGTGTATAAATTTAATGAGAACAGGCTTAGAACATATCAAGAGTCTGCTATGTGTCAGTTAGAAAATGTGTGTGTTTGAAAACTTTCTGTATAATTATCTGCATTTCCAGTTAGATATTTGAGAGGAAGGAGAAGTGCAAAGGAGGTGAGGTGCTCTTGCTCAAAACAAAAGCTTCCTGTCATGCTAAAATGGAAATTAACTAAATGCACGATTAATATGGAGCTAAAGGGAAGGGAAGGACAAGTTATTTGCAGTGGAGAATGCAAGTATTTTAGACTGGATATTTTTTTTTATTCATGAATAAAGGAATATCTGACTAAATATACGTCATTCCTTCTTTATTTTGTTAGAATTTATGCTGAGAATACTTTTTATTGTTAAGCTAGACATGCCTTCTCGGTGCTGCAACACTCTGAACAACCACTGAATGGCAGCAAAGAGTTAATTTCCTAGATTTCTTGTGCCATCTAGTGGTCACTCAGATGTCCACAGCTTAGATATAGAAAGATAGACAGACAGACAGACAGACAGACAGACAGACAGACATAATTCTTTATTGTCCAAGTGTGGTTGGACACACAAGGAATTTATCCTTGGTGCAAATACTCTCAGTATACATAAAAGAACAGTGTCAAGGGAATTATTTGTTTAGCAGAGTGATGGCTTTTGGGGAAAAAAATGTCCTTGTGTCTAATTGTTCTGTGTGCAGTGCTCTATAGTGTCATTTTGAGAGTAGGAGTTGCAACAGTTTATGTCCAGGTTGTGAGGGGTATGTAAATATTTTCACAGTCCTCTTTTGACTTGTGCAGTATACAGGCCCTCGATTGAAGGCAGGTTGGTAGTAATTGTTTTTTTCTGCAGTCCTAATTGTCATCTGAAGTCTGTGTCTGTCCTGTTGGATTGCAGAGCCAAACCAGGCAGTTATAGAGGTGCAGATGATAGCCTCAATAATTCCTCTGTAGAACTGTATCAGCAGCTCCTTGGGCAGTTTGACCTTTCTGAGTTGGCGCAGAAAGAACATTCTTTGTTGTGCTTTTTTGATGACATTTTTGATGTTAGGTGTCCATTTTAGGTCTTGCGATATGATCGAACCTAGAAATTTGAATGTCTCGACTGTTGATACTGTGTTGTCTAGTATTGTAAGAGGTGGTAGTATGGGAGGGTTTCTTTTAAACCTACTGGTAGTGTGCTAAGGGTGACATTCCCATCTACATATGGCCACCTCTTCTCGAACATTCTTCTTCAATCAACACCTTTTTTTCTGTAGGGTCCTTTCTGACAGCTTCTAAGTGGTTAGAATGCTCTTTAGGATCCAGAAATTGCTTTCTGGCAAAGGAGGTTATAAATATTTAAAGTATTTTTAAAACATTCATAATGTAAGCCCCAGTATCTATCCAGAAATAAACTTGGAACATTTTAGAAATCAAAATGAATGCAAAATATAGGTCATTTATCATGCTAAGCCATGATATGTAACTATGATTTGTTCAGTAAGCTACCATCCCCTGAGTTCATACATTGTGCTAAGTCTTTTATCAGGATTCACAAACCATAATGTTCTGATTAACACAATATTCTAAGCAAGAAAAATGCATTGACTCTAGAAAGGACTACTTCAATATTCGTTCACAAACAAAATTCTTAAATACAAAAAAAAAAAAAAAAAGGGGCACTGAAATATATTCGGTTAATTGGTGGCTATTTCCTGTATCCGTATTCTAAATCACATTATTATGTTAAATCCATATAACAGTGAACATAAAAAGCTCGGAAAGAAATATAATCATTCTACCTTATGTTTCAGGATATTATTATATGTATTTCAAGGCAACCTTCTTGGGCCACAGTCAAGGAGCAACCTGAAGAGGTAATTTGAGTGCAAAGAAGCATCATTATTCAGCAGTACTCAGAATCATTAGCAGCTGAGTCAGGCGCCTCCATCTTTTAGAATGGTTGCAAGTACATACTAGGTGACAGCAGTATTCAAAAATATATTGCTATAGGTGATGAGTGGATAACTTGGACTGTTGTAAATTTCCACTGCAAATCAAATTGCATGTTGGACTTATAGACTTTTGTACACTTACGTAGCCATTTCTTGATATTTCTTCTTCCATCTGAGATAAGTTCTTTTTAACCTTTACAAAGCTACTTCACTTATTCATTTATTTTGGGAGTTGAAGTCAAAGAACTATCTTAGATGGTACCTCTGATAAATGTTTCCTGATGAAAAATATATTGATAAGACATACAATTTTACAATGAAATGTTCAGGATGTCATTTAATAAGAAGGCTTTTTGGAACTTTTTTGTTTGTTGGTTCATTTGTTTACATGCTAGTATTTGAGAAATTCATCCCATAGCTAATTCCTTTGGCAACAATTGTTGACATAGAATTATCCTTCTAGATTTCTAATGCCAGACCATCTAGTTTGACAATGATATTTTTCATTTCTGCACTAAGTAGAGATAACAGGAATAAAACCTATGGCTATTTATGTGCAAAACATTTCACCTGGTTCAGGAGTCCCTGTGCTCAGTCACTCAAGCCCTGGTCATATCATACATGGTCAATTGAAATATTTGATAAGTGTCCAGTTGTAATGGGTACAGAATATAGTCATGAGGACAGTTCTAGAGACTTCTAGAGACCCTAGCTAAGATTCTGTGCAGTTCAGAGAACCCCTAAATCCCACTCCTGGCTGGCTCTGCCCACCCCACAGCCCTCCCAGGAGTCCCCACATGGCCTGTTTGGTATGCAGGTAAGTGCAAGATGCACGTGGAGGCTTGGGGAGGGCAAAAAACAGGCCTTCCAGAAGTTTGGGAAGGGCAGAAATGGGCCCGTTTCTGACTTCCAGAGACCCTCCGGAGCTCAGGGTGTCAGGATACATTTTGTATACACGTTTTATAGTTGACATAGGGGGGGCATTTTTGCCCTCCAAGAGGCTTGAGGAAAGCCTTTGGAGCCTGGGGAGGGCAACCCCTCTACACCATGGTGTAGGAGGCTGACTAGGCCATGCCCACCATGCCACACCTACCCAGCAACCAGACAGAGAACGCTTTGCTAAAATTTTTGGAGCCCACCTCTGGGTGGCCCATGTTACACTACTGTTTCGTGAGCTGCATTGGTTGTCAATTTGATTCTGGATCCAATTCAAAATGTTGGTTCAAGGCTTTTATAGCATGAATCCAGATTATTTGAGGAACCATTTCATCCTTATGTGATTGGCTCACAGAATGGGCATGCTGCAGATTCCTTTGGTCAAGGGATTCAAGGAAACGGGTACAGTAGGAGAGCCTTTTCTATTGTGGTTTCTGCCCTCTGAAACATCATGCCTTCTGAAATGAGATCCACACCCACCCTTTTGGATGTGCAAAAGGACCTGAAGGCATGGCTCTGCCAAGTGGCCCGGGGGCATGTAATTCTGGAGGTGATTAATGGATTGAGATAAGAATCTTCCTCCTCCTCGTGTGCATCTTGTGCCCCTCTTCCACATCTTTGTTAATTTTAACCAAATGTAATGTTATTCTGCATAGTAATACATATTTTAATACCAATACTGGTGTTTTATCAATTATAAGCCATCTAGAATTGCTCCCAGGTGAGATGGGCAGCATATAAGTTTAATAAATAAAGCACATGTTCTACTGTTGAGCTGATATCCTTTCCTGATATACATAGTTTATGCTATCCCAAATCTTACATCCTACTGAAGTTATCTTAGAAGAGCATTTGACTTGTTTCTCCAGTAAATGAGGTAAGATTGAAGATGTACTGACCAAGTGAGACCTTCTCATACAGTGGAAACTGCTGCAGGAAAAGTTTTCCTAGGCATTTCTATGCAACTGGAAGCCTTGGCTTTGGAGATATAGAGCTCTCTCTCTCTCTGTGTGTGTGTTTTGTTTATTTTAACTGCAAATATGCATCATCTCACTATTTTCCTATATGAATGGAATAGTACATTACTGAAACAAACAAACAAACAAACGCATGTAGTTCCAGTCGTTGGCTATAGACTGTGTATAAAGAAAACTGGGAGGGCACAATAGCCAGAGAACTGCTAAGTGGGAAGTCATAGTAGCCTGCAGTCCAGACTATATGCCAGGCCAGCAGTTGTTAAAGCGCATCAGTCCGGGTAAGTATTTCTAAAACAGCTTAGAGACAAGACAAAAAGAGCTTAACTAAGATTTGGTGGATCTGCCCTTATATATGAATAGCAATTTGGAACAAATAAGTGCATTGTACTTGAAGGATTAAGAATTAAGAACCAAGAAGCACCCTACTAACACAACTGGTTCATAAAGTTCAAGGCTTAGCAATGAATTACTACACAAAGAAAGAATATGTGACTGTGCTTTGTATTTTACATTAAAAAGAAATGTTTGGCACCAACATTGTAATTTTTCCATCCAATTTATAACAAGACTAATTACCTTTAAGTCTGAATGTTAGGTTGCTGATAGTAACTCTCAGTACCAATAATTGTCAGGCTGAACTGACACAGGCCATCAGTCAGCATAAATAAAAAGTTGCTTTTTTAAAAGAACATCTGTGTCTCCCAAGCAATTTGTCTCTCAACAGCCAGTTAACTAAGTAACTGTATTAATACACAACAATTAAAAGATAAAGTAAGTAATAATTACTATGTTGACTTTGAATAAATTAGAATGCAGACATCGGTACTCTTTGGTCAATTGTGCAGAAGCCAATGCTGTTTCCCCACCTTGCCTGACTGCACTTGAGTTACAAAAGTGCTTACATCAAAAGTGAAGTAATTTCTTGATAGGACAAGGTGTAAAATGTTTACCATGTACGCTGACAAGCTGTATAATGAGGTCCCTTTCCTTCCTTGTACATTCTTTTATTGACCATAATTCTTGGCTTCTGTCAATGTAATAAAGCCCTAAAATTTGCTGCAAATACATCTAGAAAATAGTTTCCAGGAATAAGACTGGGGCATGCTAATGGTAGTACCTTTCAATTCTACAGGGGAAAAATGGGGAAGTGGGTGTTATTTTTTCTTACCAAGATGATTGTGGCAGAGGAACTAAATGGAAAAGTAAAGTAAATTGGCAAGATTACAAAATGAGAATGAACTCAAAGATGGTTTGAAAATTGGAGATGGCACTGAAGGAAAGAGCAAAGAGAAAGAATATAACTAATACAAGAGTAACTGGCTTTTGTTTTTGTTTAGTTATTATATCTTCAGCCTACATCTTACAGCCTGTTAAGAAATTTGCTGTGCTAGAATAAATGTAAATTAGTATATTACTACTTTTCCTAGGAAGTATTATACCTGTAAAAGGACACTGTGTATGACAATAATTTCAGAACAAGAATGATATTGTGATTGTATTATTAGAAAAGCTGGAACTCTCTTTGTTAGAAGTCTAGAAAAAGCATTGAAAAGAATAGAAAGTGTGATGTCTGAAGCCCAAATCATCATTCCTCTTTAAATATTCAAATGCTGGCTTAGGCATACAAAGATAAGGTTTAAGAGAAAGACATTATTTCTACTGGATTTTTCATCTTGCTCCATTGAAATAAGATGTTTCCCCAGTTCTGGGAAGAGGCAAATGTCCACCAGCATGTCCATGTGAGTGGCTATTCAAATGCAACTCAAATCAATACATAGATAATAGGTGTGCAGAACTTGTATAAAAAGGAATACTGCAAAATCTGTATGAGTCACTTTGTTCAATGTCCCATCCCATGCAAGTTCCTTCAAAGGGGCAATGCAATCCCATTAGAACTTCTTTAAAAAGCTACCTGAACCTTAAAGCTATCACTGCCAACCACTTCCTGTTAGCAAAATGTTGGGGTATTGCAACATAAACTAAAGTGGACTATTATATCAATTTCTTCTCGGGGTGAGTGTCAATTATCTTGACATCTATGGAGATTCTCAATCAGCCAGCTAAGGTGCTTTTTCCAAAAGGCAACAGGACTTTCTCATTTTTTTCTTTTGAAAACATTTCACTTCTCCTCCCAGAAGCTTCTTCAGTTCTAACTGACAGGTGGGGAATGTAATTAGAACTGTAGAAGCTTCTGGGAGAAGTGAAATGTTTTCGAAGGAAAAAACCCAAAAAGGTCCAGTTGCCTTTTGGAAAAATCACCTTTGGGATAATTCTCTTTAGAGTTTACAGTTTACATTGTATTTACTTAATATTAACTTTTATTTCCAGCCCAGATCCAAGCTATCCTCATACACCAGAGGGGGTAGGAAGAAAGGGGAATTTGTATTTCTAGTTTCTCCAACATGCGGCTCTTGTGTGATGATTGCAGGCTGAAATCATGCAATGCCACCCAGAGAATCGCAGAGTAACATTCCTGTAACTAGTATTATTGGTCCATTGTGGGTTGAGAATGAACTCTCAGATTTTTTTTGCCTTAAATGCTTACTAAAAAGCTTATATCTTGAACAAGTTAGAAACTCAGTTAAGAGGTTCGTGGGTGTCTTTGCAATGAAGAATGATATAAACATGAACAAAAAGCTCTTGAACATGTTGCCAAGAATTATTTTCACATTAAAGACAGTCTCCCATTTTGAAATGAAGTGCCTATTTTTGTTGTCATGAAAGTCTATCCTATTTCATGCTCTCAATAAACTAAACTAGTTTTCACATATGCTGCTCATAGCCACGAAAACCAGAGAACCAGTGAAAATACTAATCACTTTGTCAGAACACTTCTGAGTGAACTGAAGAAGTGGAGAAATTATATATTTCATGGATGCATAAGCCAAGAAAAGTTTGTAATCATTTTTGGCACATTCTCTGAAGGTACAGAGATTCCAAACCATTTAAAGAATCTCTATGAGGCCAAAATGTGTATAGTTTGAAGAGAAATCAGAAAATGATAAAAGGAGGCTACCAAATTTCTGGTCCTTTTGTGCTTCATTTTAACATGAAAATTGTTAGAGAATTAGAACTTTTTTGAATATTGCCTTATTTGGGTTTCTTTGGAGAGCAAGTATGCGACCCTTTTGAAATCTTGGCAACTTTTATTATATTCATATATATTAAACAAGGATCTACATTTCCAACTTTTAATATTGATGGACTTGTTTGGTTCTTAATAGGTAAACAGTGAAATATTTGGTCCAAAATCACATGATAACTTAAGTGTCATAGTGGAATAACTCAAATCTGAAAGGGAAGAGGGAAGAGGAGATATTCTCTGGGAATGTCCAAACCAAAAAGAAATAAGTACCCTAAACCAGTTGATTTAATTATGGTTATTTTAAGTGTTTGAGAAATCACATTCTGAATATATTTTACCCAAAAATGTCCTGCTTGGGAATGTATACTGTTATAGCAACCAGTCAATCTGGTCCAGGTAATTTAGCTGCTTCAGAGGTACCTACAATCCTAGAATTTGTAAGAGAAGGAATATTTGAAACAAAACCACAATTCAGTATTATAAGGAATTTAAAAACAGAGTAAACAGTAGCATTAGATCGATATCTGAACCCAGGAACAAAGAAACTTATGGACCAGGTTTCAGAGAATGTAAAACATAGTTCTTATGATTTAGGACAATAGAATTATTTCTTATCTATTGGACCCTTCAAAGAACATTTGAAAATGTTTGGACGACAGATTTTGTGTGTGTGTGTCTGTGTGTGTGTCTCTGTGTGTGTTTGTTTCTGTGTCTGTATCTGTGTCTGTTTCTCTCTCTCTCTCTCTCTCTCTCTGTGTGTGTGTGTGTGTGTATGTGTGTGTGTGTGTGTGTGTGTGTGTGTGTGTGTGAGAGAGAGAGAGAGAGAGAGAATAAGAATTTTAACTTTTCTTTAATTCAAATAATTTGATTTTACCAAGCTATGGTTAAGATATTTTGATTTCAATAGTATATATATTTTAAAAATAGGTAGAGTAGTTTAAATGTAATGTGATGTTGAACTAGACTCCTAAAATATGTAGCAGTAGTATCTTTATTATGGCCCAAGACTATAATACAACAATATAAAACAACACAAGTGTAATAGCATTATAACAGCACACAATCCATTGTGTGGCTCTGTTAACAAATCAGGATACAATGTAATCTTTGTAAGTTAGCAATTAAAAAGAATACTTATCATATTAAAAAAAACTTCTAGAGAACATATGGAATTTCTGTCCCATGAAGAGCTTTGATCTGGGAGCAAATAAGAGCTTTGATCTGGGAGCAAATAAGATAATCTTATGTGACTGAAAGAAACCTATCCTCCTGATACTAAGAAAAGGATTCAGGATATGAATGTGTTATTTTATGTGCTAAAAATAAGATGAAGCATACATAAGATGAAGCATTTTGTTTAAATATAGTCTAGAGTTAATGATAAAGTTAATTAATTCTTGATTTATATTATATGGTATTTGTTTCTTTTTCTTATGTTTAATTTATTTTAATGACCAATAAGTATGTCCAGTAACTTCATTGTTTATTAGCCAGTAGGCCATATCAAAATACCGAATATAAATCACAGAACACTAATCAGATCATATATAAAAATAGAATAAAAGAAACAGACTAGATAAAATAATAAAATAAATAATTCAAATAATATTTTTTTATCACCTCTACAATTTACCTAGACCCATACATTCAAATCTCACTGAACAATTTTATTGAAGTAATGTGATTTTTTAAAATTTTGACCACACCTGAAATGTGTTGTTTTAATATAAGGATCCCAATAAGTCTAACATGTAGTCCAACATACTAATCTCTCTCTTTTTGACATTCATGTACATTATGTCTTTTTTTCCTGGAGCTCTGCAAATATAAGTATGTTTGTTATAAGGGACTTGGTTAAATCTTCTGTTTAAACCTTGAGTCCAATTACTTGACTCTTGCTCAGGTAAACAACGCCTTGTGATCTTTAGGCATTTCTGTATTTAAATGTTTGGCAATTTGAAAAGTAAATCTGTAGTGCTTTCTCCATTTCAGTGTGTCAAATTTACTGAGAATGGCTGTATCTTTTTGTGCTTCTATATCCAGAGATTCTTTGTGCAGCAATCTTTTAGCTTGTTTTCCATTTGTCCATGAGAGAGAGAGAGAAAGACAGAGAGAGACCACAGATCCTAATATAATTTGACAGTTCTACAATCCAAAAGGTATTTAATTGAGGTTTTGTCTGTTCTAGCAGACACAATTTTGGGAGTCTGTCAGTTTCCATAGTATTAATTTTGCACCATAGTTATATGCCCTGATTTTAGACAAAAACAACTTGTAAAAATTCCCAATTCAGCTCTAACTATGGCAGCTACAACCCATCTATACTCAAGACATATTATTAAGTATGCATATGTTTTCATTGTTAATTTGTGTGTCTGATTGTGTGTGTGTGTTGGTACTGTAGTTTTTCTGTCTGTCTGTCTGTTTCTGTCTCTCTCTCTCCCCCCACCCTCTCCATCCATCCATCCATCTATCTATTTATCTGACATGGCCCCATTGGATCCCAGGTCAGAGGAGGAGTTGGAACTTGGACCATCCAATGGAGATAGCACTTCTTACTTGGAATGTTTGGAGAGGCCAGGAGTTGAGGACAATGCTGTCCCAGGCCTCCTAGGATTGGGGGAGGTTGTGGACTTGTCTGACCCTGTGCCCTCTGCATCTTCATTCTGGATCTTGCCTCTTGAGCTTGAACTTTCTCTCTGGACTTCTTCTTTGCCTTTATGAACTAGCTTTCATTAGCGGGTCTGAGAGTGGCTGTCTTCAGGGAAGTGTGAGATAGAGCCTTACCAGCTGTTGCAGGGCCATTTGTTGTGGCAGCTAACAGGGCAATAAAAGACTCTCTCTCTCTCTCTCTCCCTCCCTCCCTCCCTCCCTCTCCCTCTCTCTCTCCCTCCCTCCCTCTCCCTCCCCCCCTCTCCCTCTCCCCCACTCTCTGTCCTGGAATATGTTTTAATGATTCACAACTATATCTTGCAATCAATTAAGTTGTGATTTTATATTCACTGCCCTAGAGAATGGAATATTTTAATTTAAGAATGGAATATTTTAATTTCACTAAACTGTTCATTTAAAACTATTTCACACAACTCATTTTTTAACAATTTTTTTCAGAGGTCCAGTTGTATCTTTTCCTTCTAATTGGCATTACTCCACACATACACAAAAATTCTTAAACCCATAAAGTTTCCTTAGAGATTTGAAAATCAATGTGATTGTCAATGTGATTCCACTTATAGTATTAGTCTAGGACTAGAGGCATGGTTGAGATCTATATCAGCATAGATGTTTATTGGGTAATATTGGTAGTTCATCATCACCATCATCATTGTTTCTTTTGTGCAAAGTGCACAGGGCAGCAAGCTACTTCCAATTAACCCTTTCTGCAGCAGCACGTTCAGCATTTTCCCATTTGATGCCCACTGTCCGTAAGCCCTCTTTTAACATCTGATGTCAAGTTTTACGTAGTCTACCCAGCCTCCACTTTCCTTCTGGTGGCTCACATTATACAGCATTTTTCAGGTATTGATGTTCTGACAAGTGAAAATATGGACAGCTAGGTGTGTTCAACATTCTGTCACAATGGTCTGCAACTTCCTATATCCACTCCACCACAAAATTTCCTCATTAGTTACACAGTTGTGCCAAGTCACATCCAGAATTCTTTAGAGTCAACATTGATAGAACACATTAAGCTTTTGTGCTGTGTATTCTGACTTGCCCATGTTTTACTGGCAAAGATTTCTATTGGTACAATTGTATTGTTAAAGCTGACCAAATAGGTCATAAGCATTGGAATACTTCTGAAGCTTTACCAATTCTGTATTTGACATCTGCATCTATGTTGTCATCTTGTGATAGGTATGTAAACTATTGGATAGGTTTTATCGGTTTTTGCCACTTGTGATTAATATTTTAGGAGGGTAACTCCCAATTAAGATGACTTTGATCTTTTCCACACTAATACATAGTCCTACTTTTCTAGCCTTAGTATTTAAGTTCTTAGTCATGTCCTTGAAGGAAGTGCAGGTTTCTGACAACAAGGCAACATTCAAATTGGTAATTCACTACTTCCTATACCTGAACCTGGAGTAAGATAAGCTATATACTGTATGCTTATAAAAAAAGTAAGATAGAAAGCATTCATATATTATTGGGCTTAATGTTATTAAGATCAAATTTAATGAGGCAATATTGTACACATTGTCTTGGTTTTCTGGAAAAAAATGGGAAGCAAACCTAGTGCATAAATCACAAATATGCTTCTTTTAAATACAGACTGGACTTTAGGGTGTTTCTAAAAATATATTCATGAAATTCTAGGCCAGAATTATGGAAGGCCATCGGCTCCAGTTATTGATATTCTCTACACCATGGTATCCTCCACACATGTAGATCACAATATTTAATTTGAAGTTTATTTTTTTTATAATTCATGGAGCTTAATGTCTATACCAGTTGGAGTCCATCTCCTTATGTATAGAATGTTTCACTGAGCTTATGGTTTCAAAAGCAGAATAGCAATTGCCTATACTTACATTGGTTTGTTGTAGCTCTTTTATTACCACACTACAACACTAATCATCAGTTACAACTCTTGTGACACAAAGGAAGCATCCATGTTCTTATGTCTATGAAATGGATAATTTTCTGCCTCTGCACAACATTGACCTTTTCAACATTCTTTGTTTCAACTAGCTGGTCAGTCCAGACTTTGGCAACAGGTTAGCTTTTCTCTTTTCTTTCTGTTTCTTCTTTGCTAATGGAAAGAAGAGGAATGGAATGGTCAGCTATTCAAAACACTGAATATTAAAAAGGTCAGGCACACGCAGCACAGCAATGTGGAAATGAGACAATGTGATTCTAGGTAGTTCATTTTGGTGACAAAGATTGTAGCAAGATGAGAAAATGTCACAACACGAATCCATTTCCAGAAGGAATGGGAGTATGGTGGAAAAGGAATCGATGCATGTTAATGTCATAAAGTGGTAATATCACATTTTGAAATGAATCGCACAAATGTTGACCCCATCATGATCCGAAGGCATTTTACTTTTCTGGATAACGAATTTTAACAAGTTAAACCATGTCCTTTTGAGAAGGCAAGTAAATGTCAGAAAACCACACATACACAGTGAGAGATACAGACACAGACACAGACACAGGCAGATGGAAGCAAAGAAAGCTGATGGCAACCCCCCCAAAAAAAAATTCCTGGTGGTCCATTGACTTTGCTCTTTAAATTTAATTGATTTTTAAAATTAATTAATTTATTATTTCTAATGATTTTTATGTTTTATTTATTTTAATTTTTAATATTCGTCAGATGATAGACATGTGTTTATCTCAATCATGTTTAAACTCAGTTACTGATGATTGACCCACTACCTTCACTGGAAGTTGATTCCAAGCTTCTATTACTGTTTCTGAGAAATAATACTTTTGAACTTCCTATCAGTTAGAGGTGTTCTTGAGTTTTACTTGCTATTGAAAATACTGCCTTCAAGAACCTTATTCACATCCTTAATATTTTGAAGAGCACATTTATAATATGTCAATTGCCAGCTTATGTTTGCTTGTGCTTCACTACCAGATGGTGACAGTCTGCCATGAACTCTGGTGAAAGTGGGTGGGACGGTGGATACCTGGGGGGAAAACAAAAGTAACTGCTGCATCTTCCCAAGATGCAGCTTTAAGGTCAACTAGTTGGGAGAAGAAGGCAGTGCATATATTTGAATTAACCATTCTAAAAACATCTTGGTTGAATCCGATTGGTCATGAAGATGGTCAGCAATGGGAGCCAGTTAAGGGAGGGAAAAGTTGAATTTAGGGATTTTGGCATGTGATTCTCAGTTCTTGCTATGCTTGATCACAATATGCTTGCTTCTAATACAATTATTCCATTCCCAATGAATGGAGCCAAGGATGGTTTTTACTTAGAGGTTTAAGTAGTGGTGGGTCTGTCATAATACTTGCTTACTGGAGATGGTTACGATTAGGAGATAATGCTGGAATTGCTAGTGTTGAGTCTACAGTCAGCTCTACTCAGTGCAAAGAAACCTCACAAACAAAACTAACAAAACCATCTTCTCAGGTAGTTGAGGGCACGAGGTTCTGGAAGATGACATTTTGGAGAAGGAATGGGACAGACCATGGACTAGATTCCTCGTTGGATTGTTCTATCATTAGACTCTTCAGTTACTTTCAAAACAAAGTAGCTTAGTGGATAATTTTGATTCAAATGTGTATAAAGTTAGTTGTATAAATGATTTTACAATTTATCTTCAGATTTTGAGCCCTCTTCTTTAACCAACACAGGATTGCAAAACCAGCTTATTATCTCAAACCCTAAAAAATTGAGAGAAAATTGAGAAGGAATAGTAAGTACACAACACACACACACAACCACAACCACACACACACACACACACAACCACAAACTCAAGCATTAGTTTTTTCTCAAAAATTCTGAAATGCAAGATGGAAATAGAACTAAAATTGTCCAATTTTATTTTACTCATTCTGCTATGATAGGATATATTGCCTATTTCTAGTTCCACTTGAGATAGGAACAAGATAGACAGATACATGGTTTCATAGGAGATGGACAAAGAAGACTTGCAGTAGCCTAATCCAGGGATCTCCAATTTGGTTAGTGACTTTAAGACTCATGGACTTCAACTCCCAGAATTTTTCAGCTATGCTGGCTGAAGAATTCTGGGAGTTGAAGTCCACAAGTCTTAAAGTTGAGAACTTTGGAGATCCATGGCCTAATCTAACAGTTAATTAAATTTAGTCAAACTCAAAATGAAAGTTGTTTCTATAAATTGTATTCTTCTTACAGAGGCATGGCATCCACATTTCAGAGTGTTCTATGGTTTTGGTTTTGTCCTTTCTTTCCTGAAGAGTCTTGTTGAGTACAGATTTATGAGACAGGCTTGATTTCCCCTGACAAAGCGTTTCATACCAGGGAGGCCAAGTTATCTTGTTGAGAAATGTCCATTGAGTTTTTCTGCAAGTACTTTCCATACATATGCTACCCATGCACAAAATGTCTTCCAGCTAAGGGATTTATAAGAGGAATCCTTAAAAATGAAGCACTGTAAAGCAATATGTAAGTGTGATATTAAAGGGGGTGGATGTTGTTCTGTGCAGCAGCTGAGCAAAATGTTCTCTGTGTGAACTTTTACACAGGAAAAATACTACATAAAGCACCAGCTTGGAATATTATCTTGCAAATTTTGCATTGCATAATCCTTAGCCTGACATACCATGCTAATTGCTAATCTCTGCTATTGTTATTGTTTTATTAAATCACAGGCTTACAAGAAGCTAAGTTTCCCTTCCTTTCCATTTATTTTTATGTGTTCAAGAATCTTTCTGTAGTGTGTTGTATATACTGTAAATCCATTTGAGTCTAGCACAATGCATCCATGTTATTTTGCTTTGGTTTTAAATTTTCTAATAAACACCATCACATTAATGAAACTCTTGAACCAACAGCATAAAACTAAAGAAACCTTTCTTAATTTGAAATTATTTCCTGAGTAGGCTATTCCCATTTTTAATATAATATTCAGTAGAAGTTTTGCCACAGCTCAGTCTTGCTTGGAGGCATTTTTCATCTTGACTGCAAAGTCATATTCTCTTCATTATGGTTATGATGTAGCCTGGTTTAGATTAAACTTCATTTATAGGTTAAACTTATATATGCACCCATCTCACTTTTACCTGATTCTAGGTGGCTTACAATAAAATGCAAAAAATGCACAATATAATAAGCAAATAAAAATAAATTTCATAGTAACATAAATTGCAGAATACATGCAGGTATTTTCCAAAGTTTAATGGATTTTTAAGGACCAATTTTGTAGCTAATTAATTTGAATGTAACTTTCAGTATAAATATATAGCTAAGCCATGACTGTGTCACCAATCTTGATCATTCTATTCTTTAATTTTGTGGCTTAAAAGTGGGAAATGGTTTTTTATAATCTAAAGCTTTTCGTAATACACTTAGTCCTAAATACATTTTTCCCTAAACCCATATTTTTTAAAAAACACAGCCATTCTAATATCAGCCATAATTAAAGCCACCATTGACTCATAGGTGCTTTTGTGCAAAATGTTTTTGTCACATTTCCTCTTAATAATTTTAATAGCATTTTTTAAAATTAAGCAACAAATAAATATCGCACTTTTAGATTACTGAGTAAAAATGCAACACTTTATTTTTTTGCTACACTCAAAACGTTGCATGTTTTATTTAATAACTTGGAACAAAATTATCAGCATTGATTAAAAGCATATATTAAAAATAACCCAGTTTAATGATCATTTCCTCTAAGGAACTGCAGATACTGTAGTAACAGTATAGTGTGTGTGGTAGGATAATTTTAAAGAAAGGAAATTCTTCTATTTTAAGATTAAGAAATACAGATGCTAAAATGTTTTGTCTTTTCCCTTCTGCTTTTTAGTTTTCTGGCAAGTGCCATGCCAGCAATGTTTAGCATCTTAAGATATTGCCCTGCCATTCCTGTGCCATTCCTGCCTTTATACCGATATATCACCAGAGTAATAACTGGATGGTATGATGATGCTATAAATCACTAGTATGGAAATAGCCACTGTAATGTTTTTGCATGTGTGTGTGTGAAAGAGAGACAGAGACAGATAGGTGCACCTCACCTTAATGCTTCACTTCATCTGCTTCACGACCCACTGAGGTGACACTAATTTGCTTTAATCAAGTGACCTCACTTTGAAAGAAATGGCTTCTTCCCACAATCTTCCTGTGCAGCAAACTCTCTTCTCCAAAGCAAGCAAAGCAATTTTGCTACTCATTGTCTTAGAACTCCGGTTGCCCATTCATGTTGACAATTAGCCCTGGGTGTGAAAACTGGTAGAACGGGGGAAGGGGGAGGAGGAGGGGGAGGGAGAGGGAGAGAAGGAAATATAGGAAACAAAATATACTGAAAGCAACCAGTAGAAGAAAGGTTTGAATGACCATTGGAGATCATCATTCTGATAAGAATGAAGAAAAGGAGAATGGTGTGCATAAAGAATAGATAAAGCAACTAGAAGAACAGCAGTCAGAAACCCACAAAACAAAGAGGAAAAAAGAAATGTCTGTCTTCCAAATGCCATCACAAAGGGCCTGCAAAGCATTCTTCTTATTAGAATTGCATATACAGTCCACCTTCTCTTAAGCCAAGGCTCTTCAAACTTGGCAAGTTTAAGACTTGTGGACTTCAACTCCCAGAATTTCTGAGCTAACATGACTGTAGGAGGATTTCTGGGAGTTGAAGTCCACAAGTCTTAAAGTTGCCAAGTTTGAAGACCCCTGCCTTAAGCTGTCAGAACAGAGGGATACAGATGTTACATTATGTCATGTCCCCACGTACAAGATTGTTCATGATTTGCATTCCTCACACTGGGAGGGTGCAAGATATTTCTCTATTTTTACACAGTGTATATTCTCAGTGATGCCATAGACCATGAGTTCAATTCCCAGCAAACAACTTGAACAATCCCATAGAAAGATATATTTGTGTACCTCTGATAGGATAAGTCATGTGATGCTTCCTGGTTGTTATTACATTGTTATCATTGGTCCACCTCAGACTTTACCTCTTTAATTTCTTGTAGTTTGGACATCTCTATATTCAGTTCATAAAGCTCTAGTGTAGGCTTTATGCTATGTTGGATTTATGTTTATGTTCAAAGCAAATGTTGAATCACTCCCTTGTAGAAAAGATCAAATGAACCCGGGAGTGACAGACAGTCAGACTCCACTTATCTCATTTATGTGAATAGGAAATGTCTGCTAGGTTTAATAAAATGATTTTATCCAGACAGCACAATCAGAGTGAGCCTCCAAGAGGTAGGGAAGAACTCCTGATTATTGAAATCCTAGGGTGTCTGAAGATAAAACATGCAGAAAACAGATATGTATAAGCCGAGGCTCTTCTCAGCTGAAATTGGGGACTGATGCCCTTGTCAAAACCAATTCAATATTAAAAGCACAATTCCATTATACCATTGAATGAAAGCTGCATCCCTCTAAATGAATTAAAACAAGCTCTTCCTGTAGTTGTTGTTCAGTTACAACCTAATGAAATTGCACTGTCAGACAATGACAGATTCAACATTTCTTGGAGATCATGTTAAGCTTTTCCTATGTTCTTTCTTGGGCAATTACAGCTCACAATCATTCTTAATAGAGGCCAATATCCCGTGTCATCATTTGCATGAGCAATGTCTATTATAGTTATTGAAATTATAACTAAATATAAATGTCAGATAAAACCCATTGGCACAAAATATAGCTTGGTTAAATGTCCAGAAACTATTTTTCTTTAAAGATTAAAAAATACCCCCCCCCCACACCATATCCCTAATAACAATAATAAACAAAAATCATTCTGAATGCAAAATCTCTGTGAGTAATTCTACAACATGCCACTACTGAAAAGCTCATTTGGCTAGCATGCAGTTTATAGTTACAAGTAATCCTTGCAACTGCAGGAAATGGAACAGACAGAATGGTTCCTAAAAAAACATTTTAATGTAATAAAGACATGGATATCTAAAAAGGTAACATATAGAAGCACCAGTCATATGACAATCAACCTTAGCCAACAGAACAATAGAAAATGTTTTATTTATTTTTCAAGCAAAGAAAGAAGGCTAAACTGAAAATAAGAACAGGTAATTTTACAGAGTTGGGAATATTGAATGTTTCAGAACCAACATAGTCCAAAGTTAAACCCATGTATCTTACCATCTGCTTCTATCTAAACAAGAGCCTTATGAGAATTAATTTTAGCTTTCAGAGATACACAGTTGGAAACTGTGGTTTACTGCAATCATTATTTTAAGCTGAAACCTAAGGAGAAAGAAATCTGATGAATCTTCATAGCAGGGGAAAAAATGGGTGCCCCCAAGAACACAGGAGTTGCTGAAAAGTATCTAGATCTGAAAAGACAAATGAAGTTCAGCCACCTTTACCAAACTCAAGGATGACTGGCTGGTACTCCTAAAAGGAAAGTCTCCAGAGTCATTTTTGGAAACTGACTTTGTGACCAAGAAACAATTCTTTCATTCTTTTCTGCTCATGGAAAAAAAAGAAAGGTTAAATAAATTTGGGTGTAAGCTTCATGGACCAAGAGCACCATTCATGTTTCTAAACAATTACTGCTGTTAATTGTGAAAGTCCAAAATGGAGAACAAAGAACATGGTTGTGGTTTTTGTTTTCTATTTGGCATTGCTCTAAATGAAGTGGGAATTCAGTCCCTCCTGCATCTTTTCTTTCTTTTCATTCTTTCTTTTTTTTTTTTTTGAGAAAGGAAACTACTATGGTTTTATTGTGAATTCTGCAAGGATCTGCATTTAATTTAATTAGGATGTTGTGGAATGCAATCCACCTGTTCTGAAGGGAAAATTCTTGTGGTTAAGCTGTGCCGAGCAATTTAGAGGAGCTATTTCATGTGTGATTAGAGATGGAAAGTTAGAAACATTAAGGCAAATGGGAATGTGGAAAAGAAAATTGCAGTTTTCTACACTCAATTCCTACTTTTCCTCACATAGTGCCAGACTGAACCAATAATGTTAGGAGCAATGAAGAACTTCCTTGTCAATATAGAGGAGTAAATGATAATACATTCTTGGTTTATCCCCTTACTGTGGCAATTTAAGCCACTTAGCACTTGTCTATCATGCTAAACTTTTATATCAGCTGTGAAATGACCCACCTGGGGAAGCAAGGGACACTTTGCCAGTAAATTACATACCTACTTCAAGCCTGAGAATCAATGAGTCAGCAGTTTAAAAGAGGGTCTTATAGTTATTAAAAGGAACTCAGTCACCTGACACCAGGACACAACTGCTGATTTTCTGCCATTTAACTGCTGTGACATACATCTTCGACCACTATTAGATTCAATCCCAATCATGAATTCCACCAATATTGTATAGCAGTTTACCTTCTCAATATGAAATCCACAGATAGGAGATGGTATCTTCTGGTCACATTATTGAATATATTCTCCCTTACTGCCTTGCAGAACAGAATGGATTAGATAGGTTTCTTTATTGTTGATCACCAGTTTACAAAGCTTTAGAACAGGGGTGTCCAACCTTGGTAACTTTAAGACTTGTGGACTTCAACTCCCAGAATTCCTTTGCTGGCAGCCAGCAAAGTCTTAAAGTTACCAAGGTTGGACACCCCTGCTTTAGAAGGTTTGACCTCAAATGTTTACCCTTCCCCCGCAGACTCTGGAATTTCCCACTCCCATAAGGGCCCTTTTTAGCCAGTGGTCCCATCACATTTTCTTCCCAATACAAAAATCATTTGGAAATGAACTTTTCCTTGTTTTATCCTAGAAATGAATTGGCTAAAAGCACCCTATTTTGCTGTACAGTGTGATGAAAGGACCATATCTTTTTTTCCAAAAGTTGTTGAGCCTCTAGAAAAAGTACAGAGAAGAGCAATCAGGGTGATTAGGGGACTGGAGATTAGAAAATATGAAGAACGGTTATAGGAAGTGGGCATGGCTAGTCTAGTGAAGAGAAGGACCAGGGGAGACATGATGGCAGTCTTCCAATATTTGAGGGCTGCCACAGAGAGGAAGGATTCAAGCGATTTTCTAAAGTGCCTGTAGGCCAGACAAGGAATAATAGATGGAAACTGAACAAGGAGAGATTTAACCTGGAAATAAGGAGAAACTTTCTGACAGTGAGAACAATCAATCAATGGAACAGCTTGCCCTCAGAAGTTGTGGGAGCACCATCACTTGAGACTTTCAAGAAGAGATTGGACTGCCATGTGTCAATAATGGTGTAGGGTCTCCCGCTTGGGCAGGGGGGTGGACTAGATGACCTACAAGGTCCCTTCCAACTCTGATTATCTGTTTTCTGTTATCTGTTTCCATCACAAAAATAGCAAGTTCTCTATTACAGGTACCAAGATCCCATTCTCTTATCACAACAGATTCAAAGGCTATCGATGTTTGTGGTAAGCAGGAGGCTGATATTATTATTTCATTATTATTATGTTTCTTGGAGCTGGGATGTCTACCAAATCTCAATATCCCAAAATTAGTTGGTTTGAAGGATTTTTTTATGGTGATTTGAAGAAGAAAACTATGATTTAATAGAATTTCATTATATCCCTCTTCTGCACTTTCTTAGCAAGAAGAAAGATTTTGGAGAGTGGTTCATGACTTCAACTTCTGTCACTTATCTCTAATTTTCTGGAGCACTTCCAAAAGGTATTTTTTTTTTACTAAACTGAAACAGATAAAGGCTTAATTGATCCATATAAATAAGAGCCATTAATATTTAATCACTATTGACATATACTATGTGAAGTTTGAATATACTCTATGCCTTTTGGGTTATCTAGTTGTCCATCCATATTTATGAATGTTGTGCCCAATGATTTTGCATCTAATTTTGCTGGATTCATCACAGAATTCAGTTCAACTAATTAAAAATAACACTTTGCTTAAGTGCACTACTCAGATTCAAGAAGTATTTCAGGATCTTTCCCCTCCCAACTCTTGTTACATTATCCAGAACTCAACCACTTTCTTTATTCAAAATTAAGCATCAGACTCTGTCTTAGGTGCCACATTCTTCTTTCAAGGAGGAGGAGGAAGAAAGAAGCAAATAGTTATTACCTTGTTTTTTGTACTCTAGGGTGCTTGTACCATCTGATCTATATTTTTAATAAATAGCTCTTAGCTGTAAAGGAGTCACTCCAACACTGGGGACATATTTCAGCATGGGCTACTCATCCTACCCAATTTGAGGCTCCATATTGCACAGAAACCCACCCAATTTCCAATCACCTGAGCACAAATTTTCTATCATTTTATTGTGTACATCTTCTGGCTTCCCAGCTCACAAAACAGCTAGCCAAATGTTTCTTGCAAGCTTGAATACTGTCTTCTCTTTTAATGTTCCTTTATCACCCACTTGAATCCCAAGAGGTTATTTCACTTCCTGTCCATCATATTTTCAGATACTGGGGGTGAGAAAGCACATTCTTAAATTTCTTGAATATGTCTACTTGCATCAACATAAGCACCCCTATGTCCAGACTCAGATACATGATGTTCAGGGAATTCCATGCAATATTTGTTTCATTTTTTTTTCTTGGGATGAAGACATCTGTTCCACAACAATTATCTATATATTTCCCCTCCTATTGGGAAAGAGATTTTCCAGTTTTTATAGTAACACTGTTGCACACTTAAGCATCTTCAGATCACCCACCAGAGATGGTGCAGAAAGTTTTACATTTCTTTTTGTCATAGCCACTATCTGGTCAAGCTTGCAACAGCTAAGTCAACTGTCTATGGAAATTCTCAGTCATTCAAGCCATGGTTGCCTCAAAGGTGCTTCAGAAGTCGAAGAAGCTTCAAAGAAAATGTCTTCAAAGAAAAATTGTCTTCACAGTTGAAAATGTCTTCAAATAAAAATTGTCTTCACAGTTGAAAATGTCTTCAAAGAAAAATCAGAAAGTCCAGTTGCCTCTTGAAAAAGCACCTTTGGGACAGCTAAGTCAGCTAGAATGCTACAATCTATTACTCACAACAGTCTTTGGGAAACATTATTATACACAAAAAACAATGTACACAGCAAATGAGATAACTAAGCTGGGATTCGTATCACAAATCACTAGTCAAACACTTCCTAAGCATTTAAGATTGTGTGATGTATCAGCAGATTATGTGAGCAGATCCCAGTAAGGTGGCTTTCTGCAGCTGACCAATGGTGATTTTATCAGTGCCAATTGTTTTTAAGTGCTTGCCTAGATCTTTAGGCACAGCACCCAGTGTACCACTGGAACCACCTGCACTGGTTTATGCCAGAGTCTGTGCAGTTCAATTTTCAAGTCCTGATATTTGGTGATTTTTTTCAAGTTGATTCTCATCAATTCTGCTGTCACCAAGTATGGCAATGTCAATGATCCACAGATTTTTCTTCTCCACAGTCTTTGGGAAATATCATCATCATCACCATCATCATCATTATCATTGTCGTTGTCGTTGTTTCAGGATTTAAACACAGTTTTGGTTGATGGTGGATCTTTTTATCAAGTTGACTCACTTTGTCTCTTTTACACCAGAGACTGCCCGACTCTTATTGATCACGTCTTCTAGCATTGAGCGATAGTTAATCATGTTGTTTCAGGTTGTGGTGTTTAATTTGTGTTATGTTTTGAAAAAGATTGATATCAGTTACTTAAGATTCGGATTCATTTATTCTTGTCCAATCATCCTGGGACAGAGAAAACTAAAGCAACTCTATAGCAATATTTGAGATGCTATGTTAATTACCAGCAGAACAATTGGCCTGACGTATTACTTCTAGCTGTATTTGGATATACTCATTCTGTGGCATGTTTCTACCGGCATGTCCTCTTTCAAAACTATGTACTGATCTCACCCCTGCTGCTTGCCTTCTGTGTCTGCTTCCTTCTGTTCCTTGAGTTTCTACTGTCCTACAAAAGCTGCAGGCAGCACAATTCCTCTTCACATAACTGCTGCATCTTGCCAAAATTGCTTTAAGCATGCTGCATATTTCCATCAGCAAGCAGGACCTCCTATTGCTGTGGGTTTCACCTCTTAGTTTCCACTAAGGTTTTCTCCTCTTTGAAATATAATGGTCCTTTCCCCGAACAGTTATTCTTGAAGCTACTGGTCACAACGAAGATCCTCAAATATTTTAACACTCTCTGTTTATCTATCAATGCCTGTTCCTATATAAGGTGGAAACTATTTTAGATTGCAGGCACAAGAATTGAAAAATAGAATATTGGATTCATTGGAAAGGCTATTCTGACTGTTCCTGAGAAGTTGCTGCTTAAATTCAAACATTCTAAATTTCCATCCATTTCATCTACAGCTTCCTTATAAACCTTAGCTTTCAAACCTGCTGGATGGACACACGGACTCACCTGACTTGGGACAAGGGCTATTCTCTGCTTCTTCTCCTCTTCTACACCAGTCTGCATCCTCTCATTTAAACATTGTGAGGGGGAGGCAACTGATATATTTCTGCTCCAGTCTCTGGACAGTGCAGTCATGATTTGAATGGCATGCCTTAAAGGACTATTTTTTATTAAATTTACAGGTTGCTCATTTCACTGCTGCAGTGACTCTGGTTGGTAATTTTGGTAAGAAATCCCAATTTTCAGGACCGTATTTTTTCACATTTTTGAACAGTTCAATGAGTTTTGAATGAATAAATTGCATTTTTGCTTGGTGAGGTGTGAAATAATACCTCAAAATAAACTTGTCAAAACTTTGGAAGGCCCACTGTATCTTTTTAAAATAGAATTAGTTGACACCTTCCTCTCCTATTGAAAAGATGCACAAATTTTAGACCAGCTCCCTTGAGCAGCATTATTGTTACTCAGGCCTTGGATATCAGAGAGAGAGAGAGAAAGGCAGGGAGAAAGGTGATACATATAACTAATCTTCCCCATCCCTGCCTCAGAAAATAATTGTACCAATTTTCAAAGATCCAGAGTTGCATGAGTCAAAAGCTTAAAACCAAATCACAAATCAAAGGATAGAAGCTCCTTTTATTTTCCCTTTGGACTTATAATATACCCAAGAAATATGAGATTTTGATTGCAAAGTTCTGCTTTACTCCCAGTAATACATTTGGGCTAAGGAATTTGATATCTGTAAGAAAGGATGCTAATTGCTTTATGTGTGTGGTATTTGAAAAAATCTGCATTTATATCATGAAGACAGTAATAGAATAATTCAAAGCATTTTGCCAATTGCAACATTCATAATCTAAGTATCCTATTATTAATGGACCTTAAATAAAACAGCAAATGTCTGTCTGTCTGTCTGTCTGTCTGTCTATCTGTCTATCTATCTATCTATCTATCTATCTATCTATCTATCTATGTGTGTGTATATGTGTGTGTGTGTGTGTGTGTGTGTGTGTGTGTGTGTGTGTGTGTGCAGTGGTGGGATTCACCCTTTTTTTGCTATCAGTACTATGAGAGAGTGCTTTGCACGTGTGCCCAACATCCATAAACCACTGGTTTTAAGCTTCAAAACTGACCTTGTGTTCAGTGCTGGTGAGTAAAACAGCTGAGGCACAGCAATCTACTCTGCTGTGTGACTCAGCTGAGCTCACAAACAAGGAAATAAAGCACAGGAAAGAGCGGGGAAGGTGGGGGGGGCACCTTCTCTCCGGTGCTACCAGTTGATAGAACCAGTGTGAACTGGCAGCATCCCACCAACTGGCCAACCACCACCATGCCACCCAACTGGCAGTACACATACACACACACACACACACACACACACACACACACACACACTTGCATTTGGTTTACCCAGCTGTAAGATAGAAATGTATATTGACTTTGGCTGAACTACACCTGGCTATCCTTTGAAAGGACCTATTTAATGCACTCTTTCAGTCTTGATTTTTGTTTTTGTTTTAAATAGTATGATGGAGAATTATGTATCAGTCGGATGATACATGAAGGTTATCTATTTTAAGAGGAAAGCAAGCTGTTTCTCTCCAAACAACAGAACTGTGCCATGCTTGACATTTGCTTCCAAAAAAAAAAAGCTTTGGCGCATGCAAGGACACTGATATAGCCCTTTAAATTACTGCTCCTCTCCCTAAAATTAGCAACAGCTGCAGAAGGATTTTACATACAAAAACATCTGGGTGAAAAGAGTTGCCAATTGTTCAGATCCTACATGCTCCAATGCTTCTTTCCTTCTTTTCTTCCCTAACAAAAAGCAATTTGTTGAGAGTAGCAATGGTGTATACTAACTTCAGTCGTGGCATGTCTGTTTAATCTGTGATGTCATTGAAGTAAACCAATCCCACCTGATGCATACCGTCTCCCCTTTTTTGATAGAATTGGAGTTATATCTATCATGTGCAGTTTTGTGATTTCAGCATCATGTGGGGAGGAGATATGTATGTCAAATCCATTTAGGATCATGATCACATGGATTTGAATAGAATACTTTATTGTCCAAGTGTGATTGGACACACAAGGAATTTGTCTTGGTGTAAATACTCTCAGTATACATAAAAGAAAAGATACATTTGTCAGGAGGCGAGAATCATAAGGTACAACACTTAATGATAGTCATAGGGTACAATAAGCAATCAATCATATTAGGAAACAGTCAATTTGTTTGCTTACTTTGATAATGTCACTGTTTAAGCAAACAGATATGCCGCTGTTAAAGGTAGTATATACATTTTCTATTCTCAATATAGAGATTTTCTTAGAGAAGAAAGGAAGGAAATTAGTAATGGATCATGCAAACTCTAGGGAAAGGTGTAGCGATTTATATGGTTAATGTGGTCCTTAATGAAATCAAGGTTGACAGCCCTGGTCTGGGGATATCATAACATCTTTTAAAATGCCCTCTGACAAAAAGGCACCATTAATGACCAAGAAACTAATGCATTCATAATAGTTAAGCATTTATAATTTGGACAGAGAGGACCACTGGTTTGAAAGACCAGTCAAAGAGGCCTTCTATGTCACACTTGAACAGTCCTTTCTCAACAGAGGGGGAGGGACACAACATCACCTATCTTCAGTCTACAACACGGTCCTTTCAACAGTTCCAAGAAGGCTCAACACCCATTTGCACTACTGAGGTGGCCCTGATGACACAGATAAACTTCTAGCTGACCTCAATGACTCACTAAAATAATACAAATGACCAACTGTCTGCAAAGAGTATAAAATCCTTCCATTCCCCAATATCCAATCAGAGCTGAAGAAGCTTCTTGGATGAGAAGTGAAATGTCTTCAAAAAAAAACCCAGAAAGTCCAGTTGCCTCTTGAAAAAGCATCTTTGGGACAACCATGACCTGGGTGACTGAGAATCTCCATAGATATTTATAATATAACAGTCATACTTTGTATAATTTATACTACAACTTAGATTAATTACGTGCCATCAAGTCAGTGTTGACTATTATGACCACATAGATAGATTTTCTCTGCAATGATGTGTCCCTAACTTGCCCTTTAGATATTCTGACAGGGTACCCATTGCCTTTATAATTCAGTTCACGTCCACCTACTTTGTGGCTGGTTGCTCTTGTCTTCTTTTTCCTTCCATTTTTTTTCCTCCAGCTCAGACGAGCTATGTTTTTGCAAAAATGTGTCCAAAATTAATTAATTTGAGCCTGGTCATTTGTGTCTCATGTAAGAATCCCAGATAGATTTCTTCAATGATTCAATTGTTGGTTTACTTGGCTGTCCATGGTATTTTCAGAAGTTTTCTCCAATAGCAAAGTTCAAAATGTCAATACTTTTCCTATTTGATTCAAAGTCCAACATTCACTTCCATAGAGTTCCACGGGGAATACTATCACTTGTACTATTTATATCTTTGTAGTTATAGAGGCATCACAGAATCTGAATATCTTTTCCAAAGGCATCACAGCATCTGAATATCTTTTCCAAATGTATTCCACAGATATCTATAAGTTAGAGGTATTCTCCTTGACTGCTTGTTTCTTTACTGTTGATGGCTGGCCCTAAAAGGCAGACCTCATTTACAATGTTGATATCTTCATTATCAAGTCTAAGGCTGGTTGTTACACCTGTTGTCATTAGTTTGTCTTCTTTGATTTTAGTTCCATTTCCCCCCACTGTGCTCCTTGACATTTATTATTAGAGCTTGCAGATCCTTTGCATTTTCAGCTATTAGGAAGGGTGGCATAATCAACTCACACAGAGATGACGCTTGCCTTCAGACATTCTGCTGCTAAAAGTCATTTTACTTTTATCTAAATTCCTCTATCTTTTTCTTTTCTTCAATTAAAATTCCCCCCAAAGTTAGCTTAGGGAGAAATTCAGAGGCAATTTAGCGATATGTGGATGTCATTAAATTCTCACTTTACATTTGCTTCAGATACTGCATTAAGGATCAGTGCAAGAAAATATATTGCTGGGAGATTTCACCCTATTGACCAAGATCATCTTCTATTGATGAAATGGATTAGTTTAAATCTGGAAAGTTGATCTCTCATGATCATTGATATGCTAAGTGTGTTCAGTCTACTGGGACATCTAGCCCATTTTCGTAAGAAGATTTATATTTGTCTCGATTGATCATTAATTCTTAGTTTAATTTTGGTTTATCCCCAAGAATATTCTCTTTGGTTCTTAGCAGGGAAACTGAGCTGTTTGTAGAGGGTACCCTGTTTGTGTAATATTTGGATCTGAAGGAAAAACAATTCTTTAGCATCTGTATCAATATGCCCATTGTACTTGTCAGCAGTTCTTCAAACCAGGCACACATTTGTAGCTTATATGATTCAGGAAAAGATTCTGCTGGTTTTTCTTTTAGAATGCAAAGCATTGTATAAGCTTGGTACCTGTTGGGATAAAACATAAGATTGTGCTTTCTCTTCCTAATCTTTTAGTACATATTATAACATTCTTAGCTGCTGCTCTAATGTCAATGTTGAGATAAGACAATGGATTGGCTAAAAAGCAAACTCTTTCTAACCAATAGAGGAAAAAAAGAACTAAAGAAGAAACCACAGACCAACCCAAAACTGGCAGGCAAGGTACACTATATAAACCAAAACCAAACTTCCACACTCACACTGATAATACTACCTAATTGGGTAATGAAATATTTGCAAGCTCAGAGGGCACCAACAACAGAAGAAAATGTATGTAGGTCAGGTTTGAACCTGTGGAATTCTTGGTTCTCTCTGACCTTGATTGTTTTCTTGCAGACATTTTGTTACCCAACTAGATTACCTCATCAGTGCTGATGAGTATGGGATTTACTCCCTGTTTATGTATAGTAATTTGCTCTGCCAGTTTTGATGGGGGTGTTATTTTCTTCTTAGTAGTTCCTTATCTAGTTTTTGCTTCCCTTGATTGTTTGTCTAGTGCTAATCCCTGCTTATCATGATATTGGCTGCTGGTGAGGATGCGTGCATGTTATTTTTTTCCTTTTCTTCTTACTGTTTTGATTGTAACTTTTGAATATATGTGTGTAAATGTTTGAGATCTTTGTAACACCTTTGAAATCAAGGGTGCATAGCTCATAGCATTGTTCTCTGTGAGAGAATGTGGTAGAAACTGTTGGAAGTTAAATGCCACCTCTCTCCTAGAAAAATGAAATATCTTAGGATATATTAAAAAGGCAGAATATTTCCCCTAAAAGAGAAGTAGAAACTCAGAGAGGCAGAAACTCAGCCCGCCCCCTCCTCAACCTTTGTTAATGGACAATTAAGGCCTGGGCCAGACTATT
Source organism: Pseudonaja textilis (assembly GCF_049901715.1). Taxonomy (NCBI): domain Eukaryota; kingdom Metazoa; phylum Chordata; class Lepidosauria; order Squamata; family Elapidae; genus Pseudonaja; species Pseudonaja textilis. The sequence continues at coordinate 67,676,668 of NC_141992.1, read as the reverse complement.
CTACATAGCAAAGATCAAAATATTTCCCCTAAAAGAGGAAATCTACAAAGCTAGTTATGACATCTGACAGCAACCAATCAGAATACTCTTCCTGTGTCCGAGGAAGTTCAAAGCCCAGAGAGAGCATAAAACCCAGGGACTCTCAGCATCTCTTCTCTTTTCTTCACCCAAGATCTCCAAGGCATGTGATCCTGTTCATCAATAAACCATTTTTCCAAGCGGCTTCCATGTTACCAGTGTCTTTTTCCCCACTTGGAATTGAACCCAGAAGGATATTTCTTCCAACAAAACAAAACAAAAAAATCCATCTAAATATGGAAAATTAGTTTGTCTCTTTTGATAAAGTTTTCAAACTGTTTTAAATTTTGAAAGGCTTGAAGCCAAAGCGTTTGTTTTCAATTTGGAACAAAATTGTTTCAATTTTATTGAAAGTTATGGTATTGTTCCAAGCATTCAAAAATGTGTTAAGCTTGAAACAGCTGTTCTAAAATCATATTACTGTATATTGAATTCCAAACATAACCTTACAATCATTTCAAGCTTAAAATCAAGTTTTGAACATTTAAAGTTTTAAACCAGGAACTGTGCCTAAGGCACCTTTGCTCCACTCCAGCTATTTCACCAGTTGTGACCTTATCTGGCACAAGAGTCTATGCTATAATACCTTGTCATTAATTAGCCCTTTGAAATATACTTTGCATGGGGCTTCTTTTAAAGACTGCTCGAAGCTGTAGTTCGTTTATTCATTAGTTTGTTCACTGCATCTGTACTTTACTGTAATCAGTTCACTCCTAATGAACAACAATATATATATATATATATATATATATATATATATATATATATATATATATATATATATATATATATATATATATATATATATATATATATATATATATAAAAAGGTAGCAACATGCAATGGTCTACTAATTAACTGGTCCCATTCTTTGGAACATATTTGTCAACCTTATGAGGTTGTCTAAAAAAAGGAAACACATCGCAAAGTACTAGCTCTATCTTTAATGTAAGGCTATGTTAACAGTGTCTTGCATGTCCCCACTCTTGCCTTTATAGTCCAGGAAACCAAACAGAGTCCCTTCCAAGACATTTGCCATCTCCCCATTTCTTCTGCAGGCTCACCTTCCTCTTATCTGACCATTGTTTAGATTTTGAGTCTTCTGTCTCCCAAGATCCTTTCCATATATCATTACAATATCACACCTTTGATACAAGGCCTGGCTAGCTATTGATTAGCTTCCAATGTAATTTATAATGCTGGCCATTGATCTATAAAACCTGTTTTATAATTTGGCACCACCTTCTTTAGCCAGAGTCTAGGGTACTTAGAGGAAAAATGCTTCTAATGCCCCACTTTCAGAATATAAAGGGAAACATTTCTTTTCAGTGGGAGTTCATGTTTTTTTTAAAAATATTCTCCTTGTGGAGATGAGTCTGGCCATATCCCTGATTGCATTCAAAAAAATGTAAAATCTAACTCACTTGGGATAGAATTTTAACCTATTTGGAGACATTTCCTGGTTTTATTTTTTTCCTTTGTTTTTCTTTTGTTTTTTGAAATGCAAATTTATTTATTGAAATGAAATGCTATTATTTATTTATTTATTTATTAGCTGGCAAAAGTGATTAACAAAAAAATATTGGAATGCAAAACACCAGACATGTCACTTGGAAGGCAAAAATCACAAAACTGCATTTCACTTATTTTGGCCATGTTACACAGAGAAAGCAATTTTGTTTGGAAAAGATAGCAGTAAAAAGAAACCAGGCTGCCAAATAAAATGGTGGCAGGACATCATCAAAGCTGAAACCAGCCAGAGCATAGAGAAACTCAAAGAAATAGTGCAAGATTAGAAGATAGCAATAGCATTTACACTTATATACTGCTTCATAGTGCCTTACAACCCTCTCTAAGTGGTTTGCAGAATCAGCCTATTGGATCCAACAACCTGGGTCCTCATTTTACCAACCTTGGAAGAATGGAAGGCTGACTCAACCTTGAGCCACTGAGATTCGAAGTGCCAAAGTTCTGGGCAGCTGGCAGTCAGCAGTAGCCTGCAGTACTACATTCTAACCACTGCGCCACCATGGCAAGATGGGGAGAGACCTAGTCCATGGAATAACCCAGAGTCAGACGCAACTGAATGAATAATATCATCATCCACGTTTCATAACAGAGGCCAGGCGTGGGATTCTACCAGTTCTCACCTATTCACTAGAACCGGTTGTTAACATTCTAAGCAGTTCGGAGAACCGGTTGTTAGAAGAAATTACTGGGCTAATCCTGTAAGGAAGGCAGGAAGGAAACATTCTAGCGTTATTTACAGAAACTGCCTCTCCGTTAACCCTTATTACATTCTTGGCAGGACTAGATTTCCTGTCTCTGAAACGACTCTGGAGTTTTTTCCCCTCTCCTTTGATGGTACTTTGCTTGTGTGGAGTGACCATTCAAAGTTACAATGGCACTGAAAAAAGTGACTCATGACCATTTTTCACACTTATGACTGTTGCAGCATCCCCACAGTCATGTGAAGCCAGGCGAAGAGATGCATGCCTCGATGTGAATGATATTGAGTTTTTTATTGAGGCCAATAACATGACCACCAATCCATGTCCACCACCTAAGCCACACCCACAGAACCAGTTGTTAAAAATTTTGAATCCCACCCCTAGTTGGGATGAGGGTCTTAGAGCCCAGGATAGTGACAGCAACTGTGCCTGGGACTGGGTTGAAGTGTCTGCAGTTTCCCGGATCATGGCAAGCAGCCCCAGAGCCACATATTGCAGGGTTCAGGCAGCCAAAGAGTAAAGACAAGCAAGAGATAGATATCTGGGAAGTTGGAGGCAATCCCTTACCTTAGTAAGGTTGAAGACTGAGAAGGACTAAACCTAAGATGGTATCAATTAGAATGGGCACTTGCTTAACAATCAGTATTCTCAGTTAACAATGAGAACTGGAACTGCCAAGATTCCCATTGCTAAGTGATGGTCTCACTTTATAACTTTATGACTTTATGACCAAAAGTCAAGTCTCAATTATGGTAGTAAGTCAAGAGTTATGTATATATGTCATTTTCAATTATGATCAGAAAATTACAAACCATTTGGCTTTTCGCCATTTAAATATTTTTTTATTTCTAAGTGAAATGTACCTCTAAAAACAATTCCAATCAAATTTAAGCTCTAAAGGTGCATCTGAAAATGTAATTTTGCACACCATTTTCATTGCAAAGCTTCTGGGACATTTCAAAGATACCCATTTTTTTAAAAAAAAAAAACTTGTAATGTCATCTCGGATGTTTGGATTAGCTCTGTTTAAATTTACAAGGAATAAATTATCAGGTAGCCTTCATTTCAGCAAGCTTAGAATTATTTTTTTTTAAAAAAACTACAAGTATAATATTAAGAGGCAATTTTATTGAACTAAGTATCTATTGTTGGAGATGTAATTCCAGAATAATTGACTTGCTTCTCCACATACACACCTGCACACTTATAAGCAATTGCTATGGAAACATCAGGAAACTTCAGCTATTTTTTTCAGCAGTAGAAGTTTGAAAACCTGTTTCCTTATCTAAAATCTTTGTTATTAAAATATCCTCATGGAAATCATAGATGTCAATCTGTCCCTATTTCTAAAACCCAAGCAGAAGTTTTTCTATTTTTATAAATGGACTCAAAACAATCAATACATGATTAAGCATGTGGCAATCTCTACATTCAAATGATAGATCAGATGTTGTTTTTTTGCCAAGAGTCATCGACAATTTCTCTTTCTGTATCTCTCTGTCCCTCTGACTCTCTCTCTCCCCAACATGCTTTCTGCATATTTGTCATGTGGAAAGCAATAATCATCCTGCCAAACTTTTTTTTTTTTTTACAAATAACCTATAAATATCCTCTAAAACTATCTATTTAAATTGCCCCCAACAATCTGGCTCTTCATTTTCCTGTCCAATGGAATGCTGGAAGGCAGCGGTGGGATTTAAATAATTTAACAACTGGTTCTCTGCCCTAATGATTTCTTCCAACAACCAGTTCACCAAACTGCTCAGAACCTTAACAACCGGTTCTCCTGAAGTGGTCTGAACTGGCTGAATCCCACCAACATTGGAAAGCTATGTCAACCTTGAGCCAATCAGAATTGAATTGCTGGCAGTTGAAAGAGTTAGCCAGTGATACTGCATTCTAACCACTGCACCACCACTGCTCTTATCAATGAAAGGATAGGTAACCCATGATATACTAAGGCAGAATTTGGAAAATGCATAGCAAAAATATCCAGAAACAGTAATGAATGTTGGATTTAAATTACAAAAGGAAGATGGATTTTCCATGGTAATGTACTTCTTACATCTACCAAAGAATCTGAATATTAACTTAACCCCTTTAAAGAGTAACTATAGCAGTTATTATTAGTTCTGTCTTTCTTTCCAGTATAGATATATTGAACCACTAAGAGATGAAATCCTTTATTAATGATAAGAAAATTTGTTCCCTGAAGTGTATCCCAAAGAGAGTCTAAAGTTATTGAGAATGGGTGATTACTATCCACTGTATTAGATGAGCCAGGAAAATGTAGATCGTTATTTTTAATTGAATTTCCCATAAAGGTCATCTGTCCCTTATAAAAGGGGGAAAAACCCATTCTTTCATAGACGCTTGTTGACCGAATCAGCATAAAAGCATCTGTAACAATAATAAGAAATAAAAAAAAAATATTTCAGATTGCTTATAGATTTGATGTTCACCATGGCTGAGTCAGTGTTATCTCAGAAAGTTATTTTTAATGCAGAAATGCTGTAGGAAAACTGAACAACAGTAAAAAAAGACTGGGCACCATTGTATTCACACCACACCAGCCATTATTTCAGCCACAGTGGATTTGACCGCATTATGTTACATTCCACCATTAAGTTCATCTTGGCATCTCACAAACCCTTTCCCAGGCTCAGTAAAGGACAAGGTGCATCTTGATTCTGGGTTTCACAGTATATTCTGTGACTTCTAAACTTTGGCAGCAAGTGTTATACAATCCCGCCATTCACTAGCTTTATGAGTTTGTGCACCTCGGTTGAGTAATTGAACCCAGAATCACCCCAATACAGTTTGAGGTTACCCTTCAACCCAGGTGTAGTTTTTGTACTTGGGCTATATGAATGCTTCACAGGAAAAGTAATGTTCTATTTTGCATCTGGGCATTGAAAATAGTTCAGAATGGTAACTTCTAGCAATATTTAAAGCTAAAATTCCAGAAGGTGACACAAGTACAAAAGTACAAGTACAGTACAAGTACAAAATGCAGCAATAGGTTTGCTACCTGATGCTAAGGTAGAGACATCACTTCGTACCAATGAAGAAAAATTCAGCCCGTAAATAACATTTAAAGTCGTAAATTGTTTAATAGCCAACTGTGGCTTCCTTGTTATGAACCTGTTCAGAAATTAAGATTTGCAAGAGAGCCATTAAAATATTTCTTGTAGTAGCATTTGTTTTGTAGACACTCGTACCTAGGTGTGGTATAAGCAAAACAACAAAAATGTAGCATGGTAACTACCAGTATTATTATAAAACCATTATAATTATTTCTTTCCTTTTACTGAATCGGTATTCCTAAAGTTTCAACCATGTATTTAGTGACCATCTGAAGTTAAAATGGCAAAAGTGACTTGCAACTGATCCTCACATTTATGACTTCCACAGCATCCCTATGGTCACATGATCACAACTTGGGTTCTTGATTATTGACATGTATTTACCAGAAGTGGTATTCATCAGGTTCTGACCAGTTCTGGAGAACCGGTAGTGGAATTTTTGAGTAGTTCGGAGAAATGGCAAATACTGCCTCTGACTGGAGATTTTACAGTATCCTTCCCCTGCCACGCCCACCAAGCCATGCCCACAGAACCAGTAGTAAAAAAATTTGAATCCCACCACTGGTATTTACAATGGTTGAAGTATCCTGGAGTCATGTGATCACCATCTGTGATCTTCCCAATCAGCTTCGAACCAGCAAAGTCAATGGGGGAAGCCAGATTTGCTTAATGACTATATGATTCAATTATAGTGACTCATTTAACAATTGTGACAAAAAGTCAGATGCAACTTAATTAACCTTCTTAGCAACATAAATTTTAGTTTCAATTGTGACTGTATATCAGGGACAGAGGTGATTTCAGCAGGTTCTGACCAGTTCTGGAGAATCAGTAGCAGAACTTTTGAGTAGTTCAGAGAACCGGCAAATACCCTCTCTGACTGGCCCTGCCCCCATCTATTCTCTGCCTCCTGAGTCCCAGCTGATTGGGTGGGTCTTCTTTTGTTGCCCTGCACAGGAGAACAGAGCTGGAAAGCAGGCTAGTGGGGTGTGGAGAGGGAATGTGATTTTACAGTAACCTTCCCCCAGGAGTGGGGAGGGAATGGGGATTTTACAATACCCTTCACCTGGAGTGGGATGGGAATGGAGATTTTACAGTAGCCTTCCCCTGTCATGCCCAACAAGCCATGCCCCACCAAGCCACACCCACAGATCTGATAGTAAAAAAAAAATGAATCCCACCACTGGTCGAGGAGTACCTGTATTATATATGTACAAGTTGTAATGTATTATAACAAAAATAGGATGAGTCAAAATGAATGGAAAGAAAGAGAGAAACAGCTAAGTCATGATACCAAAGGAGTACTAGGAGAGATTGGGACAACATTTGAGAAAGTATGTGGGACTTCTGTCTAAGGAAAAGACCATGGGTTCAACAAAAGTTTTGAGAAAATGTCAGAAAGGACTAAGAGTTTCTCTAACTGGATGTGGAGGTTAATTTGCAAATACAGGTAACCTTTACGACTATTGTAATACAATTTTATAATTTACAAACATTTTTAAAAGACCCTTTTGAAGTTATAACGTCACTGAGTAATGACCTATGATGATTTTTCACACTTACAACCATTGCAAGCATCCCCATAATCACATGAACAAAATTCGAATGCTTGGTAAGTGTTTCACATTTATGACAGTTGAAGTATCCTGGGGTCATGTGAGGTTTTGCAACCTCCTGACCACCAAAGTCAATGTGGAAACCAGATTCACTTAAGAACCATGTTACTAATTTAACAACTGCAGGGATTCACTTAAGAACTGTGACAAAAAAAGTCGTAACATGGGGCAAAGGTCACTTAACTCACTGTCTCACTTAGCAACATAAATTTTGAGCTCAGTTGTGGTCGTAAGTTGAGACCTGCCTCTACAATGGTTTGAAAAACAGATAGGCTGGGTGTATAACACACATGATGACTCTGTAGATCAGTCTGGATGAACTGACCGTGCAAAACGCATCAGGGTAATACATCCACCACATTGGTCTAAGAAGACTATAAGGAAAAAAAAAACAGCTGTCAGAGGTAATTCTACCAAGAAACTCGGGTACTTTGAATGACAATAGCTTTTCTTGTCTATCAGTCATTGCATTTACATCCTTTCCCTGTTGTTATTTGGAGACTACAATAATAATAAGATGCATGATGCTTTTACCAAGTGGGATTTCCAAAAACAGCATTCTTATGTCTAGCATTCTATCAATTATCTAATACTTGAATGTAACAATCCACTGTTCATATCCTGAACTACTTGATTTAGCATGGGAAATCATTCCTCTTTACATAATTCAATCATATCCAATCAATGCTTCTGAACCCAAGTTCTCGCAGTGTTCTTGCCAGAGGATTATCCCTTTTATTTTTGTAATTTTTAAATGCTAACCTTCCTCTCTTTTGTATTGCCTTCCTTTACAAAAATATTGATTTTGTTTGTGAAGGTGTAAAAATAAAATAAAAATAAAACAAAGCACTTAAATGATTTGCATGACAGAGCAATGCTGAATTCTACAATCCTTTTCTTTGATGAGACTCCCCTGTTTTGTTTTGTTTTGTTTTGTTGCAAAAATTGCTCAACTTAACAAATCAGATGCTTTTGCATGCAGGACCCAGCCATTGATTTTTTTTTTTTAAAGGAGGATTCTGCTGGAATAAGAAGAGATAATTATTTTGAAAAGTGTCTGACATTCATGAACTTGCAGCCACAGTGTGTAATAGATCTGATATTTTCAAGGAGTAGAAGTGAGTCTCTCCAGGTCACTCTATATTTGTCTTTACATTAAAGTGCAGAAGATTTCAATTTTTGTTTTATTTAAACAATGGACTACACAGTCAACAGAGCTCGGGGATTGATGTTGCCCTATAAGCCACTGAGTTTCGGTGCATTAAAATCTCACTTCCATGTTTAAATCTAATTGTAACTCACCTTGCTGTTCCTCCTTCCATCTTTCTTCTATCACCCCCTCCCCAAATATTTATGTCCAAAATCAGTAATATACATATTTATTTACAGCATGCTCTGCAGAATTAAATGTGTATTAGATTATATATTATATAAACATACTGTACTTAAAATGTAATATGAAGCATTGTAAATAAGACTTTCTGTGTATCCTATCAGCCTATGAGCTACCTACCTATCTATTTACAATGGTTCATATTATATTTTAAGTATGTTTATATAGTATAAAGCATATTTCATTCTTTCAGTGACTGTTAAAAATTATGATTATGATGAATAAAGGGCAATGTTCATAATCATGAACATTTTTGGGCAATGTTCATTGCCAAACATTACAGCTCCTACAGTGCCTCCACAGATATGTAAACAAAATTCAGGCATTTGGCAAACTGTCTGCAGTTATGACCAATCATAGGGACTCTGCACTGCCCCCCTCCATCTTTCCTCCAACTTGCTCTAATATGTTCCCACCCCACTGGGTCCCACATCCTTCCTCCACATCAACCATAATGGCTTGGACATTGATGTTTCCAGTAAATTTCCTTTAGATAACAGCCACATTGCAGTGCAGCCATTCTACAAAGTGGAAGCCACATGATGCCTGAGGAAAGCTGTGCAACTGAGTGGCCACTTCGCAAAGGAAATCTATCAAAAAGATCAGTGACTGAACCATCACAGTAGGTAGTGGGGGGAGGAGGAGGAAAGACCCAGCAGGGTGGGAAGAAGATACAAGACAAGACCTGTGGTGATACAGTGGTTAGAATGCAGTACTACAGGCTATTTCTGCTGATTATCAGCTGCCAGCAGTTCGACTTTCACCTCAAGGTTGACTCAGTCTTCTATCCTTCTGAGGTTGGTAAAATGAGGACCCAGATTGTTGGGGGCAATGTTCTGACTCTGTAAACCACTGTGAAGTGGTATATATGTTTTGAAGTGGTATATAAGTCCAAGTGCTATTGCTATTTCCAAGGGGCAAGAAGCAAAGCACGGGGTAACTCAGGGAATGGTGGAGGCCCTGGGAGATCCAGGAGGCCACATATAAATTTTTGAGATGGTGAAGTTAGACGTGGGTCTGCTCTACACCTCCAAGGGCCTCCCTCATCTCCAAGGCATCCTGTGCTGTGCTTAATGACTGCAATGGGGAGAGCAGAGTTTGGTCTCATTAAGCAACGTGAACTCATTTCAACCTGAAATTGAAATCCACATTCTCCATGCTATGACTAAAGGTTTTTTTTAAAATAATAATAATAAAAACCCTAAGGAAATAAAGATCATGCAAGACACTGATTTGGGAGCTAGAATCCTCCTCCCTCTTGAAACTAATATCAATTCCTCTAGAAAACTCTTAGGGATGAATTTACTTTGTTTCCTTGTGGTTGGTGAAAAGTAAAGAAATTCATGTATGTAGAGAAACTCAGAACTCAGCAAAGGGTGCAAAAGAACCTACTTGGATCACAGAAAAGTTCCTTATGTACATTTAGGATAAATGAAATCAAAAGCTGGTGGGAAATGGTGAAGATAAAATAATCAAAATAAAGTTTGGGTGTTGCTGGTGGGTAGCAAATGATTCCTGTTTAATTTCCTTTGATATGACTATTATAAATAGTAATATTAATTTAGGGCAATTAATACACAATTTCATACACCCTATTAAAGTCAGGATATTGACATTATTGACAATGAAGCAAATCTGCAGGATCCACTCTGGATTGGTTACCAGGAGCAGAGGGTTTGTCTTCTGAGCTTTCAGACCAGTGGTGGGGTTCATTTTTTTTTTTACTACCAGTTCTGTGGGTGTGGCTTGGTGGGTGTGGCAGGAGAAGGATACTGTAAAATTTCCAGTCAGAGACGGTATTTGCTGGTTCTCCGAACTACTCAAAATTTCTGCTAGAACTGGTCAGAACCTGCTGAATACCACCTCTGTTTCAGACTCATGCTGCAGCCCATCTTTAGGGAAACTCTATCAATTTGTTGTTGTTGTTGTTCTGTGGGTGGTATTTTTAGTGTCTGTTATATGTTGATTGGGGTCTATGGGTGACTGGTTTTTAAATCATTGGCTGTAGTTTACTTGTGCTGCCTAACCCTTCTAAGTACTTTACTCTGGTGGTAAATCAGCACTCTTGTTAATTGATGAAGGATCTGTTTCTCAGGCTTCAATCACTTCCCTGGCTGTTTTTGTGCCCACTTGTTCAACAATCTTAGTAGCTGAAAAATTGAATACGTGTCCTTGTTTGTTGCAGTTTAAAGCTACAAAGAGTTCGGGTCTCCCTGTCTGACCACTCACTTATATTCTTGCAATCTGATGGTTAGATTCCTCCCTGTCTGCCCTATATGGTCACATATTAGCCTTTTTTCAGGGGATTCAATAGATTACATTGAAAGTATCTCCTAAGCGATCTCCTCAAAGCATCTAACATTTTTTTTCTCTCTCTTCACATATTAGGGGATTTTTTCAATGATATTTTTTAAATTCCTCTTTCTCAGATCACTTCATCTTTATTTAGATGTGATTCTTAAAAATATATTATTTAGTTTGGACTTTGTTTCTTTTATAGTTACATTTAAGACCACATTTTTCCTTTTTAAAAAACCCTGAATAAAATTATCTTTAACCTCACTATCCCCAAATTCATTAAAGTCCTACAATTTAATATTAAAATACTATTCTCAATTGCTGTTTTTTTTTTAAATGTGTTAATTCAAAATGTTAACTTTAAAGCTGATTCTTAAAACTAGGCAAATTTAAATTGCATTTATTTCAGTGGAACAAATAAGCCTCTATTTGACTTTCCCCTAATGAAAGTCAAGTTTGCTTAATTATGAACCTTGCTACTTTTCTAATATAGAAGTAATTTTGTCCCAGCTGATTCCTTAGTGAAGGTAGAAATTGAATTTGGGAGGGCTGCTGAGAAAAATGGGTTTCTTATTACATCCTTTGGTTTAAGGCAGAGGGACAATTTTCACAATTATTTCTTTATGCATCACTAGCCTCAGAGCTGGTATTCAGCAGATTCTGACCAGTTTTGGAGAACTGGTAGCGGAAATTTTGAGTAGTTCGGAGAAGCAGTAGTAGAAATTTTGAGTAGTTCAGGATACCTCCTCTGACTGGCCCTGCCCCCATCTATTGTCTACCTCTCGAGTCCCAGCTAATCGGCTGGGTCTTCTTTTGTTGCCCGCACAGGAGAATGGAGCTGGAAAGCAGGTTAGTGGGATGGGAAGAGAATGTAGATTTTACAGTATCCTTTCCATCGAATGGGGTGGAAATGGAGACTTTACAGTATCCTTCCCCTGCCACGCCCACCAAGCCATGCCCACAGAACCAGTAGCAATTTTTTTTTTTAATCCTGCCACTGACTAGCCTGCTTTTAAATTTTAGAGGTTTTCCAACCAAGTATGGGAAGTGACATAGAGTAGACTGTAGAAACAATTTGTAGAAAGTAGACCTTCTTTTCTTTCCATCACAGTAAAACTGTTGAATTTGTGACATAATACCAAGGAAAACACTGGTAAGATTGCCAGGTCTTTGATGTTTGAGACTTTATTTTGGATATTGAATGTTTTATTCTGTTGTTTTACCAGATCAAAGAGTTTTCCAGTGATTAGAGAAGTATGATAAATAAGACAACCTTTCAAATGAATATTATACTTCACAATCTTTCCAAAAATTCTTTCAGGTTCTCAATTCCCATTTGACCAGGGCTATCTTGCCACTGTATGGATGTTTCACAACGTATTAAGTGTAGATTCTCATACTCCCAAGTGAGATAAAGAGGAAGAATAGGGATTTCTCTTTGCATTCTACATTGCCAGCATAGGCACCCTTTGTCATTTCCATTTGTTTGACATTTTCCTGTTGGTTACTACAGCCAGATGGTTACCTATTGAAGAAAGTTTGCAAAGAAATGTCCAAGGATAGTCTCTCTTCCCCATAAGAGAACAAGTCTATCAGGATAAGATTCAGCAGTCCATCTGCATTTAAAAATTAAATGCCACTCTTTTGAAGACAGCAAAGAGCACATTCTGGACCTAGAGGACCACTGTTTGAAAGAGGAGGTCAAAGAGGCCATCTATGACAAAATTGAACAACCCTCTCTCAACAGAGGGTGAGGGACATGACATCATATATTTTTAGTCTACAACACAATTCTTTCAACAGTTCCAAGAAGGCTCCACATTCATTTGCACCACTCAGGTCACCTTGACAACACAGATGAACCTCTAGGCAGCTTCAATGAGTCACTAAAAGAATGCAAATGAGCAGTTGTCTGCAAGGAGTATAAATCCTTCCGTTCCCCACCATCCTTCTTCAGAGCTGAAGAAGCTTCCTGGATGAGAAGCATGGGAAAATCCAGTTGCCTCTTGAAAAAGCACCTCTTTTTCAAGCACCTCTTTTAGGGACCTCTCTTCAATGTTTTCTATTAATTTGTCAGATTGGGGTATGCTAACCTCCCCATCTGATATTTTTGGGAAGATGAATTATGTAACAGAGATGCAATAGATCCTTCCTTCCTTCCTTCTTTCCATCCATCCATCTATCCATCCATCCATACTACTGAATATAGGAAGAACTTAGAACAGTGTTTCTCAACCTTGGCAGTTTTAAGGTATGTGGATTTCAACTCCTAGATTGATCATGCTGGCTGGGTAATACTGGGAGTTGAAGTCCACATATTTTAAAGTTGCTAAGGATGAGAAACAGTGCCTTACAATATTAGCATATCAGACTATGCTATTCAAAAGTCCTGGGAAAATAAAAGATGCCCATCACCCTGAATTTTACGAATCTCTTGTGTGAAGTGAACATAATGTTCATTTTCATAAATTAATGGAAAGGAGAGGAAAGAAGTGTGATTAAAATGGAACTCTCTAGTGGAGCAGAAAGTTCATTTCTAATGTACATATTAAATTATTCCTGGGGAGGGAGAATACTGAATATTAGAAACATGCTCGAACTGTTTTATAACTGCTTCTGAAAACAAATCTGTTTCATATTATTGTGAGTGGATGAATTATTTTGTTCACTTCAAAATACCTGCATTATTTGCTCTCACCAGCTTTTACAAATACTAAATTAATGTTCATTTATTTCTTCACTTGTATAGTCTCCACCACATTATGACTTTATCAATTGCTCTTTTTTTAATAGAGAATGATATTTCCATCCAATTTTGAATGTCATGTTACAGATAAATGAAACCAAAGGACCCCCCCCCCCCGCCCCCTATTGTATGTGAAATCTCTAATATCATGGCTCTAGTGTAATGCCTTAGACAATCAGGCTAAATATGTCAAGGGACTTTTTAATATGCTGCATTGATGAAACAAGGGTATTAGATTTATTCAACCATGAAGAAGACTTGATTATTGCTCACCTCAGCTAAACACTAGCATGGTGACCATGAAAGAAAAAAAATACCCTAAAAATGAAATGTGATTAATTCCTGATGGGTTTAAATTCTTTTTCTACACTTGGCATGGAGTGAATTCATATTACCAGCTTCTTCTGAGATTTTTCCACCCAAACCACCATTCTCATTTGCAACTCAGCACATCGGTATTATACCATCTTTATCAATACCCGATTGCAAACTTATGGAATGGCACAATGATTGTTATCTTATTTTTTTGCTTATTTAACCAGGAGGGACATTGTGTTCCCCCAACATCCAATAAATAGCCATAGTATGTATAACTTTGCAAAGATGCTGTGTTTACTATGGAATCGAAACACTGATGTGTTGATAAGTTTTTAAAAATATTATTTTTCAGTTAAGGTTTAAGAAAAGGCTATTTTTAAAAGCTTAGTAAAGGAGTATATTTGAGTGTTTGTGTACATGTAGATATGTGCAAGTGCTTGTGCATGTAGATGTAGATGTGGATGCATCCATTGGGGAATCGCAATACATTTGAGCAAGAAATGATTTAAGCCATTGTCAGTAAGTGAGAAATTATGGGTAAGTTTAAAAGCCTGATAATTATAGAGTCACCTAGTTTTGATAGTGCTACAATCTCCATTTCCTTGTTTCCTAGATGAATGCTAGTTTTAGAAGACTGTCAATAAATTTGATTGCAGAATCTGCAAATAATCAGAGTTGATGGATGATCCTACAAAATATGAAATAACTGCAAAAGTTCAAAAGGTTGATCCTACAAAATTTGAAATAACTGTAAAAGTGTTTTAATTGCTATCACAATCATATTTTAGTAGCCTGTGGTATAACAAGTATACACTGATTAATCATTACATTAAGATATTGGCATAAACCAGGACATATTATTATAGGAAAGAGTTCAGCCTTTTCTCAAAACCATCTGCACAATTTCCCAATCCAGTATGGCCACACAAAAAAGTATGGAACTTTTGTTTTCTGATTTAGGGGGAACCACATATGAAGATTATGTTCCAAGTTTAAAATATGATGACATTTAAATAATTTTAGCTGAATCAGTGCAATTTAAAATTGGCATATACATTTAAAAAAAACATAATATGATGCAACTGAAATATTCCAAATCTCTCCTTATGTTGATTAAAAGGACGGTTGTAAAAAGATGTCCAACCTTCTGGGAATTATTGAGTAGATAATATAAATTGAGATTAAACCTTGATGTTGTCCAAGTTATATTCTTCCTCATAATTGTATGCAGCCCTCTTTTTTTTTTTCATATTCAGATACAGACAGAAGGAGTGAAGATGCCCTTAATATAATGGCCTCATTTCAAGCGGCAGTTGTCACATTGAAGGTGATTTATGCCACAAATTTCATCCTTTCCCAGTCCATGTTTAATACATATTTTGAAAATATAATGGCTCCTATTTTTATTCCTGTGGTCCAATAATCATTTGGAGATTTAACTACATTTACCAGTATGATTTAACACAACGTATTTTATATTTCAATAGCCTCAAAAAGTTTGAACCCTACTCTTACAGAGAAGTTGTGTGATGACCCAGAGTGGGATACAAAATAAACACAGTCACAAAAAACAGGTGAAGCCCCTTTTATTCCTTCACTTTGCTTCCAAGCTCTAAATATCCTTGACTGGAGTCAAACAAACTCACACACAAGCAGTTACAAGAAGGAAGAAATGCCGTTTAAATTATAAAGAGGAAAAAACAACACAAACCAGGCAAGATAAGGGTGGAAGATGTCCACAGATAATCAGAACACACACTGAGAAGAACGCAAGCTCAGAGAGGAAAAATAAACTAGAGATATTTCCACGCTTTGTTTCCAGCACTCGCCGATATGCATGTCCATCCTCTTATCCAGTTGTCACAGCTGCAGCCCATGAAGAGGATCAAGGCCCTCTCCTCCCCAGTACACCACATCTCTCCCTTATCCTGTCCTTCCTGCATGCCCCAGAATGGAGAGGGAATGGCCTGGGTCCTTCTCTGACTGCCCAGCCAGCCTCTGCCCTTCCCCAGCCTTCTCCACAACCTCCAGAGCCACACTTCCACTCCCTGTCGGCTGTTCCTCCTCTCCCTCAGAGTCAGTCTCCACCAGGAGCATGACAAGTTGACTTATTATTCTGAATTTAAAACAAAATAGAATAAAAGAATATATTTCTACTTTGGGTAAGACATTCTGCCTTTTTTATCCTTTGGTGGCATAACAGACCACACCATATAAATTATTTATGACATAGTTGGCAGATAACCAACTTTTAATGAACCCACCCATGTATTGTCCAGGACTGAAAAATACATGCAGATATTTTTCACATTGCTTGAAGAACCTTCCAAGGAAAATAGGATTAAATAATTTTTTAAAATCTGCTGAATTCTAACCAATCAGCCTGAAGGGCATTAAGGCATGACTTCTTGTCTTAAATTGAATAAAATATGAACTATATCAATTTTTCTAGGTAGACCCAATCAGAAATAAAACATTTTCATTCTATTAATCTACATGGACTTGTTCGTAGCCATAAAACTTATGGTAAAATAATTTGGCTAGCTTATTCATGGAGAAATTGGACAATGCCTTGTATGTTTTTTTTAATGAACAAAAAGTTAGCTACATTTATTTACAACTGTGTGAGATAATAGTATAGGTAAACATTGTTAGTCCTCCTGCCACATAAATTCCACAGCAGCTGTCCCTGGAGGTGTTAAGCTGAAGCTTGAAAAGTAAGTAGTAGTGAAAGATCTTCATATCCAGAAGAGTTTGTTAAACGGAAGAAGTGAAAACCAGCTGATCAAGTAGTACATAACAAATTATAGAAAGAAGTAAAAAGTGAGAAGTGAGAGGGGAGAAGGCAGGAGGAGGAGGAGGAAGTGTAAACAAGTAAACTAGAATGTATCTAGACTGTGCTCTCTTTGGCTTTGGTGTCTCTTTGGCATGTTCTCCCTCCTTCCTGGGAAACTGTTGCATTACTGTGGTCCATCACATCATCTCCCCATTCATCTCCCCATTCTATCACAGATGGGTGAGAATGAATCATATCTACATGACCAGAGGGAAAAAGAATCAGAAGAAAGATAATCAACACACCATTACCCATGGGAGACTGCTAGCTCGTGTGTACCTAAAGACCTTGATTAACTCTTAAGAATAGCTTATATTCTAGTATTGTTACATGCAACAAGGTAAGCTTGAACTAAATGCCACTTAGATGATTAGCCTTGAGCAGCAGAAAAAGAAACCAATGCTTGCAATTTTACAAATAAAAAGAAAACCAAAAGGTCAGAAACCAGTTTGGCATTCCAGAGTTGGCTTGGTTGATCTTGACAATGTGTAAAGTCACATAATACATTGTTTTCACTGGATCAGCTTAACACCTAACTCTTCCTATTTAAGACATTGCACCTACTTATAAACATGATATAATTTAAATAATTATTTTAATGGAAAATACAGTCTGAAATTCATCATTGATTGGAATGATAGATTATTATTATTTTCTTCCTTGCATGTTTTTCTGCAGAGGTATAGTATGTAAGAACAAAAGAAAAGCTAAGGCATTATGGCATTCCTTGCGCAAAAAAAATCTGAAATGGAGGAAAGTAGAATGCAGAATATCTCTTTCTTGATCAAACAGAAAACAAACTCTGAGAGATAGTCAGGAACATTGCTTTTTCATAAAGATAAGCAGCTCTAAAGGGCAGAAGACAACTGCAAAGGTCAAATGTTCTTAAAAATATGTGATGCATTTTCACTAGTTCAAGGAAGAAAAATGAATGGAGTTGGTCCTATGTATGGATTGGAAAAAGGGATGAAGACATGATCTCTCTCTCTCTCTCTCTCTTTCTCTCTCTCTCTCTCTCTCTCTCTCTCTCCCTCCCTCCCTCCCTTCCTCCCTCTCTCCCTCCTTCTCTCCCTCTTTCCCTTCTCTCTCCCCCCCTCTCTTTCATACACATACACAATGCACACACATGCACAAACACACACACACAACCATGCACACATACAATGAACATCCAACACATTTGAAGAGCACAAACAAGATGCTGCCAAATTGCTTCTATTTGTATTTGCTTCTTGTGCTCAAGACAAATGATAATAGCTGTTTAAAAGGCCTCCAAGAAATTTCTAGGGAAGACAAACGCTCTCAAACTTTTGACCAGAGCAAACTAGTGAATGTACTGTTAAGCAGGACCCATGGATCTTGTCACTGAGGAAATGTTTGCAGAATCTAGCATTTGTCATTGAATGCTAACAATAGAAAAAGCCTACAAGCAAGCAAGGTCAGCCATTAGAATTCACTCTGTGTGAAAGAAGGGTTGCTGCTGCAAAACATGAGGAAAACCTCTGGCTCTCCAACCTGCAATCAAGATATCTTTGCTTTGCTATCTTCTCATTTTCACAATGCCAAATAAGATTGTAGAATTATTTCTTTAACGCCATTAGAATAACAGCATTTACATGGAATTCATCATGGTTTTTCTTCAGTCTGATTTCTTCTGATGGCCATCAAATATGTGCTTTTAAAAAATACACTGGGTGTTACAAGTCAGATTTCATATGCCCCTCTCCCCATTGTCTATCTGTTCTCACAGAGTCTCTTTTTACTAAGATTCCCTATTTAGACTTTCAGATGGACAAAGGAAATCTAAACAGGAAGAAATCTTGCTGGAGAAAAGTTCTACTATTCCAAAGGCACTCATCCAGTTTAAAAAAAAAAAGAAGTACAGTAAATGTATTTCATCTCTTCTTTAAAAAGTCAACCCAGTATGTACCAACCTTCCTTTGGGCAATTAGAAATTTGTCCACATATCTGGATTTCACCCAGGTTGGGGAAGACAATACATTTTTCCACCAATGTTTTCCTCACAACAAACCTATTAGTTAGCTAGGCTATGGAGATAGCGACCAGACCAGAGGTGGTATTCAGCAGGTTCTGACCAGTTCTGGAGAACCAGTAGCAGAAATTTTGAGTAGTTTGGAGAACCAGCAAATACCATCTCTGACTGGAGATTTTACAGTATCCTTCCTCTGCCACACCCACCAAGCCATGCCCACTGAACCAGTAGTAAAAAAAAAAAATTGAATCCCACCACTGGACCAGACCAAAGCAACCCAGTGAAGGTTCATGGCTAATTGGCTGAGCTTGCCTAAAATATTTACCTTAGTTAACCAAGCCATGGTTTATTAAACCCAATTAAAATCAATTTTTCTATAAAACATAAACGTATTAACTATATGGGATGGATTTGCAGAACACTATAGATTAAAGTGACTTTTGTCTATACCTCTTTGGAAATTTATACCTGCAAACTTCAGGTCTTGTCCAGATACAACACTTGCTTATTTCTTACTGAAGCATGATTATTTCAGGCCTGGGTGAGTTTAAATTCCCTGAACTTTAATGAAGAGACTCCTTAAAAAGAATTTCTGAAAACATTTATTAGATGCAAAAACACAGTCATCAGGATGTCATTTTCCAGCACATATGAAATGATAAAGACTGCTTTGAATCAAGTTTGGCTCTGATCGCTCTATGGAAACATGCATGTAGTTTTCATAGAAACAATATACAAGTAGACTGCCTTGCTTTCTTTTGGAATGATACTTTTGGTTCTTCAGATTAGTGCCTCTGCTGCTGAGTTTTCCCAAAGGTCTCCAATCAAACTAGGTTTGACCCTGCTTAGCTTTGGGGGAAATTGGCTAAGTTTAACTAAGTGATGCCCTCATCTGTGGCACAGCCCAAATGACTTGAGCCTTAAAGCAGCTGCACTGGCTCTGGGTTTTTTCTGTGATCAATTCAAGTTGTTCATCTGTAGAGTTTATCACTTAGTTTTTACCGCTTCTCATCATGTGGGAAAATGGTTTTTATCATCTTAGATTCTGTTGTGTATGAGTCACCCCCTTGAGAGCCGAGGCTGGTGAATACTTGAGCAGAAACAGGAGCATATAAGTAGTGCCATGAGGGTAAAATTTCCTTCCTCTGCTTTGTTGTCTAAAAATGATTAGAGAAGGAATCATAATTTCATGAGGTTTTGAACACTTGAAAATTATATTCACTGGCAACATTATTTCTCCCTGGCTCTATTCAAAAGAAGATGCTTAGCTTCTTCAGTTATTGCAGTTTGTTTTGAATTGGGAATCACTCCTACTGCTAACTCAATGGAGAAACAATCTGAATCTTCTAAAGTAACAGCTTAAACCATGGGGATGGATAACATTTTTATTGCAGAAAACTATGTTTTGTTTCTTTAAAACACAGTTTGGCCTCTGAAGGCTCCAGACAGAGGACATAACCAGTAATATGATAACATCACTAGAGAGGGAAGAGCTAAAATTGTGGGACTCTTTTCTTTGTGGTTCAGAAAGCTTTTTTTTTTTTTTTTTGACCAAAAAAGGGGGAGAGAACATTCTCGCCTGCCAAATCTGCTTCTGAATTTCAGCGGCATAATCTGAAAATGGGGGAATGCTGAGGGGTCTGCAGATGGTTAGTGGCCTGCCCACCCCCCATTTAATGAGCAATTTTTATTTATTTATTTTATTTGGTTTGTCAATTGCTTACAAGATAATAGTATAGGTAATAGGTATAAGTAAAAACATAGTTATGGATACATGGATACATATAAGAAAAATAAAAGAAACAATAGGGCAGGGATGGTAGGCATGTTGGTGTGTTTATGCACGCCTCCTACAGACATCTTAGGAAAGGGGTGAGGTCAATAGTAGAAAGGTTTCAAGTTTTGGGGGTTTGGGGAAGAAACCACAGAGTCAGGTAGAATATTCCAGACATTGATCACTCTGTTCCTGAAGTCATATTTCCTGCAATCAAGTTTGGTGCGATTTGCCTTGAGTTTGTATCTATTGTTTGCTCTAGTGTTGTTGTGGTTGAAGCTGAAGTATTCATTGACAGGTAGGACATTGCAATGTATGATTTCATATACTATACTTAGATCGGACCGAAGGCGGCATAGTTGTAGGTTTTCTAGGTCTAGAATTTCGAGTCTGGTGGCATAAGGTATTCTGCAATGAGTAGAGGAGTGTAGAACTCTTGTGAAATACTCCTGAACTTTTTCAACTGTGTTAATATCAGATACGTAATGTATTTGAGTATGGGTCTAGCAAATGTTTTGTATGCTCTAGTTAGTAGTGTGATATTACCAGAGAAAAAGCTATGTAGGGTTAAGTTAACAATTCTTAATGCCTTTTTGGCTATGTAGATACAGTGGGCTCTAGCACTTAGATCATTAGAGATGAGTACTCCAAGGTCCTTGACAGAGTTTGGATCATCAACTAGGTCTTGACTATTGAGCCTTTATTTTATTTTTTGATTTTTTTTGCCAATATGTAAGACAGAGCATTTATTTGTTGAGATTTGAAGTTGCCATTTGTTTGACCATTCTGATACATAGTCAAGGTCTTTTTGAAGGGTAGCAGTATTGTCTGTAGTGTTGAATCGCTTTACATCGTCAGCAAAGAGAACGGAGTTGCTCTTAATATTATCACAGAGGTCATTTATGTAGAGTATGAAGAGAGTTGGTCCTAGAACACTGCCTTGGGGACACCACTGTTGACAGGTACAGAATTTGATAGGACGCTCCCAATTTTGACCATTTGTTGTCTGTTTGCCAGGAATGCTTCTATCCAGTTATGCAGGTTTCCAGAGATACCATAAGATTTTAGTTTTAGGAGTAGTTTGTCATATACCACTGAATCAAAGGTTTTACAGAAGTCTATGTAGATTGTGTCTATTGCTTTGCCCTGATCGAGTTGTGTAGTCCATATGTTTTTGCAGTGTAAGAGTTGCAGATTACAGGATAGTTTTTTTTTTTCTGAAACCAAATTGTTTATTAGAGAGTAGGTTGTTTGTCTCTAAGTGGAGGATAATGGATTGGTTAATAATTGATTCCATGACTTTACAGGTAACGCAGCATAAAGGTCTGTAATTTTCAACTAGGCTGGGGTCTCCTTTTTTGAAGATGGGGATGACCTTGGCTTGTGACCATAGTTTTGGCAAGGAGCTGGTCCTGAAAGATTTTTCAAAGATTATGCTTAGCTATGGCAGTGGATAGCTTTTTTAAGAAGTAGGCACATATTCTGTCTGGTCCAAAAGATAGAGATGGTTTTAGATTGCATCGTGCTTTTTCAACGTTGTCTTCTGTAAAATTGAAATGTATTAGATCATTGTAGTTGTCTGTAGCTTGACTGGGAAATACTGGGCATGATCCATTGCTGTTTACAAATACTGAGCCAAAGAATGTGTTAAAGAGGTTGGCTTTAATGGTGTCATCATTGCAGTCTTTACCATTAGGTCATACCATTGGGATGGACCTTGAGTCTTTTAGTTTCTTGTTTACAAAATTGTAGAAAGCGCGGGTGATTTAATTCATATTCTGCCTCTGCTGAAATATATTTTTAAGCACATGAAAATGCAACCAACTCATTTTTCTAGTTTGTTTAACTGAATAAAAAAAAACAGTAGAAGATCGTGCTTACAGTAGGCAATGATGTCTTAATTCATATACTACCCATATCATGTAGTTCTATGACAAATGTATGAAACCAAAGTTATTTAGGCAGTTCTTGCACATGGACTGGCTACTCAATTGTGAAGTACCATGGTCACTATGTAAGTCCATGATGGACTTACAATCTCACTTCTTTTTCAGTCTTCAAATAAATTGCTGCAGTCATGAAGTGAGTCATTACATTGCAAATTGCCTTCTGTCATTCATTAATTCTGGTTGTTGGAAGCCAATTGGTGAAGCATGGAACCTGTTGCAAGAGTCATAAATGCATGCCGGTTGTAAAACCTCTATGGCTACAGGACACCATGACAGTCATAAATGCAAGAACTGATTGCAAGGCTATTTTTTAACACTGTTATAACTTCAAATAGTTACTAAATGAGGCAGTTAAATGAGTATTATATGTAGATAGAAAAGACATGTTACCTAGAACGATCATATCTGAATTACAATCATCTAGACAGTAGACAGCAGGAAATAATTAACATTTTGTTTTTCTTTGCTACCTTCTGTTGATCATGTGGATCATTGCAGCTTATATTTACTCTAATGTCAATCATATTCCCTTAATCCTCTTTAGTGAGAATAAAATGAATACATTGTGGCAGCTTTTAGTAAAATCTTTTAGAAACTCCAAACTTTACAAAATGAAGCACATGAGTGAGGTTGAGGTTATGCACACCCAATTTCAGGGATATGAATCCAAAATTCACCTCAAAGAAAAATATTTCATTAAAGGTAAAGGTTTCCCTTGCACATAAGTGCTAGTCAGCTCCGACTCTAGGGTGCAGTGCTCATCTCTGTTGCAAAGCCAAAGAGCCAGCACTATCTGAAGACATCTCCATGGTCATGTGGCTGGAATGACTAAACACTGAAAATGCACAGAACTCTGTTATCTTCCCACCAATGTGGTCCCTATTTTTCTACTTGCATTTTTACATGCTTTTGAACTGCTAGGTTGGCAGAAGCTGGGACAAATAATGGGAGCTCACTCCGTTACACAGTGCTAGGGATTCAAACTGCTGAACTGCCAACCTTTCTGATCCACAAGCTCAGTGTGTTAGCTACTGAGCCACCGTGTGTGTGTGTATGTGTGTGTATTTTAAGGTCTGGTTGGAAGTAACAAGATTCATGGGAGGCTTAATAGTATAAGTCACATATTGGTCATTGTAGGGATTTTTTTTTCCTTATGGCTTGACACTAACATTCAAAGTTTAGCTGTATAGGTTAAACTATGAATGCAAATCATGTTACACCATGCTGACTGCACTCTGAATCTCGAGTGTGATAGATGAGAGAGACATCTTGAGAAGTCTTGTATTTTAATAGCATTTAGGCTGAAGATGATAAATACAGTCTGCAGCTAAGAACTTCAGTATTCACGATTTATTACAAAAGCAGGAAAGAGAGCAAGAGAAGGAGCTAAAAATATCTTCCACCAGCATTACAAATACCTTGCAGGAAGATTATTCAATACATGCATTGTATGTATATGCAGCATAAGTTTCACCAGGAAAGCACACACATACAAACCCCTGCATTACATTTATGCTTCTAAAATGAAGACAGAAGAACTGAAACACAGGTGCTTATTTTTGTTACAGAGCTGAATGCATATCTTAAAACCTGAGTTATTCTGCTCACACTGTGCTGATGATGGGCAAGACAACATATAGCCTCGTGTCAGGGCACAACCAGTTTCAAATAATAGAACTGTGACACAGAAGGCAAGCATTTCAGTTTTTTTCCCCTTGGCAGCCTGTCAGCGCAATGCAAAGCTGAAAAGTCTGAGGTAATGAATGTTTTTCTGAATTATAAATGCTTTTTGGAATTGGCTTTCCAACTGACTACCAGCTATCTGCATGGAGTTATATGAGATAGCTGGAGGATATGAAATAATGCAAGTTTGGCAGAAATTTATTTCAAATGATTCCTGCTCAAAAGAAGGTAGGCATCTTTTGGGGACTTCTGAATGCTGGCTGATTTTGAAAATAAGAAGCCCCAGAGTGCCT
The DNA here is from genome assembly GCF_049901715.1 of Pseudonaja textilis. NCBI lineage: Eukaryota > Metazoa > Chordata > Lepidosauria > Squamata > Elapidae > Pseudonaja > Pseudonaja textilis. The sequence goes on along the minus strand of NC_141992.1, from coordinate 67,652,373 downwards.
TTCTACCTGCAAGGTGAAAGTTTTGCAAATCAGTTGCTCTTAGTCCTCCCACATGTACCTACTTCTAATGTAGTAACTAAAGAGAGCAACATATACTTGCTCAGAGTCCTTCATGCCAAAAGCTATTGTATTATACCACCTAATCTAGTATTGTATGATCAGCAACCATCTACTGCATTTGGAGAATCACAGAAATCTACCACAGAAATGTGTGTGTGTGTATGAGAGAGAGAGAGAGAGAGAGAAGCCATCCTGAATTCCTAGAAGAATTTTTATATCTACCACACAATATTGTACATGTCTCCTCTGAAGTGATACTCCCCAAGTTCAAAATAGATGTGGATATAAATGAAATTAAGTGTAGGAATCCTATTGGTTCTGGCAGTTTTCTGTCATCTAAGTATTTGAGATTCCTAAAAGAGAGAGAAAACATAGCACATTAAAATTATTTTTCCCTATTACTCTCTTGCTAATATTTCTTTTAATTACATACATACATACATACATACATACATACATACATACATACATACATGCATGCATGCATGCATACATACTTCTCCTTAAATCTCTGAGACTAGAATTGATTTACAATAGAATATTATTACCTGGAATATATGGCATATATGCTAATTTGAGAATAGGTTGAGGGAATGGAAATTAGGAACAAGTGACCCCTGCTCTCATCCAACATGGCAGCTGACTCTCTTTTTTCCATGTTGGACTTCTTTATTTTGGAAATTACTGGCCTTGAATGTCGATGAAGCAACATGAGATACATACTGAAGAATTACTATATCTGAAGTCAGAGATTCTATCTCTGGTGTTGAAGGAACCCTAAATAAAAGCATAATATCTAGAGCAGCCTCTCTGCATTGAAGGATGGCATTCTTAAAAATTAAGTCTTAAGTGTACTAAAAAAACTACTTGCTTAAAAGAGCAGTGTATTTAAAGTAGTGTGGAAGAACTGAAGTGACAAAATGCATGACAGGCAATTCTTGAAAAATAACTGCCCATACTGGAATTACGTTTTTGTCTTTCAAAACAACAGCATCTGAAAAGATGTCAAAGGTCATTTAAGTGTGATTCCTGAGGCATAAATGAAATCTAAACTGAGGTGAAGTACAACAAAAATATGCTTCCCTATGTCTATGTATGTGGCTTTTTTTAAAAAAAATGTCTATGCTTAGGCTGCACTTTACCCAAACTACATAGTTTTTGACTTGTACAACAATTCAAGGGCAAGCATTATGATATGCACATTTCTTCTCCAGTACAGATTTTAATCCAGGCTGAAGAAAATATCCAGTCTTCTTTTGTTTCCAAGTGACCCTGTTCTGCTACCTCATAAGAACCATTGAATTAATCAAGGAGAAGCAATCCCAAGAATGATTTCACCCTTTTCTTGCCCGCTTCTTCAAGCATAGCCATCAAGCATAAATGTGGGCCTGAATGCCAATAAAACATGACTGGTTAATATTAATGTAATCAATGAAGAACCTACTTTGAGTTGAGATGGGCATAAGTAGCATGAATCGGGTGATACAGCAAATGTTGCCTACTTTTCCGAAATACTATCTGGATATAACTAGGACATGTGTATCGAAGGATTGATTTCCATTTCTTCATTTCACAGCTTGAAATGCTGCCCCAAATTGGCTATTGTGGTCCCCAGCCATTCCAAAATCTACTTTGCAATTTATATGGTTTCTGTACAATACCCCCTATTTCAAGAGAAATGACATAAAACTTGAAGTCTTCAAGGATTCACTGGGACCAATTTGTATTGCATTTGACAAATAAAATTCCCTTTGTCACTGCCAACTCAAATGTCCTATTCTTTTTTAACAGAGGATATCTTTTGAACTATTGTAATGGATATACTTTAGTTTGTTCTGCCTATATAATAACAGTACTGACTTGTATAAGCATGATTGTTGATGACAAGTGATTTTCTGAAGAAGTTTCCTATCATTTCTTCTAATGCTGCTACTAGAGCCAAAGTCACGATTTGGCTTGACAATAGTGGCCTGAACCACTGAAAGGATGGCTTCCAAATATTCTTAAACACCAGCAGAGTACTTCCCATTTAGTGACCATGATTGGGGCCGGCAATTTTACACCAAGCAAAACAGACAATAAGTAAAACCATGACTGTTACAAGCTTATTTCAGCTTTCCTTTGCTTTATAGCAATAATATTTAGACTTATATACTACTTCACAATGCTTTATAGCCCTCACTAAGGGGTTTACAGAGTCAGCATATTTTCTCCAATAATCTGGGTCATCATTTTATAGCCCTGCAAAGGCTGTAAAGATGAGGATTGATAATAAAACTTACTTTTTCATCACTGTCATAACCATGAATGGTTGCTAAAAGTAGCAGTCATTAAATGAGGTCTACCTGTAACATAGGTTTAATTCTTTGATGTTCTGAGAAATATATGGTAGAAAATGGATAGTTTTGTAAGTACAACATAAAATATAGCAACTACAAACAAGAGGTCTCTAATATATCTTAAAACTACAGTTCAGCAGCATCTACAAGAAACAAGTTTCAAGCCTTAAGTATCTTGTTTCAATAACCACTTACAGTATTAATTTAAAATGTTCTTACCTTTTTCTGCTTATCTGGTACTTGCTACTTTTTGTAGATTTCCCATGTGTTGAGACTCTTCATAAATAATAATATTCAGTAGGTAATGTAAAAGTTGAGGTTGTAGGTGTATTAGTATTTTATTTCATTGGAAAGAGTCAGAAGTCAATGCTTCTTTCTTTTTTTCTTTTTTAAAAAAGGTCCTGTATTCCCTTTTTTTCCTAATATCTATTCGCATTGTTTTTATGTTATCTTTTATAAATCACAATAAAATAAATGATAAAGTAATAAATAATATTTAGAAATCCAGAAAAATAGGGATTAGAAGTAATTTCTGGTCTCTAAGAACACAAAGCCAATTGGCTTGGCTCTATTTGAGAACTAAAAATCAAGCTATCTTGCAGCACTTTTCACTGGATCTATTCCTTTATTGTCAGTGGATTTTACATAAGTGATCCTGTGTTTACAAGCTTTATGACAAGCTGAAATTCAAGAAATAGAATTGATAGGATTTTAGAGTCAAAAAGAGCTGGACATTCTGCTATTACATTTTATGTACCATTGTGTATTTCTGCTATTACACAGAAGTTAACAACACAAGAGATCTTGTGAAAAAAGCAAATAGCAGTTATCATTCCATATTTGTTAGAGTTTCTTCCTGTCTTTGTGAATAAGAGTCCTGCTCTGCCATTTTAATTTCTATGTACTCTTATCATTCCTGCTTTGTGAATCACATGTTTCAGGAATGGAGCTCTTCCAAGAAGCTAATAAATTTTAAATGATGGCAGGAGTCACAACTTGCCAAAATAGATACCGTATGGGTTTGTCACTTGTATTTAAGAGCAGTGGGCCAGCATCATTTTTCCAACAATAACACCAAAAACTGTATTTTTACTACTCCTTCTGAGTCGGTCTTGCAGAAATTTCCAGGTATTTAATATTTGCCAATTGGCAACATCAGGGAGAAAGACAATAACTCTATCTATAGGATCAGACTTTGTCTATCTGACAACCTGAGAATTTATCCTGAAGCAAAATTGTGTTTGGATTGTTCTGCTATGGAATGGAATGGAATGGAATAGAATAGAATAGAATAGAATAGAATAGAATAGAATAGAATAGAATAGAATAGAATAGAATAGAATAGAATACTTAGCCAAGTGTGATTAGATACACAAGGAATTTGTCTGTGCTGCAGAAGCTCTCAGTGTACATGCAACAGTGTAATAATAATAATCACAACAATGATACCAATAAGAGGGGTGGAGCCTAGGCAACTGAATGGAGCTAGCAGAGTGTTTTAATGGCCAGATGCCCTTCCTGTTGCCGATGCAGTAGTTTTGTTCACAAGTATATTCTCCATATGCCCCGAGAGAGAAATATCTGCTTTACCTGAGATCGAACTCACAGCCTCCCAAGTGTGATGCAAGAGCTCCATCTCTAGGCCATGGCACCACTTGTCTTGTTTATGTGGTGCCATCTTTGAACAACATTTGGTTTCAGCAAAGACAATGAGGCAAAAAGAGATGAAAGTCAGCTCTATGTTCAATTGTAATGCTAATATCAAAGAAACAAAGTTGGAAAGGCAAAAACATGAACTGTAAGGGCTGAAAAGTTGTAGTCAGTTACAAGGGATAGAGCTATGTATAAAAGTATACCAGCCCCATTTAGAATACAGCCTGAGAACAAAATGGAAAATAGGAATTTGGTAGGCAGCTGGAACTTATTTCTAATCTGAGAAAGTCCTTGTAAATCACAGAAGATGAGAAGAAATATAAATTTCAAAAAAATATTTTTGGTATTTCGAGGACAGAGGAGGGCAAGTGAGGTAAGGTTGAAAGTTTGCATTAATACATTAATAGTCATGCACAATTCATTGATGTGCTATGTGCATACTAAGTTTTGAAACTGATTCAAGCAATAGGGGCCCTTCGGTTTGACTGATAACTTTTAGGAGTTATTTGATTCACATGCTGCTTACAACACAAGGCTTCCACCCATTTTTTTAAACTCCATTGTTAGAACAGGCTACATGTTTTTTAAAAAGTTGTGCATATATGATATAAATATAATTTGTATTTTTAATTCGAACTGTTGACTATGACACATGGAAGATTGCTTTTTTAATTATACACCCATTGAAAAACAAACATCAAGTTATTTTCAACACTGAAAAACTATATTCATAGGGACTGCCAAAACAGCAAATATACACTTTTTTGAACATCTGTTCTTAGGAAGACATTACATATCACATATCCCAATATTCTTGTGTTACAGACATTTAAAGGGGCAGAAGAACTAATGTTGACATACATGCTTAATCTGACAGTATTAAACTTCCCTGTCATCAATACCACTGTACCCTAATCCTTTCATATTTTATCAGCTAAAACAAAGAATCAGATGTTACCTTCTCTAAATTTAGAAAATGGGCAGAACTGATTCCCGCCCTCTCATTCCTGAGAACTCATCATAACTGAGAACAGGCTACCTTAGGAGATCCAGAAGAGATGACATATTGCTTTACTGTGAAATATTTGATGGCATGTTTTCTTCCTCAACTGTTACCACATTCTGCCGAATGATAGGAATGATCATGAATCAGGGGATGGAGCAAATGTTGCTTCTGTGTCATTTGGTACAAAACAGGGTTTTAAAATGACTTGCCAGCACTGATTTTTATAGAGGAGATAAATGAAGAGGTGATTTGCATTTAGGAGGGCCTGTGGCAACACACAGCAATAGCAAATGGGCAGTCAGCATTTTTATTTTGCCCACTTAAAATTTCAGTAGAATGAAAATGAGAAACAGATAAAATAAAGGAAGTTGGCAGGAGGGTGTGGGGAGAGAGAGAGTGTGTAACTACAGCAACAACACTCTTCCTAGATGGTTTATGTCCTTAATCATTCTCCCTAGATAGGGTAATACTATCTGATTGGAAAGGAAACAGCTTGTTTTCTGAAGAATATATCATTTTTGCACCACATGGTTTGCAAAGAAAGCGGTCTCATGACAGATTTGAAATTTCTGACCTTTTAGACCTTTATCTAACCGAAGTATCAAATATGAACTTTGTCCTTTGAGCTGGAAAATAAGAAATAATCAATAGAAATAATAACAAAACAAATCAGGATAAACACCTTTGGATCAAAAAGGTACATCATGTGTGAGAGCTGATGTATTTTTCTCGAACAGCCTGATCTCAATGGCACAGCAAGAGACAACTTTTTATAGGAAATTCTAATGTCACTATGGAAATGCAACTGAAAGTATGTTTGGGGAACCTCTCAAATGCTTGTTGAATATGCCTTAATGTTAAAGCAGTGTGAAGTTCATATAGGACTACATATAGGTAATTGAAGCCATAGAGTACCTCAAAAATCAAATATTCTGTGAATGACCTATTGTTTCTGGGAAAATGATTTTAATAATGATTTTTCATTCCTCCATGACAGGTAAAATATATATATATATATTTCACAATTCTGTTACATTTCCCATTCTATTTCCATTCAATTTTTACAAAATCCACAATGCACTCCTCAAAATGGAAGCCATTGAATGGAAGTCAGGTGTAACACATTGTAGATGACAATCCATGCTAAGATATTCAGTCTTGTTTTGGTCAGAAAATGAATTTCTCCAGGGGGTACCATTCAGCTATATGCTACAGCTCTCTACATCCAAATGTCACTTCTAGCTTGGATCATAAATCAGATTAGACTCTTGCTGGAATACCACAGATCTGACAAATATCAGATAGGAGTGCTTCTGAATATTAGCAGTCAGAGAATGTCTGTGTCTTTGGAGTACTATAAATATTAGCTAGTGAGAGAATAATTTGTTTCAATTCATGATTAGGTCAATTTTTTAAATGTGTGTGAAATACCTCTGCTCTGACTTGAGGCATCATTTTAATCTAGTGGTGCTACAACAATCCAATTCAATATAAAACCTTGACCTGAAATTGCTATACCTCAAATACTCAAATCAAGACATCAAAATGTACAAACTCAATTCAGCCACATTCATCTATAGAAAGGGACCACAATGCCATGCAACAGCTGCAGTTGTGCACATCAGCCACAACACTACCCCCATGACATCAGCAGGAGTAAATTGCCTTCATTTCTCCTCCTGAATCCCATACCTCTGCCCCATCATGAGGCTTCTGATTTGGTGACCTGAAAGTCCCACCTAAGAGATTTCTGCTCTGATGTATGACTTAGAAGTCTTACGTATAAACTCTGTGCTATGAGGTGTCATGTAGAAGTCTTACCTGTGAACTCTATGCTGTGAGATGTTACTTAGAAGTCTTACCTATGAACTGTGCTGTGAGATGAAAAAGGTTAAAAATCTCTGTCCTATAAAACAGAGAAAGGAAGCCAGTTTCACTTTTTTGAGTTCTTAATTCCTGACCCGCAATTTCCTAATTTTAAAAATAGAATTTAAGCCCAATTTATTATTTAAAAGGATATAAACTCAGCCATTACTTGAAATAAAAGTATAGAAAGTGGATGCAAGGAAGGAACAATATCTTATTTGGACTGAGTATATTCAGTTACATGATATTCTCATTTTGATTACATTTGAATCCATATTTTATCTATATTGTTAATATATGTGATTGGATTTATGTGTATGTGGGAGTACAATATATTCTAAATGAAACCTGGGTAAGTCCATATCTTATCGTTGCTGTTCTGGAGAAAATGTTCTGGAAACCTATTTTATCCAAAAGAAAAAAGATGAATCTTTGTAGAAAACTTATGGACCCAATAATAGTGTATGATCATATTTCACCATGTAGCTTCATAATGTTTCTGCATGGGCATGGCAAGGTTGACAAAATTCCTTCCAGTGGGTCTGACCAGGTCTACCAATTGTCCTGCTAGCCTTTGATGGAAACTTCTCCCAATTCCAAAGCCTTAGGCTTAATTTTACCTGCATGCATCTTTTTCCTTCACTTCTTATGCACACCTTTTCCAACTGCAACAGCCATTTGAAACTTTGCTTCACACCTCCTACCCACATACCTGTAGCACCACTTTTGATTGCTTTTCTCCCTGTTTTCATTACTCTTGTAGCTTAATTCAAGCTGGCCATCTGCATACTCCATAAGCAAGCTGTCATTAGACATATCAAATGATTTTGCCCTTCTAATGTTATGTTGTTTATTCTGATTGTATTGTATTGTCTTCTCCAAACACATCCAGCAGTTATGATATATAACCTTATCAGGCACAAAGTGAAATTGGACAGTTCAAATACACATTACATAGGGCACTGATTCCAGAGCCAAAACAGCAGAAGGCGACTTTCAGTCCTGCTTAAGCGCAGCATCAATGGACCTCAGATTTCATCAGATTCAATTTTCCTCTGATTATACATGCCTCCTGTTACCCTTTCGACTACACTTTTATTACATTCTTCCAAATGGTTCAAGGCTCTGCACGTGATTTTGCATCATTTATCTTTTGTTTTATTCCCAGTTGAAAGAAGGTGGAACAGACAGAACGAATGGCAAGATGAGTTTACAAGGAGTGCATAGTTTATTTATTTATTTATTTTGTCAAACAATTATTAGATAACAAGTATAAATATAAACATGGTTATAAATACATGAAATGGATATGAACAACAAAAAAAAAAAACAATAGGACAGGGTAGGCATGTTTTGGTGCGCTTATGCACGCTCCCTAGTTGTAGGATGAGAGTGTACAACTTGAAACTGCCAGAGATTTTACATAAAAGAAGCATTTAAATAAATCATGTGATTAAGGGGCCAGGAGACTGTGAGTACTAATTCCACTTTAGGCATGAAAGCCAGCTAGGTGACTTTAGGGCAATCACTCTCTGTCTCTCTCAGCCCAACCACCTCTCAGGGTTGTTATTGTTTTGAGAAAAATAGGAGGAGGAAAGAGTATTGTGTGTATACATCACCTTGAGTTATTTATAAAAATAATAAGGGTGGGAATATGAAATAAGTAAACAGACAAATAAATCCACAGCTCCGGGAAGGCTGCACATGTTCTAAAATGATTTAGAAGATATATTTCAGACCTCATGCAATTGCTATACTGCTTTGTTCATCATTAAAGCAGCCCAACATTTTGCAGTTTTCTTAAAACAGGGATGTCACATTCACGGCGTCATGGCGGCACCATGTGATGTAATGAGACTTTTTTCCCCTTCACTAAACCGGGGTGCGGGGGGGGGGGAAGCATGTGATGCATCCAGCCCATGGGCTGTGACTTTGACACCCATTTTAAAACAAATAATAATAGATGAGAGACAGAGAGACAGCCAGACAATTTAATCTGTTAAATAAGGTTGCTTTAAGCATCCTCTTATTAAATTTAGTGTGACTTTTTAAAGCAATAGATCTGGGGAGAGGGAGTTCCAGAAGCCTGTAGAATTCAGATTACTTTTATGAAAGCAGAGATGTAGTTGTAGTTTTACCTATAGGAGGTCTGAAGGTTTTTTTTTTTTTTTGAACAATTTTCAAAGCCAGAATGAAAGTCAGAATCTTCAGTCAGAATGACTAACCTTTTCATTATCACATGCCAAAATTGTGTGTGTGTGTGTGCGCACAGATGCCTGCACCCATAATGCAATGTACACATGCCTCCCTGCCCCCTACGCATGCGTGTGCACTCCCCCACATGTGCTGCATGCCTCACACATGCGTGGTAGATATCTGACAATCAGCTGGCTGGTGGGAGGCGCTTGCGCAGCGGATCTGTTCTGGTGACGGCTCATGTACCGGTAGAAATGCTCTGCATGTATGCCATAGGTTTGCCATCATGGCCCTATGATATCAGAAGTAGTTTGATGCAGTCTGTCAAATTTTACAGGGTGAATAAATACAATATAGCATTAAAAAAATTGAAAACTTAGGTCAGTAGATTTTTCATTCAGCTAAGAAAGATTTAAAATAAATGACTTTATCCTTACTAGTCAACAAGTCTAGTAGCCTGAATAGTGACATGTGACTCCATTTCTTATGTGTGGCTTTAAGCATACTTATGTTTATTTTTACGTAGATCCTAGCAACTGTCAAAATATTTTTATTAAGTAAAAATCAGATTCGAATAAAAATGAAAATATGAATAAATATGTAACCAATACAACGGGGGCTTTTCTTTCAAGCAGTGGTCATTTTTTTAATCAGGAAAACAATGGAGAAGTTTAGCACTAATAAAAAAGACAACTTTCTTTTCTTATGACACACATTTTCTCATTTTATTAGGTCTGAGATTGAAAATGGGCTATTGTTAAGGAATACTAACTTAGTGCAGTGGTCTATGAGACGAGATAAAGGTGAAATACAAAACACACAAAAAAAGAATGTGTGAAAAATTGAAGTGATAAGTTTTTTTGAAGATGGTTGCTTTTAGAGTGATTGAGGTACTGAATCATGTCTGTTGGAAAAGGTGAACAAAATGGGGAAAGCAATCAATTAAAAGCAAAATTGAAATCCATGCGCCCAGGAAGAACTATTTGAATACACATACACACATGAGAAATATCATGTCAACGTGTTGTGACTTTTCATTAATCCTAAATGGTCTATAAATACAATTTAGTGCTCAAGCAATCCCTAAGTGGAGTCATCTTTAATAGTGGATAAGAAAGATATGGCAGGTTCTTATTTGTTTTCCCAATGAAAGATGTTCTGTAAAATAGTCACAGCATCTTCCACATGACAAAGGTGACTTTGACCAAGTGTCAGCAGTATAAAAATCTTTTCTCACTTTCAGTGCAATCCCATGAAATCTCAGTCATCATTTCTGGGTCCACATACATTTTTCATTTCTACTTCAAGGACAGAAACTGCATTACAATCTGACAAGTCCTTATGGACTAACTGCTAATACTGGGACTGAAAATATGATGTTTTATGAATCTCTTTATAGATATGAGATGAGAGATGGATGAAATTTGTAGCATTAGGGAGGGCTAAATTCATTTTATTTATTTATTTTTTCTTTTATTTATTAAATTTCTATGCTGCCCATCTTGCCCATAAGGTGACTGTTTTAAAATTTTGGTGTTTTTTTTTTAAATTTGGGTAAAAGAAAGACAACATATCACATAAGCAAAATAAAAAGGAGAACTCTTGTAACCAGTCAGATGTTTAATTAAGCATGAAAAGGTTTTGTTAAAGGAGTTTTTAAAGAGAAGTATATTCCATACTGTCTGATTATAACACTCTTTCTATTTCATAAATTACAATTGTTCAAATTGTTTATTTTTCCTTTGAGTACATGGGCAACACAACACCTGCCCCCCACTAACTAAAGGTGTCCGACTCTAGAGTGCCAAAACTTATCTCAGTTTCTTAGCTGAGGGGGTCAGTATTGTCTGAAGACATTTTTGTGGTAATGTGGACAGCATGGCTATATGCCAGAGATGCATGGAACACTGTTACCTTCCCACCTATATAGTAACTATTTATCTACTCTGCTCACATTTGAGTGGTTTCAAACTGGTAGGTGGGCAGGAGCTGGGGAGGAATGGGAGTTCACCTGTTTGTGTGGCTGTCAAGTTTCATACCTGGACTATCAATTTTCCAGTTGACAAGTTCAGCGTCTTTACCTGCTGAGCCATCACACATACACACCACTAATTACACAGCTCTAAAATGATAGGTCCCCACCCTGCCAAAAAAGAGAGAAAGAAACATATAAAAAGGCAACAACATCAATATATCATAAAATTCAATATGTGAACGCCACACTTCTAAAATATGGGATACTAGCAGAAGTTGATTATGTAGTCCTCAAAATTTACTTGGAACAAATTGTGACATTTGTTCACGTACACAAACCAAAGTTGTCCATTATTTTTGTTCCTTCTCTAATATTCACTCTGTAATGTCTGTTTTCCACAAATCTGGTTTTGACATAAAAGTGTCACCATAGGGTACTTGAAATCTCATACATCAACAAAACTGGAAACTGCATGCTGATATATTCTAAGTGACGATTTCTAGCTTTCCGGAAAGGCACAGTCATCACCCACCAAGGTTCAGAGTAGAGAGGAGCTAGTCTAAGCCCTTTTAAATACTGCATAACCTTTTACATTTTCTACTCTGTGGGATGCTCAGACTGCAAATCCACAGCCACTTGAGCTGGAATAATCCCAGCAATATTCCATTGACCTCTAAGAAACCATTTTTTTCTAAAGAGAGTCACTCCTGATAGGAGATGCAGCCTGCAATCTAAACCCCATTTAGACTATCCGTTAATGAGTATTCAATCCCATTGAAGCCAATGGGGCTTAGCCAGTTGAAACGTAATTGTCCCAGCTTCAGTTGTTTGCACAATGCATTCTTGATCTGCACTTCTGAAATTCAGCAATTTCAATTCTGTGAAGTAGGTAGGATTTGTTCTGAAAGTATACGGGCTTGAAGAAAGAAGCCAAACATGCATTTCATAGTAAGAATAGGATTTGCTCTAAGCTCTGATATAATAAAGGATTCAGTCTAAAAACAACAATGTTCATTTTCCATTAATTCAAATAAGACCACCTGGAAACACCACCCATGTACAGTATTGTTTTAGAAAGAAAATGTGTCCACCGGTAGTATTGAAATAATCGTCTGCACAGTTGTTCAGTCTACAAATAACAAGACATGGCAGTCTGAAACAATATTACAATTTCTCAAAGCCGCCCACAAACTTCTTAGCCCTATAATCACAATGCACCCATCTATGAGGCTTAAAGTAAATAAACATCATGAGATTGTTTGCTTCACAGGCTGAAGAACGATTATTATTATTATTATTATTGTTATTGTTGTTGTTGTTGTTGTTGTTGTCATTTTTGTTGTTGTTATTCACAAAAAACAACAGTGTACACAGCAAATGAGATAACTATGCTAGGTTTCATATCACAAATCACTAGTCGAACACTTCCCAAGCTTTTAGGACTGCATGATGTATCGGCAGATTATGTGAGCAGATCCCAGTAAGGTGGCCTTCTGCAGCTGACCAATGGTGATTTTGTCAGTGCCAATTGTTTTTAAGTGCTTGCCTAGGTCTTTAGGTATAGCAACGAGTGTGACAAGTACCACTGGAACCACCTGCACTGGTTTATGCTAGAGTGTCTGCAGTTCGATTTTCAAGTCCTGATATCTGGTGATTTTTTCAAGTTGTTCCTTGTCAATTCTGCTGTCACCAGGAATGTCAACAATCCACACTTTTTTCTTCTACACAGTTGTGATATTTGAAGTATTGTGCTCTAAAACTTTGTCAGTCTATATTCAGAAGTCCCACAGTAGTTTTGCATGCTCATTTTCAACCACTTTCTCAGGCTTATGATCCCACCAGTTCTTTGCTACAGGCAGATCGTAGTTGTGACAGATGGTAGTTGTGGTAATTCCAGTGGACCATCTGAGTGACTGTGTTGTGACATTGTTTGTAGTCAGTCTGAGTGATTGTCTTGCAACAGCTCAGTATGTGATCAATGATTTCATCAGCTTCTTTGCAGAGTCTGCATTTGGGGACATCAGCAGATTTTTCTATTCTGGCTTTAATTGCATTAGTTCTGATGGCTTGTTCTTCGCTGCAAGAATCAGGCCTTCTGTCTCTTTCTTCAGTGTTCCTTTGGTCAGCCATAACCAGGTCTTTTCCTTATCTACTTTTCCTTGGATCTTTTCAAGGAACTGTCCATGCAGTGCTTTGTTACTCCAGCTGTCAGCCCAAGTTTGCATCGCTGTTTTCCTGTATTGATTCTTGGTTTGCTGCACTTTGAGCAACTTCCTATTGTTGACCTCCATCAAAGCTGGTTCAACACTGTCTTTCACATAATCTGCCAGAGCATGCTTCTCTTGTTCAACTGTCTGCTTCACTTGCAAAAGACTGCTGCCACCTGCTTTTCTGGGCAAATATAGCCAGTCAACATCACTACACAGGTGCAGCCCATAATGTTGTTGTTGCTGTTGTTGTTGTTGTTGTTGTTGTTGTTGTTGTTATTATTATTATTATTATTATTATTATTATTATTATTATTATCTTAATGTGATTCCCAAGACTAAATGGACCTTCATGAAGGAAGCCCACATCTCTTGGGATACAATAACAGAAGCGCACATTATTTTACCAGCCTCCTCCCATCTTTCCCAAAATATATTAAAAGTGAAGAGAATTCTGCCAGGCTTCTCTCTTTGTTTTCCTGAGGTGTTTATATTGAAGAGCATTTTGTGTCTGTGGTAGCACCCACAGACCAGATGAATTATGACAAAGTTCTGCTCATTAACATGTCATGGGAAAGTATAGAGGTGAGTGGGTGTAAATAGTTTGTTTCCAGTCCGTGTACTTCTGGTATTTGTCTTGCTTCGTTGGCTTTTTTTGTTGTTGTTGTTATCTAAGTCTCAGGTCCAAACTGCTGTGTCTTCTTTTTTTTCCGCCTCTGTATTTATTCAGCTTCTGCTTAAGATACTATTTTGTATTCTCTTTCTTTTCTCCTGCCAGTCTCCTTGCAATTTCTCCTTCCAGCTTCAGCTCTTCTAAATCTGCTTTAATTCCCTTCCTCTTTTCACCATATTAAACTCTCTTTCACATCGTTGCTGCAATATCTCTTCTCTTTCTACTTCTTGCCTTCCTCCACCCTCTCTCCCAAGAGAGATAATGCTTCCCTAGGGCAGTGATCAATGTCTCAGAACTCTTCACTTTGCTTTGGAAAGTCAACTTTTGTTACCAAAACTCACATTCCCTTTTCCACAAAAAGATACAGATCTTCCAAAGGACAATTTGAGAATGGAACAGAATGGAACAGAACAGAACAGAACAGAATAGAATATAATACTTTTGGCCAAGTGTGATTAGATACAAAAGGAATTTGTCTGTGCTGCAGAAGCTCTCAGTGTATATGCAACAGAGTAATAGTAATCATAATAATGATACCAATAATAGAGAAAAAGAGGCATTCTGAGTATTGGAGATATTCATAGTTTTTATAAGAATAAAACAGACCTGGGCATTTGAAGGCCCCCAGATCACACCTGGTCCTTGGGCTGTCTCTATCTGGCCTGTGTGAGGTCAATAGGAAGTTAGAAATCAAATTGGTGACCAAAACTGGATATAAAGCTTTAGTAAGTCCACACCGAGAATATTGCATCCAGTTTTGCTCACCACCAGAGGTGGTATTCAGCAGGTTCTGATCTGTTCTGGAGAACCAGTAGAGAAATTTTGAGTAGTTCAAAAAACTGGCAAACACCATGTTGAGGTAATTCCCCTTTAGGAGAATGAGTGCACACAGGGAGATGTAGTGAGAGTGGTGAAGAATAACACACAACCAGCACACAGATACACTGTATAGTAAAAATGTAGGTTTTTACTTCCAATAAACGTTTAAGCAAAGTTCAACAAACAGTCCAAGTCATTCACAGTTAAAGCAGTCAGTTTTCAGTCCAGGGATAATCCAATAATGAAGTCCAGTATCAAAAACAGTTCAGTAAAAGACTCACATCAAATCCAAGAAGAACTATGATCAGCAACAATCAATAGGGAAAT
This sequence comes from Pseudonaja textilis, assembly GCF_049901715.1. Classification (NCBI taxonomy): domain Eukaryota; kingdom Metazoa; phylum Chordata; class Lepidosauria; order Squamata; family Elapidae; genus Pseudonaja; species Pseudonaja textilis. Next base: position 67,637,252 of record NC_141992.1, on the reverse strand, counting down.
GCAGGAACAGCAACACTTTCAGCAACAACAGAACAACACAGGTTTCTGGCTCCATCTTATGGCCATTTGAAGAACCATACCCAATTACAAATTTAGCATTTCCTTAAAGAGACAGTATTAAAATGTCTATCCTGGTTTATATATTTTCCAACCCAACTGTTAGGTGACCGACATTCCTAACATTCTCCCCTTTGGGGAGGACAATATATACAACCTTACATTCTAAGTCCATAATCCTCACAGCAAGCCTTATGCTTTACAGAGCCTTGAACTTTTGTAAAATGATCTGCAATGTTATTTTCTGACATACATTATTCCAGCTTAGTCATCTTATCTTGTACACATTGGCTCACATTTAAATATCTTAAATCTGTGTATTTTGTTGTTGTCTTTACAGCAAGATTTGAAGCCATCTGTATTGCTGATTGGTTGTCTTCATAAACAACAATAGAACCTGTTACATCAATTCCCATATCAATTAATAGTTGCTTATAACATGTTTATAAGAGATAAACATGAGAATTCAGTCTCCTTTGTTGACAAACGTAGATGTTTCAGTCAAATAGACCTCCATCCAATCAACACCTTTCCTAATAATACTACAGTACCTGATGTAGATTTTCGTGTATTTATGTCTGTAGCAAAACCTGCATCGGCATATGCAGTTAGGCTTAGTTCATCCTTAGGCTCCAAATATAATGCATAATGCATTGTTTGTTTCAGATATCTTAACACATGCTTAGCAGCTTGCCAGTGCCTTTCAGTTGGCTCAGCATTAAATCTAGTTAATTGGTTAACACTGTATGCTATATCTGGCCTTGACCAATTACTGAGATAAGATAAACTACCAATCAAGGACTGATAAATGTTCTTATCAAAAACAGGACTTTGAACATCACTGTGACTAAACTCCTGGCTCATTGGTGTCTTAGCCGGCTTACAAAGTTCCATTTTAAAATTCTTTAGTAATTTTATCTGCCTGTGAGATTTTGTATCCTCCCCTAGTTTTATCTATCTTTTAACCAAGATATTGTTTAATTTCACCTAACTGTTTTATCTTAAATTTCTTTTCTAATAACGAAATTATCTCAGTAGCTTCTTGCTCAGTTTTGGTGATTAATGCTATGTCATCAGTAAACAATAGCAACAATGAAATTACACCATTACTTTCTCTTTTGAACAATCATGGATCAGCCATGTCAGCTACAAAACCTATCTTAGTTAATTCCTTAACTATACACTGGTTCCACTCATATCCTGATTGCTTCAAAGCATAAAGACTCTTTTTCAATCTCCAACAATCAGTTGTATTATCAGTTTTGATTCCTAAAGGTTTCTTCAAATATATAGTGTGTTGCAATGGTGCATGCAGATATGCCGTCTCTATATCTAAATGCTTTACAATGTATTCCTCCTTAGCTGCCCACACTAATGCTGCTCGTAATGCTGCCCACACTAATGTTACTCATCATAGTCATTTGCTGTCTGATTGAACCCTTGTGCTACTAACCTGGCTTTATGGGTAACAGTCCCATCTACACCTGTCTTTAGCTTATAAATCCATTTACATCTTGTGGCATGTTTACCTGGTGGTAACCTGACATTTTCATATACTTCCAACTTTTTTAATGATTCCAGTTCTTTATCCATAGCTTCCTGCCAAGCAGGAATACAGTTTTAGTTCATTGTAGTTATTTGGAACTGTATTCACTTGGCATACAACACTAGCCTGATATCTATCAGGTGGTCGTGTTACATGGGTTGAACATCTTGGTAATACAGGGCTTACTGGTGGACTCACCTGTTCCACTTGCTCCTGTTCTTCTACCTCCTCCTGTGCCTGTTCTCCTACTTCCTCCTGTTCTTCCTCTTTAATGGCTATTCATGGTTTACTTATTTTATATTTAGGGACTATTTAGACGTCAATAATAATATCATTGCTGGATTCCTGTTCCAGTTTATCCCACCCAACGTGCTCAAGAAATTTTGCACTAGTGTGCTTCCGGTTTGAGCTTCTTCAGCAACAGACTGAAGCCTCATCTCTGCAAGGCTTCAATCCATGCTCGCCGCTGGAGCGCCCCGAGCCAGCTGGTTTCAGGGCTAAGCCACCCCTAGAGGTGGTGAAGAAGGGGGAGACTGCCTGCAGGGTTGAGGAGAGCTGCATCTCTCCTCCCCAGCTGGCCATTACTCCCTTTCCTGAAGGCGCTTGCAGCAGGGGTCAGAAATGGTCACCGCAAAGAAGAACTCGACCGGAAAAGAATGTGCAGGAGGAAGATCAGAAGAGAAAGTTTTAGTTGACTGGGTCAAACAGCAAAAGCAACAAATAAGGTACCCCGGAATTTAAATTTAATAACATTGTTTCCAAAGAAGATTTTGAAGCTGTGAAGGAGAGAGAGAAGGGAAAGGATTAAGTTTTTTTTTTTCCTTCCCTTCCTTATACTGACAGCTAAGAGACTTAAGCAAGAAATTGAAAAAAATCCACTTTGACATTAATAGGCATCTAAGCTGAAAATAAAAGTCAAAGGGATAATAAAGATTTCTAGATATTTAAAAGTTTTTAAAAGCAGGAAAGGAGGAAAAAAAAGAATAAAAGGCAGGATCTGGAAAAATGGAGACTGCCTGGAACTAAGGAATGGAACTGTAACTAAAAGAAACTTACAGTGAAATTTCAACAAGATTCCTCAAAGATACATTTTAATTGAAACTTGGTAACAAAATAATAGAACTCCAGGAAGAGAAAGTGGAAAAAAGAAGCAGAAAGAAACAGCCTTGGATTATTTGGATTACTTGGTGATTTTTGGTTTTTGCATCTTGATGACTAAAATTAACCGGGTGGTTATTTAAAAGTCTTTAAAATGGTATCACTCTTAGAAGAACTGAAAATGGAACTTAAAAAATGGAAAGAAGATGCACAAGAAGGGAGAGGTTCTTTTGGCTTCGTATTTCAATTCTTAGAAATGGAGATCTGGAACTATCAGAAACAACAAGAAATGCTTGCAGAACAAGAAGATTGGGACAAAGAAGAAGCCATCTTTAATGATCAAATAATTTTAAGTGGGGGGGAAAGAAAAGGGGGGAAAGAGAGTGAATGGTTTAAGACTAGAAAAACAACCCAAAAGAAGAAGAATAATTTGAAAGATAAATATAATATTAGAAAGCAACAGAAGAGGGGATTACAGATGAGAAAGTTAGAAGTAGAGAGATGAGGGGGTAAAAAGGGGAGGGAGAAGAAGAGGGGGAAGAAGGCAAGGAAAAGAAGTTGTAAAAGACAGAAACAAGAAATGGAGAAACAGGGAAAAGATATAAGGATTGTAACCATAAGCTTGTTTAGAGATAATGGGTGAAAATTTAATTGCAAAAGGGATTCTGCAAAGGTACATAAGATAGCATTGTTATATTATAAACCAATAGCCAATTAAAGAAATGTCGGAATGTTTCTGTTTTATTTTTCATGAGATAGCAGAAACCGTACCATGAGTAATGGTCCATTATACTCAAACATAGCAGGCACCTCCCAAACTGGGTTTTTTTAGGACCAATTATGTCAGCAAAAACAACCTCTAAAGGTTCTTTGGTCTTAAACCCATTACGTCTGTTTGCTGGAATAACCTTGCTTTTCTCTTGGCTACAGGCATTACAGTTTAAGTACTTACTACAGGGTTTTAATTTTACTCCCTCTGACAATTCAACAGTTTGTTTGAGCATTTTGAAATGAATGTGCCCCAGATGTCTATGTAGTAAATGTATGCGTTCATCATGTGGCCTAACATTGTTATAAACCGAGTTAGCCATCTTCAACTAGTCATCATGTATCACATATAAATTATTCTCAAAGTAGCAGTAACACTTTTACCCTCTTTCTCTATTATACAGTTATCTCCCCTAAAGGTTACTACATAACCAAGATTAACTAAAGCCCTCACTGATAATAAATTAAATTTCAGTTTATTTACATATAACATCGTTAAATGCTCATTTACATATGAACAATATGCAGTATCTTCACCAGATGCTTTCATCTTCCATCCATTTGCCTATGATACATGTTGCTTACTCGTAGACATCTTTAAAAACTTCTCTCTATTTTTAGTAATGCACTGCGATGCTCCACTATCAACAACCCACAAATCATGGTTTACAGTTGAATTGCTAGACATAGCTAAACTAACATTCTTCTTAGCCTTCTGGTGATTACCAGTATTCTGTCGTTTGTTCTTCTTACAGAATCTAGCTATATGTCCCCTAGCCCCACAAGAAAAACATTTTCTAACAGTATAGGCAGTTGAACATAAATCCTCTTCTTGTTTTTGTTCCTTCCTCAGCTGGTCCCTATCCAGTCGTCTTCTTGCTTCTTCTAAGAACCTTCCGGTTATGTCAGTCAATGTCAGTTCATCTTTGGTCAGGACTTCCAGTGAAGATACATAATCATCATAACTTTCATCCAATGAGGAAAGAATGATGTAAATTTGATGCAGCTCTAAAAATATCCTTTCCTTTTCATGTAGTTCTTGAAAAGTTCTTTTCATGAAGTTTAAATGAGCTAACATATCTCCACCTTTCAGAAGACGTGTAAGATGTATGTGTGCACCTACACTGTCACGAACATAAATCCTCTTCAAATTCTCCCAACACCTAGCAATAGACTCTTTTCCACAAATATGGACTAGACGCTGGTCACTCAGTGTTAGTCCAATTATACAAAGAGCTCGTTTGTTGTTTCCTTTAAAGTCAGCTAACTTCTTGGCATCGTCCTCATCATCTGGATCCCAAACATTTACATCTGGTGGATCTTGAACTACAGTCCATAATCCTTCTCTACACAGAAGTAGACTGCATTCCATAGACCAGGAAACATAGTTTGTTCCATCCAATCGGGTTATCAGTGATAGACTTGTTGACGGGTCTTGTGCCATCTTTACCAGGATAGTAACCCACAATTAAACATTAAACAGTTGTCTGTATATGGTACTGTGTATTCACACAAAATCTCAGTTATCTGAGCCTGGTATGGACTGGACCCATAACCAGTGTTGAGGTAATTCCCCTTTAGGAGAATTAGTGCACACAGGGAGATGTAGTGAGAGTGGTGAAGAATAACACACAACCAGCACACAGATACACTGTATAGTAAAAATGTAGGTTTTTACTTCCAATAAACGTTTAAGCAAAGTTCAACAAACAGTCCAAGTCATTCACAATTAAAGCAGTCAGTTTTCAGTCCAGGGATAATCCAATAACAAAGTCCAATATCAAAAACAGTTCAGTAAAAGACTCACATCAAATCCAAGAAGAACTATGATCAGCAACAATCAATAGGGAAATGCAGGAACAGCAACACTTGCAGCAACAACAGAACAGAACAACCCAGGTTTCTGGCTCCATCTTATGGCCATTTGAGGAACCACACCCAATTACAATTTTAGCATTCCCTTAAAGAGACAGTATTAAAATGTCTATCCTTGTTTATATATTTTCCAAGCCAACTGTTAGGTGACTTACATTCCTAACACACTACCTCTGAATGGTGCTGCCCCTATCTATTCTCTGCCTCCTGAGTCCCAGCCGATTGGCTGGGTCTTCTTTTGTTGCCCTTCACAGGAGAACAGAGCTGGAAAGCAGGTTAGTGAGGTGAGGAGGGAATGGGATTTTGCAGTAACCTTCCCCTGCCATGCCCACAAGCCACAGCCACCAAGCCACACCATGTCCACCAAGCTACACCCACAGAACCGGTAGTAAAAAAAAATGAATCCCACCACTGGTCACCACACTATAAAAAAGATGTTGGGACTCTAGAAAGAGTGCACAGAAGAACAACAAAGATGATTAGGGAACTGGAGACTAAAACATATAAAGAATGGTTGCAAGAAATGACTAATGCAGTGAAGAGAAGGATCAGAGGTGACATGAAAGCAGTGTTTCAATATTTGACTGGCAAGGAAAAATGGAAGGAAACTGATCAAGGAGAGATTCAACCTAGAAATAAGGAGAAATTTTCTGACAGTGAGAACAATCATCCAATATAACAGCTTGCCTTCAGAAGTTGTGGTTGCATCACTGAAGGCTTTCAAGAAGAGCCTGGACAGCCATTTGCTTGGCAGGGAGGTGGGTTAGAAGATCTACAAGTCTCTTCCAACTCTGTTATTCTGTATTCTGTAAATATAAATAAGTGCACACAATACACACAAAACAACTACATTGCTTTTATTTTGAACATTACTTTTTTCAATTTGTATATGTGTGTGCATGCCTTCACAGTAATGTGTTGGTCCTATTGGTTTGGTCCTCCAGAACATGTGGCCCATTGGGAAATTTAGTTTCCTACCCCTGCCTTTGGGTTTATTTCTATATAGCAATTTTCATTTTCCCCACTATCTTTTCAGATTTCTTTTCTATTGATTTCTGCTAAGCAAATCTGTTTTGTACTTTAGGTACTACATTGACTAATTATGTTGAACTCTCCACTGTATAATTTTTCTTAACCAACCTTTCATTATACCTGTCATGCCAGTGAATATTAAACAATTAGCATACAATAAAGATACACATACACGTACACTTACTTAAGATTCCTTTTAACAATCAAATTGTCTGTTGTCAAAAACAGTTGGGCAGGCAAGTAAGTTGAAATGCAGTCAGACCAAATGAAAATGCTCCCACACAGAAGTTACTGGTATGGTAACTTTATAAACAATCATGTTATTCGGTTATCCACTATTGTATTTTGAATAATAGCAGGTTATATACTGGTTCTTAAATTTTGTTGCTGTTTCAGGTATAACATTGCAATTCTCGATTTTAAAAAAAGTGTTTCAGGTAGAAATGATCCATTTGTGTTAGAAATGTCATGCTTTCAATCTGGCAAGTAGTATGTGAATTTTCTATATTGGAATCCAAGACAGATAATGTGAATTCATAACTGTCTGAACCCCTATCTGAGCTGGAAAATCAATTTTCCAGTACAAATCCTAAAGTGTGTAAATCAAGAAGAGCTATCATAACATTTTCCTTATAGAATTCTATGCTAGATTCAAATTTGGCTGCCATAAATGTATAATTATAAGGTACACTTTATGAGATATTGAATCCAGCAGGCACAAGTATAATTTTGAATTTACAATATACCTTATAAACATGTATATCTCAGCTATAATGGACACTGTTACTGTGGTCTCAACTTGAACACTACTGAAAAACCTTCATTTAGTAGAATAAGTTACTGAAGTCCACATTTATTATTGTTGCTAAAAATGTTTCCATCCCTAAGGACTCCAATGTGTAATGGTTAAATCAACCAATTACTATCACAGTGCATATTTAAAAATGAATGAGAAACATTCATCATTTGGAATTTCAGGGGGAAAAAAGGATAGGATGAGACTTTAAAGTTGGACAGAAGAGGGAACCAGAAGGAACTAATGACTACCACTAAAGTAGGAGTACACTTAAATTGAGGCCAGGTAGTTCATAATGCAGAATAGAGAAAAATGCTTTAAAACTGGATGAATTGAAAGATATTTGTGAACAATGGACTCAAATGTTAATTTCAAGAAAGTGTACCATAATAGCAATAGCACTTAGGCTTATATACTATTTTATAGTATCTCACAGTCCACTTTAAGTGGTTTACAGAGTCAGTATATTGACCCAACAATCTGGGTCTTCATTTTACTGACCTTAGAAGGATGAAAGGCTGAGTCAATCTTGAGCCATTCAGAATCAAACTCCTGTAGTGAGCAGTGAGTTGGCCTGCAGTACTGCATTCTAACCACTGTACCACCACAACTCTTCTAATTGATAGACTGTGTAAATGATGTTATGGAAGAGGAACAAATTCTAACAGGCATGATTGAAAATGATTTGAATATGAGTTAAAAAATGAAAGGCTCTAAAAATGATCTGGAAAAAGGTGGTATATTGGATATAACATGAAATCAACTGATATCTTAAGTATTGTTTATAAATAAAATAATACATATTGGGATGAAGAGTATATTTTAAGAAATGGTGGTATGTTGTTAAAATTGTTTACATTTATTGTGATAAAGAGAAAAGTTGCATATATAGAAAAATGAATAAGAAATATAGTAAACTGTGTATGTGTGTGTGTTTATACACACACATATAATACATACTTTATTATATTTCTCATTCCTTTCTATTTTTATATCCTTTCTATTATCCCTTCTTTTCAGCACTTTCTATATTATTATTTTTAAAGAAAACTATGTCCATTTTGAGAGTCAGTTTGGTGCAGTAATTAAGGCTAAAACTCAATAAACCTGAGGTCTAGTTCCATTTTCGCATAGTCACTTTTTGTTAACTGTAGGCAGGAGGCAATGGCAAACCACTTCTGGGAGGAAAAAATCCTTGACAATAAAATTGCAGGGATTTGGCCAGGTAGTCACGAAAAATCAGAGGTGATTGAATGAAAGAAAAAAAAAAACAATTTTTAATCTGATAGACTAAAATGTATGCAGTTGGTTCTAAAAAAAAATACTGGTTCAAAGTTTGATTATTTGTATGATAAAATTAGATTCTGCTTGGAATTTGTAAATAAAGGTTTCCAGGCAGATAAGAAAGGAAACTATAGAAAACCTTTAATGGGAGTGTTCCTGTAAGAGAGTATTTGAATCAATGACAAATGGTAAGTATCCAGTGTAATTGCAACAGTAATTCTATTTAATTGAGCTTTTTTAGGCTATCAACTGATCTCCAGCGTCCCCACTCCCCAAATATCAGTTTTTTCAAGTTCATGGGAGTTGGCTTTCAAAAGATGGGGTGGGCATGAAAATAATAGAATAGAATAGAATAGAATAGAATAGAATAGAATAGAATAGAATAGAATAGAATAGAATAGAATAGAATAGAATAGAATTCTTTATTGGCCAAGTTTGATTGGACACACAAGGAATTAGTCTTGGTGCAAATACTCTCAGTATGCATAAAAGAAAAGATACATTTGTCAAGAGTCAAGAATCATAAGGTACAACACTTAATAATAATCATAGGGTACAATAAGCAATCAAATTATACTGGGAAACATACTACTAGGAAATTGCAAGGATACAAGCGACAAAGTTACAGTCATACAGTCACAAGTGGGAGGGAATGGGTGATAAAGAGTGATGAGATTAACAGTAATAGTAGTGCAGACTTTGTAAATAATTGAACAGTGTTGAGGTAATTATTTGTTTAGCAGAGTGATGGCTTTTGGGAAAAAAAAAACCTGTTCTTGTGTCTAGTTCTGGTGTGCAGTGCTCTATAGCATTGTTTTGAGGGAAGGAGTTGAAATAAATGATACTAGACAATCTGTGCCCCATTGGATCATCATTTCAGCAATACTTTTTTATCAAAACAGAATGATTATGGGTGGGCAAAAAAAGCAGTGAGAATGGGAGTGACATCTGGCTTCATGCCAGCTTCCCCATTGAGTATCCTTGTGGGAAATTAGTAGGGAATCTCCAAAATCTATCTTCCTTCCTTCCTTCCTTCCTTCCTTCCTTCCTTCCTTCCTTCTTTCCTCCCTCCCTCCCTCCCTCCCTCCCTCCCTCCCTCTCCCCCTCCTTCCCTGTCTACTTTCCATCTTTCCTTCCTTCCTTCCTTCCTTCCCTCCGACCCTCCCTCCTTCTGACCTCCCTCCCTCCCTTTACATTTTGCCCAATTGAAAGTTATATAGAATCAAACAGATAGAAAGAGTTTTAGGAATATATTGATTCCAACCAAAAATGCAGAACCTATGGCTCCACATGGTGCTGAACTGGAGTTGCCAATATCATAAGATGATCAGGATTGTAGTTCATCAAAATTGACATGCCAAAGATTCTCTTTCCCTGATTAAAGTTTGTACAGAAGTTGTTCCAGGAGCTAATAGTCCATGCTTTTTATTCAGCAAAATGATATTAACAGAATCAGGACTGGAATCTATTTAGTAATCCACGCTAAAAAGGGATGAATGTGCCAGTTCCATTTTTCCTTCTAACCCAAAGTTCATTTTAGTGCTATTTTAATATCAGTTTGTGAATCCAAAAGCTATTTGCATGAAAATTCAAACACACTTCTGAGTGTGTATCTCTAATAAGCAAACATTTTGAAAATGTCTTTCTTTTCCTGCCCTTTCTTCTCTTTATGCAAGATAACTAGCTGAAGTTTTCCAATGAAAATGGCAAAGATCAAGCATCAGAAAACTGTGAAATATATTTAATCAGAACCAAGTCTTTGGGGGATACTCCCCTGCCCGAATACTCTCAGTGGTTGAGCCACCAACATTTATAAGTCTTCATAGCTGCATTTTAACTTCACTTGCCATTGAAAACAGCATGGGAAAGCTACTTATGCTAGCATCAATGGCAACATTATTTTAACATGCCAAAGCACTAGAGGACTACAACTAAAACAGTTGCTTCATTGTTCAGTCACAGACAAAGGGATAGAAGGATAGGAGGTAAAAAAATAGATACAGTGAAAGCAATGTTTGTATCTTTGGCAAGTCAGCAATGACAGAACCGCCAATGACTCTTCTCTCCAAGTTGTACCAGAACAGCGAGCCAGCATGACTGTCCCCAAGGAGCCATAACTAATGACACTGAAAAGAAAAGATCACTTTCTCTCATTCAGTACTTTTAACCTGCTTCAGAGATACAAGTCAGACAGTAAAAGAGATGCTTTTATTTTCTGAAGAAAGGAGGAGGAAAAAAAAAGGAACTGTGAGCATTGTGTTCCATTGGTGTAGAAATAAATACAGATAATGGCATTTGCATGGAAGTCACATTTTGTGGCCTAGAGCAGAGAAAATTTATGGCAAGGCTTCCCAAACTTGGCAACTTTAATACTTGTGGACTTCAACTCCCAGAATTCTCCAGCCAGTTGGCTGGAGAATTCTGGGAATTGAAGTCTACAAGTCTTAAAGTTGCCAAGTTTGGAGACCTCTGATTTATGGTATCTACACCACTTCATTCTGAAAGATTTTTCATCTCTGGACTTAAAGAAATCTGTCCTGGAAATTTTGCTAGATATTTCCTTATTTGTTTGTTGGTTATTATAACTCACCTTTATTATTTTTACAAACAACTCAAGGCAGCAATTGTAGCTCCTTCCCTATTTTCATTACAACAGCAACCCTATGAGGTGAATGGGCTGAGATAATGTGATTACTCCAAAATCACCCAGTTGGCTTCCTTGCCTAAGGCAGGACCAGAACTCAGTCTCCTGTTTTCTAGCCTGGTATCTTAATCACTAGAACAAACTTTGTCAGGCTCAAGAAATCAGGAACCAGGGTTGTTCAAATAAGTTATTCCCTCCTATCTTTCTACAAGAATCTGAATGTGAAGGCAAATTGGCACTAGAGAAGAGTCAATGGAATTCAAGAAGGGCTCTTATGAGTGTGAAGGGACTCTAAATTGATGGCACGCTTTACCCCTTCCTCAGGCTCAGCTTGGTCATCTCCTACAAATTGGTTCTTATTTGAAAAATAGATGAACACTTATTATCCAAATGCAGATTGGCTTTGATGTACTTATTTCCCAATCCATGATTACAAAAAATAAATAAATCTATGAATATACTATTTCCATAGATGCATCCCTAGCATTTTCAGAGAGTGTTATAAAGGACTATGGAAAGGTATATAAGTTTAAGTGCTATTGCTATTATCACCTATGTAGTTGTGATAGGTAATCCAGACTTATGAACAGAGTCTAAGCTGTGTGGATCAGACTTCTTAGCTTTACTTTTATCCAATGGTTGGTTGATTTACTGCATATCTATTCCACTGCAATCACAAAGATCCTCTGCAGGTTAGATAGGTTATAAAAGGAGAATTTAAAACATCAATGGTAACATCCATGGAACCATCAAGAGCTATACCAAAACATCATAAATAACACTTATAAAAACAACACCAAGGCATAAGCAACAAAAAAGGCAATACAACTGAAGTTAAAGATGGCATCATAAAATCATGAGAAGCTTCTCTGGAACAACTTTGTCTTTAACAGTTATTCAGCCATCAACAACAACAGCAAAAATGTTAGCCTGATTTCTAGCAGGAGGCTGTTCCCCAGCATTGGCACTGCAAGATAGGACCAGTGCCTTGTCATTTCATCCAAGCCTGCTGAAAATGTGAGATTTATACCATTTTTCCATTTTGTCTGATCGATTAGGTCGGAAGTGGCTGCAATAAGAGTCAAAGGTCCACGAGTCAAGCCATAAAGGGCTTTCTTGTTCAAAACCAGCATCTTAATTTGTACCTGAAAACCAACTGCCAACCAGCTCAGAGTCTTAAAATCAACTGTGCTTCCAACACTGGGAGCCAATAAGTCTGTAGGCTATTGCATTTTGGACCAAATGTAGTTTTGGAGTAGTCTTTAAGGACAGCCCCACTTGTATCATGTTACAATAGTCTATTTGGGTAATTATCAGTGCATCAGTTGCTACAGTTAGATTCTTTTGCCCAGTGACATTCAAGTTGAATCTGGGCAGAAGAACCTATTCCATCTGCTGTACCAGCAGGAATTATGAGTCTAGAAAGACTCCCAAGTTTCAAAACTGTTTCCTGATATTAACTTACTTACTATTCCATCTTTGTTATTTGTAAAAATAAATAACTTAAAACTCCTAAAATTCCTTCCTCCTCCTATTTCCCCCTGTGAGGTGGTTTAAAGTGAGAGACAGTGATAGGCCAAAGTCCCTCAGCTGACTTTCATGCCTAAGGTGGGTCTAGAACAGGGGTGTCAAACTGGCATCCATGGGCTGGATGCATCATGTGCAGGCCACACCCACCCCACACCCGCTCTGCAAAGGGAGAAATGTTGCAATACATCACATGATGGCAACATGGTCTAGAATTTTCATGCCTAAAGTGGGACTAGAACTTTCATGCCTAAAAGTGCATGGCCTTGTTACCAACCACCTACAGCATCAACCCTTTTGGGCCAGGGGATTCAGTTCGCTATCTCAGCCTTCAGTTTAACTGGAAGGGCCCCATGATCCCCAAGCACACTGGCAAATTGGATTCTCTGCTCCAGGAGCTCTTGTGGGTGCCACTAAAGCTGCAACAGCGGATGCTGTTACTATGAACATTCTTGGTGCCCAAATTGATCCATGAGCTTGTACTGGGTCATGTGTACAGGAACACTCTGTGAAAATTGGGCTGTCTGATCCATGTGGCAGTGAGGCACTGGCTGTGATTGCCCAAAGATACCCCCTTGGGCTACTTCCATGCACACATCAAAGATGGAGGCCTGGGGGAGCCTTGTTTTTCTACTTCTATCCCATTGCTCCAGACATCACGACTCGAGAAGATAGCATCCCATCCCACCACACTGTTTCAGATTGTTCAGCACCAGGATGCATTTGGTCTTTTGCGGTGCTGGATGAACCGGCTATGTAGAGTTAACGCTGCTGCTGTAACAATGAAGGCTGAGGCAAGGGAGGAGTGGAAGACTGCTCTCCTGACATCCTTTGATGGTTGGGAGCTGGGGATCCCCAGGATTGATGCAGCCAGCCACGATTGGCTATTACGCCCTTCCCAAGTGTTCCCCCACCTGTATCTAAGGGGGATCCAGTTGAGGGGTGGCATGCTCTCTATGAGATCAAGGCGTGTGCAGGGTGCCGATCACCGGACCACTGACAAGATTTGTAGGGGAGCCTGCCGGGCCCTGGAGACAATCAACCACATCGTGCAAGTTTGTGAGGTGACAAATGATGCCCGATGCACCCGGATCAATACCTGTGATGGCAAGGCCTCCATCGATTTCCGTCTCGATGCACAACATCCCTGTCATCATTTCTAACCAGGGACTACTTTATGAACCATCCAGCGCTGGGCTACAGACTTTGGGCTTGAGCTGCAGGGCCTGCGTGGACATTGGTCTTCTAACCATCGCAGGCTCGCTCAAATGTTATGATGTTTACATGCATGGAACTGGGAAAGGTTGAGTCCGGATCTTGGGTGACATGTGATTAATGACACTGCCATAAGCGGCGACTCCACTAGTGTGACCATCTTTAGTAAATTTTCGCTCTCAGAAAGGTTCGTCCCTCTGATAATTTATGATAAAATTGGGACTAGAACTAAAAATAATGCATAGTGCCTACCCATCGAGGAATAATTGATGGCAACATGGGTGTCTGATATATCAACATCAACTCCAACTTAGCAAAGGTTAACTTCAATCTCTTCTCTCCCATCCAGGCCATGACAGTGTCTAGCCATTAGGAAAGAATGTTGGCAAAAAGGTCCATGGTAGCATTGTACAAATGGGAAGCATCAGAATACTGATATCATCAAAATATTTAGTGTTTTTGTTGGGTATATGGATACACCAACCAGGTTTGGGTTGAATAAATATGTAAACCTAAGATTAAGTAAACCTAAGATTAAGCCTGCCTGGCTTGACTGCTGCTGCATACTCTGCTTGGGGGTTTATCCCCAAACACTAACATTGGTTATGGGCCCAGCAGAGTGCACAGTCTAACTAACCAGGATATAGCAGTGGGAGCTGGTGGGAGTTGCACATTACTGTAAATACAAACTGTTTGTTAAATAGTTATTTTTCACAAGAGCAATGGCACAAGTAAATTTGCCACATCTGTCCATGATATCCAGACTAGATGGAACAAACTATGTTTCATGGTCAATGAAATGTAGTTTACTTCTACGAAGAGAAGGTTTGTGGGACATAATAACAAACCCACCAGATGTATCTAATTTAAATCCCAATGATGAAGAGGATTATAAACTGATACAGGACTATGAACGAAAGAATGAACAGGCTTTGTGCATCATAGGTCTCACCCTGTCTGACCAGCAACTCATTCATATCCATGGAGTGGAAAATGCTACAGACTGCTGGGAGAATCTCAAAAGGATTTATGTTCGAGACAGTGTAGGAGCTCATATCAATCTTACACGGAAGCTGTTTAGAACACATCTTGAGATAAATGGAGACATGTTAACTCATTTAAACTGTATGAAAAGCATTTTTCAAGAATTGCAAGAAAAAGAGCTTATATTTAATGAGTTGCAACAAGTATACATTATACTGTCTTCTTTGGATCGAAGCTATGATGATTTTGTGACTGCCTTAGAGGTGTTGCCAAAAGACAGTTTATCAGTAACTGAGATTACCGGCAGGCTATTAGAGGAAGCCAGGAGAAGGAGTGAACGTGACCAGCTGAGAGCAGATAAGCCTAATGAAGAGAAATTATCTTCAAAGCCTGAAAGAAACCAGCTATGTAAGCTGAACCACCCGGAGGAAGAGAAGTTATCTTCAACGGCATACACAATTAAAAAGTGTTTTAATTGTGGAGGCAGAGGACATTTGGCAAGATTCTGCAGAAAAGTAAAAAGCCAGAATGTAAAGAAGCCAAAGAAATCCTTTGAACTGGCCATGTTTAGCAATTGTGATATGAAGAATAATAAGTGCATACTGGAGAGAGATAACAAAAAGGTAACTGCAGCTTTAAATGGAGCATTATATGTCTTACATGATAGTAAGAAAGGGGAGGCACAAACTGTATTTAATAATATCAAGCCTCATGATGAATGTATCCATTTATTGCATAGACGTTTGGGGCATGTGAATTTTAAAATGCTAAAACGTACAGTAGAGTTATTTGAAGGAATAAGGTTAAAACCCTGTGATAAGTATTTGCGTTGTAATGTCTGTTGTGAAGATAAGAGTAAAATATTGCCTGCAAATAGGCTAAATGGTTTCAAAACTAAAGAACCTTTAGAAGTAGTATTTGCAGACATTATTGGTCCAAAGAAACCCAGTATGGGGGGTGCTCGATATATACTGAGCATTATGGATCATTACTCTAGATATGGGTTTTGCTACTTAATGAAAAGCAAAACTGAAACATATCAACATTTCTTCAATTGGTTAAGGTTTGCTGAAAGAAAAACCAAACGGCAAATTATAACCCTGGTGACAGATAATGGTACGGAATTTGTTAACAGCAAATTCCAGAATAGGTTAAAGGCAGCTGGAATAGCTCATAAGACATCTGCACCATACAGACCACAACCCAATGCATTTGTTGAAAGGCGAGGCCAAACATTGCAGGCGATGACCCGTACTATGTTAACTGATTCTGGGTTACCTGATTCTTTGTGGGGGGAGGCCACAATGTGTGCTAATCATTTATTAAATAATGTTGTTAACTCAACCACTGGTGAAATACCATTCACCATGTGGCATGGCAGGAAGCCTGATTTGAGTTACCTGCACACATTTGGTGCACCAGCATGGGTGCATATCCCTACACAACTCAGGCGTAAAGGGCAACATAGAGCTAAACAATTTTTCTTCGTTGGTTACCAAGCTAACCATAGGGCATATAGATTTTGGGAGAAAGGCACATCTAAGGTGTTATGTAGTGCCAATGCCCAATTTCTAGAGCACGTAGAATGGGATAAGTTAGAGCAGGATAACAATAACGAGGTGGTTATTGAATCATACAGAAATCCCATTAAGTATCCCTGTAACTTTAAAAATAACGTAAAGCAAGAAGTACAGGAAGAAGTACAGCCCCTAGAGGAAGAAATAGCTGAAGATGAGGAACAGGTAGTAACTCAACCAAGCCCAGTAATACCCAGAAGGACTACACGTATTTCTAGACCGCCTGATAGATACCAGGCTAACACAGTGTGCCAGGAAAATAGAATCCCAAATACTGTGGATGAGATTAAAAGTTATCCTTCTAAAGAGAAAAAAAATTGGTATGCTGCAATGAATAAGGAATTATTTATACCTGTTGGTATAAAACCCATTGGCTGCAAATGGATTTTTAAGATAAAAACTGATAAGGATGGAAACACAATCCATAAGGCAAGATTAGTGGCCCAAGGTTTTAGACAAAGTGCAAAAGACTATGATGAAGTATTTGCACCTAGTCTTAAAGCAGCAACTTTAAGGGCAGCCTTAGTGTGGGCAGCAAGCAAGAAATATATAGTTAACCATTTAGATGTGGAAACTGCTTACTTGCATGCTCCACTAAGACATACTGTATATATGAAAAAGCCTAGTGGATTGAAAGGTGATAATAATAATGATTGTTGGTTGTTAAAGAAGAGTCTCTATGGTCTTAAACAATCGGGCTATGAATGGAACCAGTATATTGTAAAGGAACTGAACAATATAGGGTTTAAAGCTGGTTTAGCCGACCCATGTCTATTTAAGAGAGAAAAGAATGGGAAAATATCATTATTATTGTTGTTTACTGATGATATTGCTCTGATAACTAAGACTAATGATGAAGCAAATGAAATAATAACATCATTAGCCAAGAAAATAAAAATCAAGCAATTAGGGGAGATAAAGAGATATCTAGGATTGAATATATTGAGAACACAGAAAGGTTTTAGGATATCTCAGGAAGATAAGATATCTAAATTGCTAATCTTGTAAGCCTGCAAAGACTCCAATGAGTCAGGATGTTTGCAAAATGGATACACAAAATGGATACACAAAGTCCCAAGTGTGATAAGGAACTGTATCAATCTTTGATTGGTAGCTTATCATATATTAGCAATTGGTCAAAGCCAGATATTGCTTTTAGTATTAATCAGCTGGCACGACACAATAATGATCCACTTCAATGTCACTGGATAGCATTGAAAAGAATCCTAAGATATCTTAAAGGAACATTACACCATGCACTGTATTTAGAACCAAAAGGTGATCTCATATTGAGTGCTTATGCAGATGCTAGTTTTGCAGCAGAAAGAGATACTAGAAAGTCGACTTCAGGAACAGCCATAATGCTGGGTAAGACGTTAATAGGCTGGAAGTCAATAAGGCAACAGCATATAAGTTTGTCTACTATGGAGGCAGAATTCTCCTGTTTATCTTTATTGTGTACTGAGTTGATTATGTACAAACAAATGTTGAAGGATATGGGTATAACTGTAACTTACCCTATAGTTGTACATGAAGATAATCAGGCAGCAATTCAAATGGCCACTAATATTGCAGTTAAAACGAGAAGTAAACATACAGATTTGAGGTATCTTAATGTAAGACAGTCTGTACAGAGTAAATTGATACAGCTAGAGTACTGCATGTCGGAGGACAATGTAGCTGATCATTTTACTAAAGCCCAAGGTGCTATTAAGCATCTAGAGAGTTGTGAAAAATATGGGTTTAGAATGTAAAGGCATTACATATTTATGTCACCCAAAAGGGGAGAATGTTGGGTATATGGATACACCAACCAGGTTTGGGTTGAATAAATATGTAAACCTAAGATTAAGTGTTTTGTAGCTTTAAGCAAGAAACTGCAATGTCATTGTGGGTGCGGTTGCAGGCAGCCATAAAGGTAGGAAGGGAAACGTAATAGACCCCGGCTTCTGGATGCACCTGGTTCTGTTCCTGGTCTGCTGCCTGCTGTGCTGGAACGTCTATCTGCTTACTCTGGATGGCTACTGTGCCAGATACCATTTCAACTGAACACAAAGACTGTTTGCTTGGTGAGCTGAGGATTCAGCGTTGTCCTTGAGAGAAAGGTATCGGAAGGAGAAGATATTCAAGCAGATAAGAACATTGTATTTAACTGTTAATGGACTTGATAACTGGATAGATATACTGGATATTGACATATGGACTGAATGACACTTCTTAATCTCTGTGTGTATTAAATAACTATTTTAAAACCACAAACAGTGTTTTTGTCTCCAGTGTGTGTATACTCTTGGGCCCACTCTCTCTCTCATTTGCCTGCCTGGCTTGACTGCTGCTGCATACTCTGCTTGGGGGTTTATCCCCAAACACTAACAGTTTTTCCCTAGCAGTATGATATAGATGTTAAAAAAAAGAGGGAAAGAGAACCAATCCCTTAACGTGAAGGCCATCATGGACCACAGTTTAGACTCTAACAAAGCTGCTCTAGCTGAATCAGTGACATGTCAGGCTGAGGTCATACCACAACAACAATCACCTGTGGTTGATCAAACACAGAACCATCAGAACAGCTGGAGCAACAGCTGGAGAAGATGATGCATGGCTTTCAAGCCCTTTAGACTAAGAGAGCAGAGCAAAGAAGCTCAATAAGGCTTCTTGCCATGTGGGGAAGGGTCATAATTACAAGAAGTAATCCTGAAAAGTGTTATTCTGTTGAAACCAGCTATCTAATTTCCTGCTGTAGTGTGTTATTCTTGTGACTCTTGATTATAAAACTCTGGCCTTGGACTGGTTGACTCTGAACTTAGGATTGGATTTTCACTATTCTTCTGTGTGTTCCTATTGAAGATTATACCACTCAGGCAAGCTTTCTTTTCCAGAGATTCCTTACATTTCTTTTCTTGGCTCCTATTATCTATTCATCCTTGAGTAACTTGCTATTATCACCTAGCAACTGAATGTGTGTGAATTTGAAATCTGAAACAGGATAAGGTCCACGAGGCCAACCTCTCTTCCCTCATGACAATTTGTAACTATCTTTGGAAAGAGTGAAACTGTTGTAAAATAATGCTCCTACACCCAATCTCTGCAGACACTGCAATAAGATACTGTGGTTGATGCTATGACGAACTCCAGAGAGGCTCAGTAGGACCAAAATGGTACACTATTGCAATGCAGGATCATTCAAGACAGTGGTCAATATCATCTTCATCCCAAACTCAGCCCTAAACTTAGACTAAAAAGGCTACCAACAGTCCAACCCCTTTAAAGTGATGCAAAGTTGATCTGAGACTAATAGCTCAATAAGATACTCTATAAAGGGAAGGTTGAAGCCAATAGTTGTCCAGGAATGGCATCTTTAAACACTGTCAGTAATTCCCACTTCCTACGTCAATGTCACTAATGAGGCAATGACAATTTTCTGGATTCAAATGGAAAAAGAAAAAAAAGGAATACATTTTACCACTTTTGGAGCAGTTTTACAAATGGATAGGCATGCAGTCACTTGAATTCAGCAAGAGAAGGAGTAATGTCTTCCATCTGAACTACTATCTGTGCTATTTGAACCAGAGGGAGCTCATTTACCATCTGCTACAATTTCAGATAGAGATAAGATAGCCTTCCTTTTTAACATGCTAGAGTCCTGGGGAGTTATTGTATTTCTAAATGCTTGCTGTCAAAGACCAGTTCATAAAGTAGCATTGCTAGGGAGAGGCACAGAAAGCAATCATAACCTCAGTTGCTAGATGGAAAGAAGGAACAGAAAAAGAACTAGTTCTCCCTCTTCCTGAAACGGTCTAACAAGAAATGCAGACTCTCATGAATGAATAATCTCAACCATTATAAAGTAACAGCAAAGGGAACCTGAACATACCAGGGGAAAGACTTTGTTATGTCCTTGATCATTATTTCCTATTTTCTTATTGAATGGAGGAATAATTTAAACCTGGGAATCTGCTTCACTTGCCTTCTGTCTCACAAATTCTGTATTTCACAAATTCAAGAAGAGGTGAAAAACTTCTTCATCTGATGCTCCCCTAGCCTCTGCATATTGAAGTCTTGCATACCCAGAAAAATGTCACAACAGTGTGTGTGTGTATACACATGTGTATATAGGTCTAGGTGTGTTCGGGTCTTTTCCCGTGTAAGATTAAATGGCGACATTTCAGTGAGGTCCCACTCGCCATCCTCAGGCTGGTGCTTTCAGCTTCGTGCCAGTGCAAGTAGTGTGTGATCAGAGCTGCCATCTCTTTATAAATAATGGTGGTGGAGGCTGATGTCCTGGGCTGGTTGGCTGCACTGCTGCCTCTTGATTGTTTGATGGAGTTGATGTTGGTATAATGGGCTGTGTGATGGCTTTGTGAGTTTTGTTGTGGAGATATCCTGGAACTTGTGCTGTAATCTCCTGGGTTGTTTGTTTTGTAGTGATCTTTTTTCCATTAGCCTCTTGTGTTTTAACAGCTTGGGTAATGGGTTGTGTGATGGGCTTGCGAGTTCTTTTGTTGTGGTATCCTGGGTCCTGCGTTGTAATCTCCTGGGTCATTTGTGTTTTTATCTCTTTTCCATTAGCCTCCTGTGAAGTAACGGCTTGGGTAATGGGTTGTGTGATGACCTTGTGAGACTTATTGCTGTGGTATCCTTGGTCTTGTGCTGTGATATCCTGGGTCATTTGCTGTGTTGCAACTTCTTGAGTTCTTGTGGTGTAATTTCCTGAGTTTTCTGATGTGATATCCTGAGCGGGTGGCTGCGATGTAGCATTCTGGGTTTTAGTCTGGCTTTGAGTTTGAGGTCTGGGTCTGTGTTCTTGGCATGTGTCAGCTGTTTGGTTTTGGGGTCGGGGTGTGTGACAGCTGGTGAGGCAGCTGTGGTCTGTTTTCTGGATGGTGGTTGTCCTTCATTTATAGGATGGGCTTGGGCCTGGGTCTGATGAGGGGGATTGGCGGTGGTGTCCCGTGTTGTTTTGAGTCTGGTGTTGGTTTTCGTGGCTGGGACTGGCCTCAAAATAACCTTTACAAAAAATATCTGGTTCCCCTGTCCTATCAATTCTTTGCTTACTATCCCACCCACTTATAAGTGCTCTTTCTGACTTACAATAATAAATAAAACCCAAATCAGAGCCAGGGATGTTGGAAATAAATCAACAATTAAATGGTTTTTGAAAAGTGTATGTTGTAATTTTATTAATTTTATTCTACTGTGCTAGAAAGAGTTGGAAGTTAATGCTTTTTCCCCTTCTCTTATCCCCTTTTTACTCCTCATTGGTATTTTATACTTGGGTAATTTTAATAACATTGTGATTTAAAAAATCAGGTTTATGTAGTGCCACCCCTCCTCTACCCACACACACTCTTTCAAAGGAGAACATCCTGCATTTTATTTTGGTTTTAGCTGACTTCCATAGCCCAGTCCAAATCCATGATATTTTTTTAATATGGAAATAGAAAAGAACAAGATGAAATCTAATCTTTCTGAATAGCAATTGCAAGGAATAAATGTTTCCAAGAAATGTACATGGCTGTGGAAACATTCAACATCAATTACATGCTATTTGGGACTTTATAGCCCTAATTCACTAAACATTTGGCCAGCGTATAGAAGTCATAGGCAGGTGGTCCCAGTTTGTCCAGTTTGTTACTTCCCACTGTGTTGAAAGGAGCAAGAAGCACTGTGCTTTTTGAATAAGCCAAATAATTAGCCCACATGAGAAGAACATGTTTGGCAGAATAATCATACTAAATGAACTCCTTTGTGGAGACAGGGCATTCATTTAAATCATCCACTTCTAGTTCAATGCATAGTGGCAAGCATTTTCATACAAATATTAAAACCCATCTGTTGAATCTGCAAGCCGACAGTCACACAAGGCTTCAGGGAAAGATCAAGGTGAGATCCTCATTAGAAAGAGTTGTATGGTGGTGGCGGGTGGGCTGGGAGGTACAACGCAATCATCTTGGGAGCCACAGGATGTCCTTTACGAATAGGATGAAGTCATCAGAAGGAGCTGAATTTTGCAACCTGTTTTGCTCAGGATGGGAATTGCTGCAAACAATTTCTACTTCTGTGCTCAACTGTTCCAAGACCTCCAGAATTGGATCATTTTTATGCAACAAATACATTTTGGCAACCTGATTTGGAATTATTTGGATGGACTGAGGAGGCTTAATAGAGAAAATGGGAAATGTTTCTTCTAGAAGCCTTCTGCTCCATTCCTGTCCTTCTTGGGATTGAGAGGAGGAAATACATATTTCTGAAATTGACTGTTTTTCCACCAATTGTCAGTTGTGCAGTCTTAGACTACTGCACACCCTAATGTGACATATAATGTGACATGGTATGGAGAGAAGAAAGCTGTTTGCCCATCCTAATCTTATAAAGAGCCAGCCAATGGTTTCCTTGCTAAACTTGGTTTCAAACCCATAATCATCTCCTTCTGCTTCTTGGATGACCAGACTATAGATGAAAGGAGTCATATTATTGTTATTTCAATCCACTAAGGATTTGAAGAATTGGGAATGGACAACAGAACATTGAAAATAAAAGATACCTCCAAGAAGAATTTTGTAAAACCCTTGGCAGTGTTTAGTTGATATATCTGTAAAATTGTATTTTGCAACCTGTATCTCCAATAAATCTATGTGATTACTAAAAATTGACAAAGATTTGGTGGCACATAGTATCTTCTATATCACATAATCTGTATATCTCCAATATCATATATCTCTATATCTTCACACATATATATTCACACTATTAGATACAAAAAGCCAATTTGGCATAGTGGTTTAGGTATCAGGCAGAAACCAGAGATCCATGAGTTCTAATTCAGTGTCATGCCCCAGTTGGAGTCTGAATCCAAGGAGGAAGACAGGGAGTGGGAGTGTGGCTCTGTTGGCTGTGGAGGAAACTGGGGAAGGGCAAAGTCCAGCTAGGCAGAGCAGGAAAGAGGTAGAACAAGGGAAAGGGAATTCAGAGGAAGAGCCCGGCACACCCCCTCTTCATTCTAAGGCACGCAGGGAGGAACAGAGAAGAGAGCAACATGTGTGGCTTACAGGGGAGGAAAGGGCTCTAATTAATTCCCTTCATTAGCCACACCTGGGAAGAAAGTTTAAAAGAAATGCAGCTGCTGGGAGCAAACATGAGATTATCTTGTGTTGACTTTGTTTATCTGTGTTCCTAGCATCTTTCCAACCATGTTGAATTTTGCCATGCCTTCAAATCTGGAATTCTTGCTCCTGCCCTGCCAAACTAATTACCTTATCTTGCCTTGATTGGACTTACAGTTACAGTTTCTGTTTACAACATTTTGGACTTGATTCTCTGCAGTCAAAGGCTGTTCCTGGGAGAGTTTTTCTGCAGCCAGAAGATAACCAGGACATTGGGGGCAAAGTTGGAGCTAATAAAGGGACTCTTATTGATTAACTGACTGTGTTGCCTTTATGTCATGCCATGGATCATTGCATCCTGCTTTAGGAACAAAGCCACCTGGGTAAGCTTGGGCCAGTCACTTTCTCTCAGCCTTAGGAAAGAGACAATGGCAAACCACTTCAAAACCAAGAAAACTTAAGGGATTTGTCCAAATAGTCACCAGGAGTCAATACCGGTTTGAAGGTGTGTATGTGTGTATGTATATATGATATAGCTTTAATAATCAGGGCTAAATACTGTCGGTCCTTTAAAAAAAAACATTTAATTTCTGACTATTTTCATTTGTTGGGATAAGGGTGTCTCGTTATCAAATACAGATAATCCTTGACTTAAAACAAATTTCATTTAGTGACCGTTTGAAATTACAAGGGCAGTGAAAAGACTGACTTATGACATTTTTCACACTTATGACCATTTTTTACACTTATGATCATTGCAGCATCCCTATGGTCTTGTGATCAAAATTCAAATGTTGGGCAACTGACTCATATTTATCACAGTTGAAGTGTCCTCGGGTCATGCGATCACTTTTTCTGACCTTCCAACAAACAAGGTCAATGGGGAAGCCAGATTCACTTAACAACTGTGTTACTAACTTAACAACTGCAGTGATTCACTTAACGACAGTGGCAAGAAAGATCATAAAAAGGGTCAAATCTCACTCAACATCTGTCTTGCTTAGCAGTATCAATTTTGGGCTCAATTGTGGTCATAATTGTACTAAAACATGTCAGAGCTGGAATGATTTAGAAGGTTAGCTGGAATTAAATTCCATTAAGTTCAATAGAAATTCCATACAGTGCTATGTAGGACTGTACACATTTTCTTGGAACGGAAACAGTCGAAATTCTTCAGTTCAGTGTAATGAGAGATTATGCCAAGAGGCCCTGTCTGAAATGTAAAAATAGTACAACATTATTAGACTCTTAATACCATGTTGTAGATCTCTGAACCTGTTCAGAACTTAAGGTAAAGTAAATTGACTCCTTGCATGATTTAGGACACTGCTCCAGCTAGTTTCCCTGAATTTATGTAAAATTAGAAGTTAATTAATGCAGTGCAACATTTTAACACAATGTAGATTCTTGTAGTCAGTGTTAAAATTTCCAGCCCCTAATAGTTTGATTTTTTGGGGGGGCGGGGATTCTAACAGTTCTAGGCATAAAGAAGTTAATACAAGTTATGTGTACTCCCTAATGAGCTGTCAGTTCTCTCAAACTAAACAATTAAAAGGAAATATATGCTACATCATCTCCTTTGGAAGAATCCTACTTGCATTCTTATGTGTGAAAAACAATCAGGCTTTAATCCATTAAAAAAGAACTTTTAAGCTAGATTTGTTCTCCCCAACTAGCAGGCATTAACTTTAATTAATTAATTTTAATTGTTTTACAATAATTCAACAGTATGTACACTAAAAAAAAACATTCCTTAACTCTATTAGAACTACAAATATATACCAGCCTAGAAACAGCAAAGAACTGGAGGCTGTAATCTATGACTACTTATTTGGGAAATGAATGAATACTTAATTTATTAGGACAGTTGTAGGATTAAAATGCTCATAAAAGAAATCTTCACGATTTGGGAAACAGGCATTGATCATGCATAATGAGAAAGGCACAACGTGTGGCCTAGGGATCTATGGGTACAGCCCTCAAAATTCTTCAAAAGTTGTCACTGTTGTATTTTTTAATGTGACAGAGCAAAGAAATGATTAAACACACGACTGGAGAGCAGCGGTATTAAATATTTAATAAACTGTAAATGAAATTAAAGCAAATATTGTTTAAGCACATTCCACTAGTTAATATGAGATGCATCCCTTGGCTCAGAATGAATTGTGCATCTTGATTTAGCTGCTGAAATTATTGGTGAATCTTGTCATTTACTGTTCAACAATGAAGGAGCTGGTCTTGGTCCTGAAATATTTCCCATTTCACCATTTCTTGTAGCCTTCACAGATAAGATGCAGGCCACTCAAGGAGTCCCCCTAAAAAACTGCCTCAGTGAAGATTCTTCAGTGTCAAGTTATGAGTGCTAGAGGGTACCAAGTGGATGTTTAAATAATGCAAATTTGGTCTAATGCAGGATAAAAAACAGGAGATTTCAGTTCAAGACCTGTTTAGTGGCTTACTATCATAATCCTTTCCCCACAATAACAACCCTGTGTCATGAGTTGCGAAGTCAGCAACTTCACAACTCATGACACAGGGTTGTTGTTGTGGGGAAAGGATTATGATAGTAAGCCACCCAAGGTTATCCAGAGGCAAGATGGGTGATCAATAAATTTGAGAGAGGGAGGGAGGGAGGGAGGGAGGGAGGGAGAAAGAGAGACAAAGAGAGGGAGGAAGAGGGAGAGAGACAGATAGACAGACACACAGACATAGATAGATAGATAGATAGATAGATAGATAGA
Source organism: Pseudonaja textilis (assembly GCF_049901715.1). Lineage (NCBI taxonomy): Eukaryota > Metazoa > Chordata > Lepidosauria > Squamata > Elapidae > Pseudonaja > Pseudonaja textilis. Next base: position 67,611,005 of record NC_141992.1, on the reverse strand, counting down.
TAGATAGATAGATATAGATGGACAGACAGAAAGACCGACAGACAGAGATAATGTTCACTGCCTGGAGTTATTTGTCAATATAATAAAGTTGGGATATCAATCAATAAATAAGTTTACATTACCAAGATCAAATATCTGACCTTGTAAGGCTTCCATAAGAAGATGAGCTGCCCTGCTTTTTGCTGTGTTACTACTTCCCCATATATTTGGAGATGTGTGAAAGTGTACTGGAAGTAACATAATTGTTTATTTGATGTTGATAAGGTATGTAGGTATGATTAAAGAGTCTTATAGATGTATTGCACCAATAAAGTACAGCTCACATGCACTTATCATACATTCATCATCCCTAAAATTCCCAGTAAAAAACTCAACAAAGCCTATCTCTGGAATCTCTTTATTCACTAACTCTGAGACACCCAAAGATGAGTTGACCTCTTGAAAGAGAAAGCTAAACTACTCTTGAAATATACACTGTATATATTATTTTGGCCATCTAATTGCATTGCTTGGGAAGGGGGAAGTACAAATGAGTTTCCTGCTTTACAAATATAATTGATTATGTAGGTGCTAATAATTTAATATGTCTCTTTATAGTAAGCAAATGATCGAGTATAAACAAAATCATGCAATCAATAAAAATACCCTAAATTGCTTGGAAACTGAATTAGATATCCAGAGCTGGTGGTGTAAATTTAAGAGTTTAATCAATGGCCCAGTGGATGATTGGATTGATGTCCCAAGGTGACTGAACCAGGTTTGATTCAGAAAGCTCACATAATGAGGGTGATAGTTGTCCCTAGTCTAGGGTATTTAACACTATCTGGTGACAAGTTACCAACTTTTTAATGCAGAATCATATGCTTTCAGCTTAAGGTTTCTAAAGATAGATTCATGATCTTTCCATTCTTTCAACTAAACTGTTCCAGAAACAAGGTTATTAATGCCACTTGACACCTTGAAGAACTATGCAATAAACTACAGAATTTTAGTACTATTCAAGTCTTTCTACATACTTCATTGAAAGCCAAGGAAGCTGCATGCATTAATGGAATTCTAATGGCTTTTAGGATAACATAGAAGGCAATTAAATGTGTTTTGTTGGGTTGATCTACTGTGCTGAAAAGTGCAAGAATCATGGAAACCGAAGACCCCTCTCTAAATGCTATAATGAAGCTTTTCAGGGCATCTTAAAGACCAACAGATTTATGGCAATGTTTTTATAGACTAGACTTTAGTTCATTAGACTGTGTACATTCTCTTGCTCATGAATGGCCTAAAGTAAGCATCTGCCTAGCCCTCAAGCTGACGCAATGAGGTCAGAAAAGAACACTCCCACAGAGAATGTCATGACCTTCCTGGAATAAGGAGTAGAATTCTATCAGCTGATACAGAGTCGCTGCTCTCCAATTAGAATATTTAATTTCTTTCAGACAATTAGCTTCATCAATTTCTCAAACACAATTAGAGTCACATGAAAGCAAGCATGCACGCTCGGCATCCCTCTCTGGGCCTAACAGCAGGCTTTTGAGGAAAATGGCTATGGGAGAAAGCCTATTCTATTTTTGCGAACGTTTTGCATAATTGTAAACTCTTGATTATTATGAGTTATTGATTTCACTAGGGATTATTTAGGGCTTGCTCTGTTTTGTTGGGGGGAATGATTTGCTTCCCTGAGGCCTCCCACTTCTATACTCAGCCTGAACCGCCCCCCCCTCAAAAAAACCCTACCATTAGTAAACAAATATTTTTCTCTCTCCAACACATTCAGTGACACACTACACCACCAGACAACTTCTTCCAGCCTTTTCACTGAGACTGAGTTACAACTCCAAGAGTCATAGATTGGCCGCCATACTTTATCTATCCAATCACTCTGCCCAATCAGGATAAATTCCTCTCTCAGGTGGCTGATAATGGGGTGGATTGCAACAGGGCACTTGCAGATTCACTTTTTCCTCCCTTTATCACAAAGGAGTGATTAGAATAGTAAAATCTAGTTAGCATTAAAGTGTTAGTTCTGGATCTACCAGAAGGACTGCACAGCTTTTGTTTTCAAAGTTAAGATTTTCCTAAAGTTTTTGCTTCTCTATTTTTTTGTAATGGTGTGACTCTTTCAACATCTATTTCACAAATGCTAATGCTTAGAGTATCATAGAATTGGAAGGTATATTGGACATCATCTAATTCACCCTCCTGCCCAATGCAGGAATCCTTACACCACCCCAGATGAACGGTTGTATATTTTTCCCCCTGAAAATGTCCACTGATGAAGCATCCAGAGGGCAGGTTGTTTTCAATGGTACATGGCCATGATGGCAAACTTATGGTACACATGCTGGAAGTGGCATGCAGAGCCATTTCTGCCAGCATACAAGAAGTCACATGGAACAGACCCACTACTTATGTGTGCTCCACCCTCTGCCAGCCAGCTGATTGTCGGGTATCTGCTGCGCATGCACAAGGGAAGCCGTGGGCACGGGAGATGTGTGCACATGCGCAGAGGTGCACAACACAGGGGGTCCTATGCACATGTGCAGGGTTGGTGGAGTTGTGCACGCATTGCATTATGGGTGCAGGCATGCGGTGTACGTGCACACTTTCAGCACGCAACAAGGAAAAGGTTACCCATCACTGGTATATGGGCATGATCTTGAGAGGCAGGAAGAAGAGCCGCAACCTAGACAAAAGACATCTCAGGCCATAGTAGCAAAAGGGAAATGAGAAGCATTGCAGATGAGTTTTCTCTCCCTAGTTTTCTGAAAAGTAAAGATAAAGGAAGAGAGAAATGCTTTTAGACTTGCAAGATTCTGTTACAGTGAACAGAAGATTTCAGAACACTGAAATCTTACAGTGAGGGTAGAGTTAGTACTCAGTGGTGGGATTCAAATTTTTAACAACCGGTTCTGTGGGCGTGGCTTAGTTAGTGGGCATTGCTTGGTAGTCATGTTATTGGCTGGGTGTGGCCAACTCAATATCACTTACATCAAGGCACGCATCCCCTCGCCTGGCATTTCATGACTGTGGGGACGCTGCAACAGTCATAAGTGTGAAAAATGGTCATAAGTCACTTTTTTCAGTGCCATTGTAACTTTGAATGGTCACTCCACACAAGCAAAGTACCAGCAAAGAAGCGGGAAAAAACTCCAGAGATGGTCCTGAGACAGGCAGTCTAATCCTGCTAAGAATGTAATAAGGGTTAACGGGGAGGTAGTTTCTGTAAGCAACACCAGAATGTTTCCTTCCTGCCTTCCTTACAGGATTAGGTCAGTAATTTCTTCTAACAACTGGTTCTCCGAACTGTTTAGAATGTTAACAACTGGTTCTAGTGAATAGATGGGAACTGGTAGAATCCCACCCGTTAGTACTCATGGTTTCTACTTCTTCTCTGGACTGCGCTGAAGGGTACATTGCTTAATCGCTCCTACCATCAAGATTTTTTTTTTCTTATTTCAACTTTGGGAGGGGACTCAAAGCCCAGCATTTTCTTCAGGGGCTCCCTTCCATGGCATTGCCTACCATGGTATAAAAGATTGGCAACCTTACACCTCACACTAATTTAAAATCAGGCTCTTTTCACTGAGGATGCATGTGCCTGAGGTGTGCCTGAGGTGAATGGTGACACAATGAAAGTGTAATGCCATTAGAGGATATTCGAGATGCATCATTAGAATGTGATTTTTAACAATATGATTGGAGAGATTTAGTTACAGTATCAATGAGACCAGCATTGGAAGAGCTGAAGGACCAGGTTAGGGATGGATCTTCATTGGAGAAAATCTGTGTTACCGCTAAGAGTTGACAATGACTTGATGGCGTGTAAGCATTATTATCATTTATTTATACTGATTAATATTATTATATTGATTTATTGTATACTGCTTGGATTTGCATTGATTGAAGCAGCATGAAAGCCTTGATATGAATACAGGTAGTCCTTGATTTACAACCACAACTGAGCCACAGATTTCCATTGCTAAACAAGACAGTTGTTATGAATTTGCCCAATTTTACAATGTTTCTTGTTTCTTTACAATGTTTCTTGCTTAGTGAATCACTACAGTTTTTAGGTTAGTAACATGCTTGTTAGGTGAATCTGGCTTCCTTGTTGACTTTGCTTATCACAAAAGGTGACCACATAACTCCAGGACACCACAATTGTCATAAATACACATCAGTTGCCAAACATTTAAATTTTGATTAGATGACCATGGGGATGGTACAATTATGTGAAAAACAGTCACAAGTCACTATTTTTCAGTGTCGTTGTAACTTTGACCAGTCACTAAATGAATAGTTCTAAATCAATGACTACCTGTAATTAGCCAAGTACATAAATAAATATTGGAACTATATTTTTTTCCTGACCCTGTCAAGTCCTATGCCTGAGTATAGATCATATGCATTATTTTTTGCTAAATGTATAACCCACCTTTATAAATCAAGGCAGCGTGAGGTGGATTGGGCTGAGAGAAAGAGCAACTGGATAAAAACCATCTAACTGGCTTTCATGCCTAAGGGAGGACTAGAACTGCTAGTCTCCTAAATTTCCAGTCCAGTAGTTTAGTCACTACATCAAACAGGCTCTTTTGTACATCTTCATCTATCTCTTTTGTACATCTTAATATATCTTCTTTTGGATTAGTACGGCATAACTAAGATGCTGTCTCCTGACCAAGAATGATACCTTCTCAATGAACACAGGCAGTCTAGCTCACATCTGGGCTACAATTCTTGCATGAATGCCTTTTTGGGATTACAATTCTAAGCCCCTCCAAACTTGTTTATGAAGCAATCCTTGTTTTCAAGAGTGTAGTGGAATTGTTGTTCTGCTTTGCTTCTACTTGTGAGGCATCTTCAGCAGTTGCAATAACTGAAAGAAGCTTCCAGGCTTGTAAAAAGCCTCTTCCAGCAACTGCAACTGTCCACGGCTTTGTGAAAATGCAAATTGTCTCGTTGGGCCGGATCATGTTGTCTCTGCCTCAGTGCAGAGAAATTACATTGCCTTTGTAGAATGAAACTCTAAATCAGGAGTGGTACAAATCACCAAACAGAGACTTAATATAATCTATTTTTGAAGCTTTTTAGAGCAGGGGAGAGTTTTATCCAATTTCTTTTTTTATAAACATTTTTTAAAAAATGAGTAAAATTATCCTTAAAATTGATAAAGGATTTTTTTCTCCCATTTTTAAGGACATGAGAGAAAATTGATAGATTTGTCCATTCCATGAATATTTGATGGCTTATTACTTTAAAAAAAAACACCAATTTTCTGATAAAATGCTTAATTTTTTTGTTTCTGAATTGGTATCAGTAGTTACATCTTTTAAGTAAAGCCTCTGTATTATACACTGAGGGATTTGCTATAGTTCTTCTTGCTTTGTAAATTGCTTCTTGCTTTGTAAATTATGTGCTATTTAGATCTTTCAAATTATGATGGTAATAGTTTTCTGAGAATAGTTCATTGTTGAGAGAGAAAGCGCATTACTATAATAGAACAATCAGCTTGATAACACGTATAACTCCTTTGACCATTTTGTGCTTTACAGGTTTTGTTTATATATTTGTCAGTAATTTGTGACATTAGAAGCAGGATCAGAGGGACATGAGTTGAGGCAAACTGGAAACTTACTTAATCGTAAACACACTAATCAATTACCATGCCCAGTAACCAGAGGTGGTATTCAGCAGGTTCTGACCAGTTCTGAAGAACCAGAAGCGGAAATTTTGAGCAGTTTGGAGAACTGGCAAATACTACCTCTGACTGGCCCCACCCCCATCTATTCTCTAACTCCTGAGTCTGATTGGCTGGATCTTCTTTTGTTGCCCTGCACAGGAGAATGGAGCTGGAAAGCAGGTTAGTGGGGAGGGAGGGAATGGGATTTTGCAGTAACCTGCTCTGCCACACCCACCCTGCCACGCCCACCCTGTCATGCCCACAGAACCAGTAGTAAAAATGTTTGAATCCCACCACTGCCAGTAACCATTTTTTTTAAGTCAGGAAGAATACAAAAAGAATTTCTATTCTCACTTCTGTTCTGCAAAACTGTCTTCACCAGAATAGTAATTCCTTGAAATCTCCAAGAAAGAAGTGTTTCAAAGAGGACATAATACCACCTTAATACCATCTTGCATTCAAATACTATATAAATCTGGATCTGTTTTTATTTGCTTATTGCTGAAGCAGTGAAGATAAATATAATTTATGTCATCATTTCCTTAACTATTGAATTTGATAAATCACAACTAGGATTTTTTTTAAAGTTACAAGATCATGTAAAATGCCTATAAATTAAAATGATTAGTCCAAATCTCATGAAATGACAGATATTTTTTATATGCCATATTGGTTATGGCATCTCAGGCCATCTGAAATGACCATGCTTTATCATCACAAATAGGTTTGAAATGACTGGGTGAAGCCACCTCAAATATTTTTTCATTCATCTGCAAACTGCATCATTATTCATGGCAATTACCACATTTTTAATTGATTACCCATGGAAGATGCCAAGAAACCATAACAACCTGGGGATACTTGACTCAATGCCTAGTTGTTGCATTATTAAGATTTCATATAGCTCTGTGCTCCCTTATTATTCAGCTCTATGAAACAGGTTCACTTACTTCATCTCTCTCTTCAAATGTAACCCAAAGGACAATATTCAAATAATACTCCAGCAAACTGGCTTTCTACACGGTTGGCAATTTAATTTCAGAGGTTCCCTTCATACAATTGATCCTTCCCTAGCTCATTGGTAACAGCTTGTAGGTATATCCTGAATATACCTTGTAGGTATATCCTGAATATGCATTTTTTGAATGCTACTGACAATAGGAAATGTACATTTCATACGTAAGAGTAAAAAGTTTGCCTTTTTAGGTACCAGAACACGGTGAAAAACTCGTGGCATCACATTGCCACTATGTGATGTTTTGTGACTTTTGGTTCTGACCAGTTCTGGAAAACCGGTAGAGGAAATTTTGAGTAGTTTGGAGAAGTGGCAAATATCACCTCTGACTGGAGATTTTACAGTATCCTTCCCCTGCCACACCCACCAAGCCATGCCCACAGAACGGGTAGTAAATTTGAATTCCACCACTGGTTTAGATCTACCATAGGTGTGAAGTATATTGTTAAAGGACCAAATGACAAATTATATAACAGGAAACCTGTGAGGACTTATCAAAGGTTTACAGGGAAGGACAATATCACATTTTTGTAGGATGTTTTCTGCTTTCAGCAATTTGTGGCAAATATGATTTTCATTTAGGTTGCAGCTAAAATATTTACAAAACTTCCACAGGCATGCTATGCTCCCTTTCCCACACCCAAAATTCACCAAATCAGAATTCTGTCATAAGGTTTTTTAAAGACTAATCTACAAAGTATTCAGTCTATTTTCTTCATTTTCAGACTAACTTTAAGTCTTAATGTTAATGCTCTGAGCTAGTATGGGGTGTGATTTCTTTAAACAATGGAGAAAGCTGTTTCAATATTTTAAACATTGCGTAAATATCTAGCTTAAGTAATGAAAAGCTATATTTTATATACTTCAAAGAAAAGTCATTTCCTGGCACGTGGCTGGAACAGCCTTTCAAACTTCATTTAAATAGCTGCACAAAAAATTATGCTGGTGGGAGATGTCAGCCAACTGCTTAACAATAGAGGCATATTTTCATAAATTTGGCAAGAAGAAAGTAAAAACAATGTGCAAGCTGTTGGATATGCTTTTAAACAGAACTTACATGCATGCACAGGCACAATAATATTAATAGCAATAATATTTAAGCTTATATACCATCCCATAGTGCTTTACAGCACTCTCTTGGAGGTTTATAATGTAAGCATTGTTTGTATATTTCCCCCAGCAACCTGGGTCCTCATTTTACTGACCTTGGAAGAATGAAAGGCTGAGTCAACTTTGAGTCCTGTCAGGATAGAACTTCAGGTTCTAAGCAGAGTTTGCCTGAAATACTACATTTTAACTGCTATGCCATCATGGCTCCTAATCCTATCCTATTTGGATAATCCAATCCAAACCATTATCCCCTTAGAACATCTGACTCATCCATTGACTTGAGAACTTACTTAGCATCACTTCTTTGCTCACTTGTCAACCAAAATGTACCAAAAATGTTGCAGCCCATGTCAGCTCTGTTACTTGTGAATGATTGTCCCAAATTCAGTAAAATTCATTTCTGATTAGTTATGTTGTTCGTCTGTTCCTCTGCTCTTTTAGATCTGTACTTGAAAAGAAAAAAAATCCTTAGTTATGCATGATAGATAATGTGCACTTCCCACAGTTCTTCCTTGAGAAATGTGGGTGGTCTAGAAACATGAAATATATATAAACAAATAAATGATGATGAGCAAAATGATGAAGCAGGAGCAGAAGAAGCAGAAGCGAAAGTGGTGGTGGTAGAGGAGGGGGAGGAGGAGGAGGAGGAGGAAGAAGAAGAAGAAGAAGAAGAAGAAGAAGAAGAAGAAGAAGAAGAAGAAGAAGAAGAAGAAGAAGAAGAAGAAGAAGAAGAAGAAGAAGAAGAAGAAGAAGAAGAAGAAGAAGAAGAAGAAGAAGAAGAAGAAGAAGTAAAATTATAAGACTGCACATTATGAAAACACATTATGAAAACTATTTCTGCCAACCTCTACTGTGTTTTACTGGTTGGCCTGTGGGGCTGCATGCTGAATTAATCTCATATTTTCCCTTTGTTAATCCTAAAGCTAGGTTATAACTAGCTTCTGATCATTAATATGCTGTATCCATATCTATTTCTAGATATTGCAGCTGACACCTGGAATACTAAACTGTGTCTAATAAGGTTGAATTGTCCTGCCACTGATGCCTATGGGACAAAGCTGCTCACTCTTCCAAAGCTTCCAAAAGTCTAAAAAAATAAAGTCTTGGCAGATTTAAAACTCAAGTGCCAGAATTAAATAGGGAGCCATAAGAGATATCATGCTTATGTCACAAAAGAGACAGCACCGTGAAGGCTGTAGTCATTTGTAATTTAATATTAGCAGTGATAGGAGTCAATTATATGAGAGGTTTTTTTTTCTCCCCTGGAACACTGTATCTTATGCTTGTCCACCTTCAGCTTTAGAATCTCAGACTAATGAAGCAGATGGATAGGAGATGAATTTTGCCTTAAACAAAGTAATCTTCACTGTCAATAGTGGAGATGTCTGGCTAAAAATCTGAATAAAGCAGATTTTTTACGACATGAATTTAAGTGGCAAGCAACATATAGAGCCAATTTTGTTCTGTCTAGAACACTCAAGACACAAACATTCTGTACTAGCAGAACTACATATGATGATTAAGAACAGTGTTAGCCAATTTTCCACTTTGCTGGGAGTTGCCTTCTGGTATAGAAGGAACAGAATTTCTCTCTCTCTCTCTCTGTGTGTGTGTGTCCCATTAATATAGTACAAATATAGAATGACTCCCCACACTATGGTTAAATCTCCTGCACCAAGTATAAAATATCTTATACTGTTTAAGTGACTGGTCATTAAAAAGTTCATCTAGAGTTTAAGTGATTGGTCATTAGAAAGTTCAACATCTCTGAAAGGATTCACTGTTTCGTGGGGGCAATATATACAATTCCTGTTAGGCAGACATACTAATTGGCTGATAATGGGATTTTCTATAAAATCTTTGCTCCATTAAGATCCCACCATGACTGCTGTGTCCTATTAAGGCAACTTCTTTGACAATGAAACTGAATGACATCCAGACACATTCTTCTAAATAGATTTTATGTTGGTGGCTCTGCTTTGTTTTGTCAACTCCCTATTTTTAGAATTAAATATCTTTTAAACATTAAAATCATATGGATAAATTTTATGGGTCCCTAAAGACCGAGGATTATGGTAATTTCATGGTATGTAAATCTAACAACAGATATTGGCTTGAACAAAAGTTTTGAAAACTTAACCCCAGGATTTCTCATCAAATCTTTAGCAGGATGCAATCTAATACATCTAGTACTAGAGCTTAGAGAAGTTTGTGTTAATCAGATATTTGTATTAATCTAGAAATAAAACAAAAAAGAGGCATACAGTATTGGTCCTCGATGTCTAATTCAGAAGGGTATATGTTAAAGAAAAGACTTAAAAAAATGAATTCATGGGTTTCTCCACTTGACTCACTAATGGGGATGGGAAAAACTTCAGTAGTAATATTGAAAGGGCTTGAGAGGCTGATATCACCTAGAGATAGCCTGCAGTTGTGCTTTCCTGCTGTTTCAAAAATGGTATTTTCCAACTTCTACTGGCTTGAATCTAAAGCAGGATTTCTATGCTGCACTTTTATTCAATCAAGTCAATATCTGCACACTCATTGGTTGCTAAACAATCTGCTTTCTGGGGCTTGTTGCTGCCTTCCTTGATCATTTTTGGGGCGACTGCATCCAAGGAGAAAAAATATGCCTACCTAAAGCCAGAATCCATTTCACAGTTCTTAGGCATTGCATGTATCCCTTATGTGTCTCCACAGTTGACTGGTACCAACAAACACGACTTTTTTGCAAGTGGACCATGAGAGTGACAAGAACAATAAAATAATGGTGTGTTTTGTTGATTTTGTTTTCTTTCCTTCTACGGTGGACACTTTCAAGGTGCAACAATGAAGAGTCAATAGAGGGGGCTCATAGAGAATGTCCATCAAGAGAAACTATATGTCCTTAATGACTTATCCTCAGGAAAAAAAATCACTGGTGACAATATTAAAAAAAGGTCAACCCTCCCAGGTAAATCAGACAGGAAACACAACCAAATGAGCTAATTGTATTTTACTGTAAGACTTCCCATCTCTACTTTTAACTGCTTGATCCATTATAGCGGGTCCTCCTTAAATTTCTTTATCTGACCATGAAGCCCCTGGGGGCTCTTGCTTCTCTTGGCTGATGGTTTTTCTAGGCAACATTTTTCCTCCTTGTCCCCCAAGGTCATTTTCACATACCATTGCAAAGAAGCAGACAATCTATCAATCAAGGATGGTGCTAAACTATGTCCAAACAAAGCATCTAGAGCACATTATTGTCAAAAATGAAAAAAATGCTGAAATCCTGACAGCAATTTCTTAAGATGACTTCCTTTCCAGCTAACTTCAGAATGGGAATCCAGTGATTTAAGACTGTTGTACAAAAGAAACCAAGATTAGAAATGGATTATTCAGTGGACATTACAGTCAGTAAAGAAAAAAAGAGACTAAAAGCTATGAAGATGACTCATGTTAACATCTGAAAAGGGTCATGGTATGCAGTTATTTCTATGCCAATGCAAGAAGTCCCCAAGTCAAATAGGAATATTGCAATATTCTGCTGCAAACAGAAACTCAGTTATAGTTGCTACAACAAAAACTTGCAGGAATGGCTAGAATCAGTAGGAAATAGTTATAGCTTTTATTGAAAGGACAAGAGAAAAAGTGCTGCTTTTTATATAAAATCTAATATAACAATACCAAAAGATATTGTTCCCCAAATTCACAATGAGTAGCTAAGACCAAATGTAGTTCAAATTTAGGTATAAGCTATTGCCCACCTAATCAAAATACTCATAAAGATCTTGAGATTGGAAAAAGAAAATAAAACTAGGATTAATGGAAAGGATAAATTTCAATTATGGGATACCTTGATTCCCTTAGATAGATTGGGGATATTCAAATTAAATGCTTAGATATGGGGGAGGGAGAAACCCTACACCTTTGAATGGTTTGTCTTGGAACAAACTACAGAAGAGGCAATCCTAGATTTCACACCAATTGGGGATCCTGATCTGGTATTAGTTGGAAATCCTGAATCAACAGGACACTGTAAATATGAAGACACCATACTTCTTACATGGTATTAGTATAAATGCGAATGGCAAATTGCCAGCAGAGCATGAAAGGGCCACATATGAGAACCAAAATAAACAAAATGTTTTTAAGAAACGAAAGGACCAAAGAAATAGAAAATGAAAGAGAAAGTCAAGAGAGAGAAATCTCTTCCTAATGCCTAGAGGTTATTAAAAACAATAATAATTGTGTTCAAGTTGAATATATTCCATTATGTAAGAAGGTGGATTTATTCAAATCCAGGATGAGACTAGCGTGGTTTTATAGTCCTATCCCTGAAACTGTAATAGTTAAGAAAGCTTCCTACAAGAAGTCAGGAGATGAAAAAGAAGCAGAAACTTCATTGTTAGGTTTGAGTTGCTTCTAAAGTATCAATTGCATGGGACAAGCAAATATCAGGACTAAAAGTGTGTTTTGGACTGATCCAGAAGATTAGTCTTCAGTGTGTAGTGTCATTCTCATCATAAGCTCATGTGGCTGACTAAGAGAAAAATCCTATGAGAACTCAAAGGACAGATACTCCACAAGGTCTGGATGAAAGACCACAACAAAAGAAAGAAAGAAAGAAAGAAAGAAAGAAAGAAAGAAAGAAAGAAAGAAAGAAAGAAAGAAAGAAAGAAAGAAAGAAAGAAAGAAAGAAAGAAAGAAAGGTCTTTGGCTCTTTAAAGCTCCCATTTCTACTTTGACTGTTTGGGTGATTCATTCCACTATAATTTTGTAACTGTTTATATGTCCTGCTGTTTAGACCCAATCTCATTCTAATCTGAAATCTTATTTGAAGCAGAGAGATGAGAAAATAACATCTACAACTTCTCTACAATGGCACATAAGCCAGCATTTTAATTAAGGTTCTTCCTGGAGAGACAATTACATTCAGATCTAGCTTCCTGATCAGAAATTCTCTAAATATGTCTCTGTTCAAAATAAATATAATAATACTTCTTACCAATAGTTTCTTCTTTCCATTGTAAATGTCATGGGCACATGTTATTTAGGTTTTTTTTAAATCCAACACAATACAGGCAATACGTACAATATTCTTCATAGCCAGGAAGGAGAACTAGTTGATTGGAACAGCCATAATGTTAGGAGAGCCTTGGAGAATTCATGAGCTTTAGAAAGCGTGATGAGATTGAACAAACATAGCCAGAATAGAATACCAGTTAAGAGATCAATTTAGATTCAGATCATTGTGTCCAGTATTCTATGCATTTATAGGGATTTTTTCATTTGCATTGCCTGCTCTATATCCCAAAAATTCAAATAACCTTCTAAGTGAATAGACTCCATTTAATATACAATAGCTAGATATTTTCATAATGCTACAGGTTCATAAAGTACTCTAGATGCTTACATTATACTGTATACATTATACTGACATTTTATGATGATGATGATTGATTCACAGTCAGCCAGATGTTTAGGTTGGATTTAGCATTTTATCCACCCATTGACTCCTCCCAAGGACCTTGGATCATCAGATGCTGTTTGATGGTGTTAAAGATATTGTCACAGGTGCAAGCTGTTCCAAGTAAAGCTGGCTTTTGCAATTGACTGATGGTGATTTTGTTAGTGTCAATGTTGTTCAAGAGGTGCTCCAGATGTTGTCAAATTCCACTCCTGGGACCTATTAGTACCACCTTTGCTTTCTTTTGCCACAATCATTTCACTTCTATTCGCAGTTCTTTGTATTTTATTATTTTATTTAGTACTTTTTTCTTCTAAAATTCTGTCTTCTCCAGGTACTGTTCAGATTCCAGTCCATAAGACTTTATTGTCTTTCTTATCCACAATTGTTAAGTCTGGGATATTATGTGATAGGTGCTTGTCTGTTTGAATTTTGACACCCTAAAGCACTCCAGGTTCTTCATTTTCTATTGCTTGTCTATTTTGTGCTCCCACCAGTTCTTGCTTGCAGGCATCTAGTATTTCTTGGAAGTATTCCAATGCTCTAGTATTGATATTTTGTCATGCCTTAGTTTGTAAAACAGTTTATATGATCTTCTTGCAGCACCTAACTAAGTGGTACACTGTTTCTTCAGTTGCTTTGCAGAGGTGGCATTTGCTGACTGTCTTCACAAGCTGGCTTTGTATGCATTTGTTCTTCAGGCTTATTCTTGTGAAGTCAGAAAATCAGTAGTAATAATTTGACTGTACTGCGCAGAGACAGTCCAACCCATTTTTTTCAAGCTACTTCCAGGGTTCGCAGTGGTAGCCTCAAGGATGTTTTGTCTTGATCCATTTTTTTCCTTCTGAAGCATAATTTAAGAACTGCAGGAGAAGGATGAGCAGAATCTGTAAGGGGAGTTAAAAGAAGGATCAGCCTACAATCCCTACATAGTCACAAGTGAACTGAATCCAACTTCCCTTGAATTCTGTTGACTTTTAATTAACTCAAAGCAAGTGTGTGCACAGCACATAAAGGAATCTACTTTTAGCATTTCCAGTGAAGAACTGGATATGCTGAAGCAGGCCCAAGAAAAACTGTAAAGCCCTCAATAAACTGCTTCTTTGGATTGCTATGACTCAAGTAGGCTAACTGCAACAATTTTGTGATTGAGAGATAGTTTGGTGTAGTGGTTAAGGCATCAGGCTAGAAACTGAGAGACTGTGAGTTCTAGTCTCACCTCATGCACAAAGCCAATTGGAGGATCTTGGCCCAGACCCTTGCCTTTAGTCCCCAGGAAGCAGGCAAGGGCAAACAACTTCTGAAAATCTTGCCAAGGAAACTGAAGGGATGGGTCCAGGCACTCTCCAGGAATGAACCTTGATTTGAAAGCACAAAACATAGTAAAAGCGCTTGCACCAAGCAAATCTTAACAATATCTCACAGGACAAATATCCAGTAGCAGATCAGGCCAGTTGTGCTGAAACATGCCTTGTATATTTTACATTTCTTTTTATGTTAAAAAGTAATTGTGTTAATTAACACTGCACCAAATGAGGGTGCTTGGATAAGGCATATGTGAAAACTGGTGTGTCAGTGATGACTAGGTGGAAAAAATACATTATTGCTGCTTTTGTTGCAGAAGTATTTGGGTCTAAAGTATCCCTTTATTGATTTAATTTTAGGGGGGTTGAGTGGAAAATAACTGTGTGTACACTTCCTGGATTTATATTGTTTTACCCTACCCAAGCCAGCTTTGCTCTTTGTCAAGGCTGTTTTTCAGTATCTATCTACTTATTTTTTTTATTTATTCCACCGAACATTGAGCAACAGCATTACAAAAGACAGGCTTGTGTATTTTATATACAGTTGATTTATTCTTTCTTAGACTTGGGCATAAGCCAAGTTATAAACTGACATACATGCAGATCATGACTGGGGTTGCATTAATTTTTGCACTATTGCTATGCTGCCATTAAGCTAGAATAAGTATTGTTATATTTCAAAAGATCTACGTGAATATAATAAATAATGGACATGTTTGTTATAAATTTAAGCTTGGATGACTGTGGTGGATGTAGTCTGGATTACCAGGAGGGAAGGTCTGCATTGCAAAGGGTAAAGAGGCAACAAACCATGGAAAGTTTGATCAGAAAGAAGAGAGTTAAAATGGCTCCTCCTTAGCTATTCCCAGGTATAACTATGGTGGTGAAAATAATTGCTTTAGATTGGCAAAATTTCTGTATATAGGTGAGGACAGAGGTGGTATTGAGCAGGTTCTGACCAGTTTTGGAGAACCAGTTCTGGAGAACCGTTAGTAGAAATTTTGAGTAGTTCGGAGAACCAGAAAATACCACCTCTGACTGGAGATTTTACAGTATCCTTCCCCTGCCATGCCAACCAAGCCATGCCCACAGAACCTGTAGTAAAAAAAATTGAATCCCACCAATGGGTGAGGAACAACAAGGGAAACTGCTAAGAAGTAGCTCCATGTGTCTTTTTTGGTTCTTGAGGCCTGACAATCCCACTTCCTAGCCACAGGACTTGCAATAGCCATGGGACTTGCAAGAGTTGTGATCCTTCCCCTTCCCTTCTTTAAATCCTAATTTTCTTCCAGGAATCTGAAGTAATATCAAAAAATTCCCTTCTTCTAGTTCTTCCTCATCACAAGAACCCTGTGATGTTAGGTTAACCTGAAAGAGTGAATAAACCCAAGTTAGTGAATTTCCATAGCTAATGGTAGTTGTTTAGTTCAGAAGATTTACTGCTCAAGCTTAAACATAAGAATCTAGTCAACTAATGCTCAGAACTAAATTGACACTAGATAAGAGTTAACAGAATTCAAAGCAGTTTGTGGGAACGTAACAATTCTAGACTGAATCCTCTTTTGACTCTGCCTCCAGGCTCTGCCTCCTTTTCTCCTACATACTAGCTCTGTTTAAGTTAGGGAGGTTATTAGTGAGGCAAATGAATGATCATATCAATTTATCAGGCTCAATTCTATAACTATGCGTTTTGAGATTACTCATTGCCTAACATTAATGCTATGTTTAAAATATAAAACAAACAGAAAAGAAGGCAATAAAGAAGACAGTACAATACGAAAAGTACCAGGTGTTGCCTCCCCAGGGAGCAATTTCTTAACATGTGCTTTTCATGAATACGATGAAAGATTTACTTACAATTTTCTAAATATTACTGTATATTCAACATTTCTCTGACATTTTTTTATATGCTGCACTGCAGCAGTATGTCCATTTTGCTTTCTACCTAGGCATCCTAACAGAAATGAAATTTTATAAGCCATTATAGAATTCTGCACTTCTAAGCGTGAGTTTATTCATTTTTATTTTCTGAAAGCCATGCTTAATTTTCAGTGTCCTGAAAGCCAAATTTCAGTGCATGGTCTCATCAGCCTAGTAAAGAAGTTATAGCATAATCATTTTTATGGACTACTATTCCCTGTCTTCCTTTGCATGTATTTGAAATGGTCACTCATCATGCTCAAATAGTGAGGGGAAACAGTTCCACCTGACTAATGGGAAAAATGTGTATAATTTCAGATTAAGAAGAAGAAGAAGAAAAAGGTGCTTCCAGAGTCACTCTGTAGGATCTCTTCTTGCCAACTCCTTCAAGCAGGTGTGTCTTTTTTAAGGAATATCTCAAACCACTGCTTATTTTTTCAATCTAACTGCCTCCATGTAATAAAGAGACTTTATTTTTATATTTTGGGTTTATTGCTTTGGATAAAGTTTAAGCTGAAGTAAATAGACTTTAATTATGAAACTTTGCACGACTATAGAGTTGAAAGCCATTCTGAACCAGAGCTTCAGGGAAGAGGTATCCAATCAAAGTCTATATGAAATATATATTTCTATATGAAATCTATATTTGCTATATGAAAACAAGAGGCATGCTAGATGAAACATTGAAGTGGAATACAATGGCATTTTTTGAGCAGCATCTGACAGAATGGGTGGAGAAAGGTAAAGATAAATACATGTCAATGAGCAATGGGTTTGAAAGGAGTTTGTTGAAGTAGTTTGATCAAATAAAATTAATTGTAAAATATCTGAAGGAAGAGTGAGCAGGAAAGGGAAGAACTAGGAAAGTCATAGTTGGATAGCAAAATAGAAATAGCACTCAGACTTATATACCATTTCATGATGTTTACAGGCCCACCTAAGACATTTACAGCATCATCATATTGCCCCCAACCTCTGGGCTCTCATTTTTCCAACCTCAGAAGGATGGAAGGTTGAGCCAACTATGAGATAGTGAGAATCAAATTGTTGGCAGTTGGCAGGATTACTGCATTCTAACCACTGTACTACTATGTCTCTCTGTTCCATATATGGAGCTGAGGAGAACCTCAAAAAGAAAGTAGTGAATATTTTGAAAGCAAAAGACAATATAGGGATGGTGGAAGAAAATAGAATAGAATAGAATTCTTTATTGGCCAAGTATGATTGGACACACAAGGAATTTGTCTTGGTGAAAATGCTCTCAGTGTACATAAAAGAAAAGATACATTCATCAAGAGTCAAGAATCATAAGGTACAACGCTTAATAATAGTCATAGGGTACAATAAGCAATCAAATTGTACTAGGAAACAGTCAATATCAATTGTAAGGATACAAGTGACAAAGTTACAGTCGTACAAGTGGGAGAGGATGGGTGATAAGGTGTGATGAGCAGATTAATAGTAATAGTAGTGCAGACCTTGTAAATAGTTGAACAGTGTTGAGGGAATTATTTGTTTAGCAGTGATGGCATTCAGGAAAAAATTGTCCTTGTGTCTAATTGTTCTGGTGTGCAGTGCTCTATAGCCTTGTTCTGAGGGTAGGAGTTGAAACAGTTTATGTCCAGGATATGAGGGGTTTGTAAATATATTCAAAACCCTCTTTTTGACTTGTGCAGTATACAGGTCCTCAGTTGAAGGCAGGTTGGTAGTAACTGTTTTTTCTGCAGTCCTAATTACTCTCTGAAGTCTGTGTCTGTCTTTTGGGTTGCAGAACCAAAACAGACAGTTATAGAGGTGCAAGTGATAGACTCAATAATTCCTCTGTAGAACTGCATCAGCAACTCCTTGGACAGTTTGAGCTTTCTGAGTTGGCACAGAAAGAACATTCTTTGTTGTGCTTTTTTGATGATGTTTTTGAAGTTAGGTGAATTTTTTGTGTCCGTTTGATATTAGGTGTCTTACATATTGGCAAATAAAATCAGAAAATAGAATACAAGCTGAATAGTCAAGAACTTGTTGATGATCCAAACTCTGTCAAGGACCTTGGAATACTCATCTCTAATGACCTAAGTGCTAGAGCCCACTGTAACTACATAGCCAAAAAGGCATTAAGAGTTGTTAACCTAATCCTATATAGCTTTTTCTCTGGTAATATCACACTACTAAGGGCATACAAAACATTTGCCAGACCAATACTTGAATACAGCTCATCAGTCTGGAACCCACATTACATATCTGATATTAACACAGTTGAGAAAGTCCAGAGATATTTTACAAGAAGAGTTCTACACTCCCCTACTTGTTGCAGAATACCTTATGCCACCAACTTGAAATTGTAGACCTAGAAAACCTTGAATTATGCCATCTTCGGTCTGATCTAAGTATGCTATATAAAATCATACATTGCAACCACTTACCTGTCAATGAATACTTCAGCTTCAACCATAACAACACAAGAGCACACAATAGATACAAACTCAAGGTTAACTGCACCAAACTTGATTGCAGGAAATACAACTTCAGCAACAGAGTGGTCAATGTCTGGAATACTCTACCTGACTTTGTGGTTTCTTCCCCAAACCCCAAAAACTTTAACCTTAGACTTTCTACTATTGACCTCACCCCTTTCCTAAGAGGTCTGTAGGGGGCGTGCATAAGCACACCAAAGTGCCAACCTGTTCTATTGTTTCTTTTATTTTTCTTATATGTACTCATTTGTTGTATTCATAACTAAGTTTATCCTTATACCTATCATCTTGTAAGCAATTGACAAATCAAATAAATAAATAAATAAATATTTTAGATCTTGTGATATGATAGAACCTAGAAATTTGAAGGTCTCTACTGTTGATACTGTTGAAGGTGTGAATTGATATAGTGTTCAATATTAGTGTAAGCTAGATTTAGTAATATTTCCTCTTTCTCATCTCCTGGCTTCAATGTATTGTTTGTAATTTCATTTTACATGCTTTGCATAAAGTTGTGTAATCAGAAAGGAAGCAACATGATGTGTGTGCATGCACGCATGTATTCAGATCTCTACATGGAGGACAAGCACCTGATTCACCATGCTGGAAATGACTGTGTGATGTTAAACAGGGCTCTTGTGGCTGGCAGAGAATTTCCTTTCATGAAAAGAACTTTCACACATATCTTCACAAATGATATGTTTGGTTCTGTTTTGTTTAATAAATGTGGAGGAATAAAAAAAAATCTGAAAGCAAAACTGTGAAATCATTCTCTTCTGCCTCTGATGCTTAAACTGTAAGTACCAATGCACATGTGCAAGTGATTGATTCTGCAAGCATCCCATATGCACATCCTTACCCAAACATTGTTATTGACAGCAGCAGCACTCGTTAGATTTGTAATAGAATTTCTACTTTCATCAGAACATATGATGATAAATAATATACTTCATATCCATAGCTTAAACAGATTTCTGTTCCCTTATGCATCTTTACATTTGTCTTCATTCTAGATAAGCTGAATATATTTCACTGAACTCAAATGTCATCTCATAAGTTAACTTATGGAAGAAAATAAACAATATCAAAAGCAAAGTGCAACATTGGAAGTTCCGGTTTGCAGTGCTTCGGCGACAGGCAGGAATCCGTGATTGTGCGAGGTTTCTGCCTGCACTCGCCGCTGGAGCGTCCCGAGCCAGTCTGGCTTTGGGGCTAAGTCACCCCGTAGAGGTGGCAAAGAGGAGGGAGATTCCAGCAGGGTTGAGGGAAGCCTCATCTTTCCTCCCCAGCTGGCTAAACTCCCTTTCTCGAAGGCAAACGAGCAGCGGTCAGAAATGGCTACCCCAAAGAAGAACTCATCTGGAAAAGAAAGTGCAGGAGGAAGTTAAGAAGTGAAAGTTTTGGCTGACCGGGATAAGAAGCAACAATCAAGGTATCCTGGAATTTAAATTTTTAAAAAGATACATCGCTCCCAAAGAAGATTCCGAAGCAGCGAATGAAAGTGAAAAGGGGAAGTTTTTTTTTTTTCCACTCTCCTTCCTTACGTTGACAGGGAATAGAGATGAATGAGAAATCAGAAAAACCTGCTTTGGCATCAAGAGGTAATTAAACTGGATAATTAAATGTCAAGGGGACAATAAGGATTTCTGAACATTAAAAAAAATAATTCTTGCTGTAAGTGGGAAGGGAGAGAAAAAGAATAAGAATAAGATTTGGAAGGAGGAGACTGCCTGGAATTTAAAAGAATTTGATTAAACTCTAACAAGTCTTCTAAAGCAGTGGCCCCCAACCTTTTTTGTGCCACGGCCCGGTATTGGTATCACAAAATGATCCGCAGCCCGGTACCGGTATCAGCATGCATGACAAGGCAAGGTGAACTGAGTGACCGGCTAGCCAGCTGTCCCCCACTTCTCCCCGCCACCTTCAACTCCTCCTTTGTACCTTTGTTGATGGGCTTCGCTTCGGGACGGTTTTGGGACGGTCACTCGGCTCGCCTTGCCTTGGGTGCTGAAAGAATCCTCGTGCCTTAGTTTTATTCGAAGCCCCCCCCCTTTGATGAAACTAAGGCACGAGGATTCTTTCAGCACCCAAATGCCGCTTTCCAACCAGAAAAGTTCACCCGGAAGCACTTTCTCGTCAAACAAGATGGTGGCACCCAGCAAACCGGCGGCCCAGTTGGAAATGTTCCACAGACTGGTACTGGTCCATGGCCCGGTGGTTGGGGACCCCTGTTCTAAAAGATACATCTTAACTGGAACTTTGTAACTAAATAGCAACCCGAAGAAGAGAAAGTGAAAAAAGAAGAAAGTGTTAAAAGAAACAGCTTGTGTCTATTTGGATTGCTTGGTGACTTTGGGACTCTTGGAAATTATATCTGAATGATTAAAAACACTTGGGTGGTTGTTTGAAAAAAATTTTTTACAATGGCATTGCTTGTGGATGAACTGAAAATGGAATTTAAAAAATATAAAGAAAAGGAACAAGAAGGAAAAGGCTCTCTTGGCTCTGTTTTTCAATTCTTAGAAATGGAGATTTGTACCTATGAGAAACTGACTGCGGAACAAGAAGATTGGGACAAAGAAGAAGCCATCTTTGATGAACAAATAACTTTTCTTAGGGAAGAAGGGGGAAAGGGGGAAAAGAGAATGGAGACTTTAAGACCTAAAAAAACAATCAAAAGGGGAAAAAATAAGGTGAAAAGTGGATATAATGTTAGAAAGCAACAGAAAAAGAGAACACAGAAGAGGGAAATGGAGGTGGAGAGACAAGGGGGTAAAAAGGGCAGAGAGAAGAAGCAAGGGAGGAAGGAAGGGAAGAGAAGCTACAAAGGTGTGGAGCAAGATGTAAAGAAACAGGATTTATTTAGAGATAATGGGTAAAAATTTAACTGAAAAAGTGATTCTGCAAAGGTACATAAGATTGTATTGTTATATTTGTATTAGAAATTATGTTAAAAAATTGGAAACAACATATGATTAAAAGGTGGGATAAAAACTCAGTATAACTCAGTGAAACTTTTGTGAACAAAATAAATGAAATGAAATAAATGAGAGAATTGAACTAGGAAGGAATGGGAACATTTTAATGATATAATGTTTTAAAATATGAGTAAAGTGGGGGGAAGCAACTATGGAAAGTTTATAAGTGTTCCCATAGAAGTATGATACTTATTTCAAAAGTAATGTGTAAAATGTTTAAGATTTAAATTAATACTAATATTAACAATAGATTTGAATTGACATGGATTTGTTGTTTTAACTATATTATATATTTATGATTTTTTCTCTTTTTAAAATATAATGTGTAACTTTAGAATGTACAAAGCAGAATCCGAATGGAAGTTATGTATTATATTAAGTGTTATAAATTTAGTGGAAAGATATAAAGGCGTCATACTCCAATCAGTGATTACAGGAGAAATTTTGTCTAATGAGAAAAGATAGACAGCTGGAAAAGATAGACAGACAAGGAATATAAATATAATGATCTGAATTGAGATGAAATAAATAAAATAAAATAAAGAAAGTTAAAAGAGGGGAGAAGCTATATAGAAAATGTAGAATGGTAATAAGATATGAAATGGTATATAAAATGAACATGAATTTGAATTTGTGTCTGTACGAAGAGATGTAACCTGGGATCAAGCTGCTTTCAAAAATGATGTTTTATGTTTTTATGTTTTATGTTTTGTTTGTTTATTTTTGTTTTTTTTTTAATCAATAAAAAATTTCAAAAAAAAAAGCAAAGTGCAACATTTTTTATCTGTATTTTGGTTCATCCTGGTTTTACAGTGAATATTTTTTACTCCTTTGTATTAACAGTCCATCATTACTGTACTTGTAATTAGGGAGCTTTTCAATAATTCTATTTTTCTTGTGAGTTACTGATAAACACTTTATGTACATGCATATTGCTTGGTTAAATTTTCCATGATCTGTAACAACATAGCAAGATGTCTCTGGGGAAAGGGTAAGAGCAGCTGTTGCTTCTCCTCCTCCATCCCTGTGATGACCCAGAGTGGGATATAAACAAACACAGTCACAGAAAACAGGTGAAGCCCCTTTTATTCCTTAACTTTGCTTCCAAGCTCTGAATAGCATTGAAGGAAGACAAAAAAACTCCCACACAAACAGTTACAAGAAGAAAAAAGCAACACAAACTAGGCAAGATAAGGGCTGAAGGACATCCACAGATAACAGAACACATACTGGGAAGGATGCCAAATTCAGAGAGGAACCATAAACTAGAGATATTTCCATGCTTTGTTTCCAGCGCTTGCCCGTACACATGTCTGTCCTCTTATTCAGTTGTCACAGCTGCAGCCCATGAAGAGGATCAAGGCCCTCTCCTCCTGAGTAGACCATATCCTTATCCTCTCCTCCCTGCATGCCCTAGGATGGATAGGGGATGGGCCTGGGTCCTCCTCTGACTGCTCAGCCAGCCTCTGCCCTTCCACAGCCTCCTCCACAACCTCCGGAGCCATACTTCCACTCCCTGTCAGCTGTTCCTCCTCTCCCTCAGAGTCAGATGTGGTATTCAGCAGAGAAAAAATGAATAAAGAAGTATTTATGTGTGTTGGGGTTAAGAATTCATACATACCCAGACTCCCTTCCAGGGTAAGTCATGTTAGGCAAAATAAATTAAAGGACAGGAACAAACAAAAAAATCCCAAACATAACTTAGCTCAAGCTAGTTTCTATGTACTATTACCAATACCTTTCAGTAGAGCAAGGGTGTCAAACTCAAGGCCCACAGGCTGGATCTGGGGTGCTTAGATCTGGCCCACAGGCCTGCCCTGACCAGCCCATGGTACCTCTGTCAGCAAAACCAGAGCCTTAGTGGGCTGCAGGCAGCTTCTCCAAGCTCCATTTTTGGTAGCAGAGGGCTACAGGAGGCCATCGTGGCCAAAAATGGAGCCTGGGTGAGCCATGCACAGCCTCTCTGAGCTCTGCTTTTGCTGCTACAAGAGGCCAGCATTGCTGAAAACAGAGCCCAAGGGGCCATGCGCATCCTCCCCAAGCTCCATTTTTACTGGCAGAGGACTGCAGGAGGCTGTTGCAGCCAAAAATGGAACCCTGATAAGTGACATCAAGCTGGCCATTCCCTCCCTGGCCATGTCCTCTAAGGTCAAACACAACACTGATGTGACCCTCAATGAAATCGAGTTTCACACCCATGCTCTAGAGAGTAAGGAAGATGACTTTGACAAGAGTTTCACAGACTCTGTTGCCATCTTTTTTCCCCATTTTTAATAAACATTCTGCAAGATACAGGTAGTCCTCAACTTAATGATGCTTCAAAGATATAATGGCCTTGAAAAAGTGACTTACAACCCATCATCAATGTTATAACTTGCACTACTCACACATCTGGGTGCTTGTTAACCAGCTTACAGTTACAAGGGTTGCAGTGTCTTGTAGTCAAATGATTATGATTTACAACCCTCTCAGCTAGCTTCCAATAAGGAAAGACAATTGGGGCAGGTAAATTCATTTAATGATCATGTGATTTACTTAACAAGTGGTGGTTAGTCTAATGATCTTACTAAAATGGCCATAATGACTAGTTTAAGGATTGCATCACTTCTTGAGCAAAATTCCTGTCCCAGTTGTGATCAGAAGTAGAGAACATATATTTATCTTGTTTCTTCATTTATGTATAGAATTATCATACTTTTCTGTCAAAAACAATAAATGTATATTGTGCATATAATCTATGTATATAATATACATAAGGTATATGAACAGGAGATAACATTTTTTTTACAAAATAAGAGATTATGGGAAAGTAACAAAAATGGCTTTTGGGAAATTAATACTGCAACATTGGATGAATACATTCTCTTATTTGCAGAGAAGAATATAGGAGTCAAGTAGTTTAGAAAAGGACAGGACTAGTCCATTATTCAACTAAATAGGAATAAATATTCCCTTCCTCGTTTTCCCTTTTTCCTGATACCTTGCAGTTAAGGTAACACAAGCAGAAAAGTGTCAAAAGAAGAATAAAAAGAAGGCAAAGGAGGAAATAATGGCTGGCAGCATCAAAAGCCATCTGGGAAATTTGCCAGATGTTTTTACAATATGAAGCAAAAGGACATTGGGAGGATTTTTCAGGGCTCTGAGGACTATTGTTTCCTCAGGCATTTGGGTTAGGTGGTAGATGAGCTCTGTCATTATTGATGGTGAGTGAGGTCATTGTTTACCCTTGGGCACCAGGGAATTATATGTGATGGATTTGTGTGTTTCAATCTTGTAAGCTGCCCAGAGTCACCTGTGAGAGATGGGCAGCTAAATAAATAAATAAATACAAGTTGTCATTAGATGTTGTTAAGATACAACAAGAAGCAAAGTGCAATAATCATGACCTGGTGAGCACAGCTAGAGAAATTCAAGGGAAATATAAACATTTAAATTCTTTGCTACAGTGGTTGACACTGTTATAGTGGGAATGTATTATTAAAGTATTGCATATATCAAATATAACTATAAACTCATGCATGCTTTTGATCATCCATAAATTTGTGTTCAAGCCTGGTCAAAATTATGAATTCCCAATCATGCTGCCATCTACAAATTGCTTAGGCTTATGAATATATTGAGGAACATAGGAGGAGTAAAGGTAGAAGCGACAGCCACCTTAGGCCCTGCTTCTTCAGGATTTGGTCCTGGATTATTGCAGACCAGGGATAGATAATCCATGAGCCACAGCCTGCATGCAATCCTCATCAATCCATATGGCAACCTCAGCAGCCTACATGTCTGAAATTCAGCAACACAATGAATTTCAGCAATCCAAGCTTGCTCCTTGGAGAGGAAGTGGGTAAATTTTATATAGCAATATCATCAATTTCCCTAAAGAAGGTCTTCAGATCCTTTTTTTTTCCTTTCCACCAATGAGGTGAGAACAAAATGCAAAATGTCTGATGCATCCTTTCTGGTGATGTCAAAGCATAATGATATATTCCCATTGCTTTTCAGAAGGGAATTGTAATTCCCCTCTTCCACCAATATTGTATATCTGGGTCTTAGACTTAGGACAGAACCAGATTAAATTTAAAAGTAAGATTCCTAGATTTGTCCCAACAATGCTTTTTCAAGAGGCAACTGGACTTTCTGATTTTTCTTTGAAGTTGTTTGGCTTCTCATCCAAGAAGCTTCTTCAGCTCTGAAGAAGCTTCTTGGATAAGAAACAAAATGTAATTTCTCATCCAAGAAATGAAAGTGAAATAAATTAAAAACAACAACAGAAAGTCCAGTGGCCTCTTGAAAAAGCATCGTTGTGACTAAGAACCTCCATAGACATTCTCTAGATTTCTTAAAAGAAATTGCAAGAGTGACACCATCAGTCATAATGTCTAGGTTTTTTTTTCCCTGAAGCTTTTTTCTGTGGCTTTACCCTCATAGTTTTTCAGTATGTGGCTTGTATTTAGATGACTGAGATTAAAAAATTTGTTCTAATTAAACATCTATTTCTTCTTTATCTACTTTTTATTAAGTGAAAATATTTACATCCCCCTGGCATTTCCCCCTTTTAATTCATAACTTAGGGTTAAACCATGTCACAGCTTGAATGTTTCATTTTATTTTTTTTTCCAGCAAAAAAGTATTCCTAGTAAATATAATCTAACCATTCTTGCTGCAATATTTCTTCTTTATTTAATATATTTATATACCAATCCAGTAGTAATAAATCAAGGAGGCTCACAAGGAGGCTAAAATGCATAATCAGAAAGATATAAAGAGAAATAAGAAACATCAATAAAATACAGCAAAATAATAACTACTTGAAACATTATTCATCTGAATAGGCTACATGCAATATTGACTGTGTTGTGTAAAATAACTTCCTCCCTCCTAGTTTCCAACTTCTTTTTCCTCTAACACATAGCATTTAAAAGGTATGAGAGAAGAGAGCTTCTGTAGAAGTCAAAAAAGTCAGGATGGTAATGTTGATGTACCCGTGTTTCCCTGAAAATAAGATTGGGTCTTATCTTCTTTTGGGCCCCAAAATAAACACTAGGGCTTATTTTCAGGGAATGTCTTGTTTTTTTTTTCCCCATGCATGGGAGGCCTACTTCTTCTGCTTGCTCAGAACAGGGCAGGAGGGCACACAGTGCACCAGTGCCACTGCTGCAAGGCAGGGGTGGAGCTGCCCCATGTGGCCCTCAATTGCATATCTCAGAGCCCCCCACAGCTGGGACATCCACACCCTGCCTCCTGCCTCATGGTGGCAGCATCAGCAGCCATGTGCAGTAGGAACCCATGTGGCCACCAGTCCACTTCTACTTGCTCAGGGCTGCAATGGAGCAGTAGGCACCACACATGAGCAACCAGATGGAATGGGTAGTCAGCTGACTGCACAGGTTAAGTAGAGCTTATTTTGGGGTTAGGACTTATATTAGGCACACATGTAAAACATGTTAGGGCTTATTTTTGGGATAGGACTTATTTTTAGGGAAGCAAGAGACCTTATATGTAGTATACGCATAAGTATATATTAATACAATGGCATAAATGGTTTATAGTAATTAAGAAATTGACTTGCTATAGTTAATGGTAAAGTAGCAACACTACAATTTGCAGATGACTAACAAAAAGTTGGCCTGCTTTAATTAATCCTAGAGATAATCTGTTAAAATAAAGTCTGAAACATTTATTCCTAATCATTTTAGAAGCATGCTCAGCCATAGTTAACACCTAATAATTGCCACATTCTACTCCACTAAAGTTGGCATGCCGTTAGTCTTTCAGGGCAGTTTGAGAACAGCTATTCTCAAACTACTGTGGGCATCTCCATAAACAGCAGATTGAAAAGTTGAACCACATTATATGCGATTAAACTGTGCACAAATAACAACTAAATTGTTTTGCTAAATTAGTCTGACATGGTTTGTCTCTGGAGATTTCTAGAAACCTTTATAGTGAAGTATAAGTATGTGAGGGTGAATCATTTTGCAGAACAAAATGAATAGTTCATTTTTTGAGTCAGCTGTTGAATAGTATACTCAAATGTAATTGAGATGCTAATCTACAAATTTAAATATCATATAGAAACAGTAACTAAATCATTAGTTTAGGAGAAAGATCATTTATTTTGCTGTAACCTTCATAATGAAAATTATTTTCTTATTTAAGGAAATCAAAGTCCTGTAACTATTTCTGTACTTTAAAAAAAGAAGTAATGAGCAGTAAGCTCAGCAATTACATACATTAGTAAACATCATTTCCTAAACAACATGCTTCCACTGACAGAGAAATACATGTTGAAGAATGAAACTTTAGCGTGATTTCATACTTCATGAATCTCATTCTTCACTCAGATGCTTGAAGACCTAAAGGTAATGCTAAGCTGGCGTTTGCTTAGCTACACACTTAACTAGAGAGTTTATGGAGCCATTTTCCAATTCAAGCAACATTTTGAAAGAATTAGTCTTCATTTGTTCTAAAATAGAAAGTGGTACTCTGCAATGTTTAAAATATAGAAGCATTTTCCTTAAGGAGTTTATAATCTGAAGGCACTTGGGAAAGCATAGTCCATTCTACCAGTTCAGACGGATTCAGGTGCACCCCTTGTTCTGATGATCAGCTGGTTCCAAACCGGTTCACTCCAATGAGCCTGTGGGCACCCCGGTCTTTCCTGTGCTTTATGTCTTTTTGTTAGAGCACAGCTGATTTGCCTGGCAGAGCGGTTTGCTGCATCTCAGCTGTTTTCTTCAGCTTCAGTTGAAGGTAAGTTTTGAAGACAGAGCATGTGGTTATACTGGTTGAATCGCATCCCTGAGTCCAACAATTTGGTCAAATATAATAACTCATAGAGATGGCCACCTAGCTAGTAAGTATGTTTCCAGCAGAGATATTATCTAAACCATCTCCTTCCCTCTCAAAAAGTTATAACAAGAACTCATCATATATTAGGGTAATTCTGACTGGGGAATGATGGATGTAATCAGACATATCTGGAGGTGCCTAGCCAGAGAAAGTTAAGATATTCTGAAAACTGCAAAGGTTTTACAAAAGTTCTTGGTGCTTGTATCCTTAGTTTTAATTGTTGGATTTTGAGGTTGACCTGCTGAGAAGTATTTCTCCTCCCCCTCACCCCCCAAAATCCAACTTGGCCCTAGTAGAAACACCATACTTTGCCACAAAACTTTCTTTCCTCAAGGCAGGATAGGGGTGAATACACACATTGAAGTCCACCTGTCACTGCCCTGAACAACAATGCCCTCATTACTTTCTTCTCATTCTACCCATCCAGCCAGAAAGCCGAATACTTCCTCCCCTAATCAGTGATAAGATTAGGTGATCTTTATGGTAGCCACTGATGTTTTGCTTTTATATTAAAATAACCTTGATTGTTTCCAAGTTCCCCACTAAAATTGCAAACAGGTTTCCCACATCTTTGCACTTCCTTGTTCAGCTAAATGGAGTCTCATCATTACATGTCCCCAATGTTATTGAGAAGTCCTAGGTGTTAAACTTGCTGGAAGGAACTATGCATACCACATCATCTCCACTCCTAGACATAGGAATAAGATAGTTCAATACCCTAGTCTTCAAGGAAGGAGTTCACCAAGAAGAGAAGGTGGTTTTGCTATCAATATCATGTTCACTGTAGGCTTGTTTGAAACACTGTAGGCTTGTTCTTCTTTGGGAGAAGTAATATAGGAACACATTCCCTTCTTATAAGAAAAGTAACCAGATATAATTATAGCCTCTTCGTGTACATTATTATTTTCCATGTAAGTGTAATAATTCTTATTAAAGAACTTCCCTCCTTTAATAGTCATTTGGTAATTTCCACTATAAACTGATCATTCAGATTTTAATCCAGTAGATATTTCAATTAAAGAGAAGATTTCCTTAATAAATATTTCCTTAATTCTATCTAATGCAATGTTGCCAACAGGGCAATGAAGTAATCCTGATTTGACAAAATGATTTGCTGTTTGCATGGGGACACACGTTGTACCTCTCAGAGACACCTTAATTATTGGTGGCTGCAAAGAAAAGCAACATTTGGAAGTGTGAAAAATGTACATTGTTTAAATAGCCTATAGATCTGCTTTTTGGGTAACACTGAGTTTGTGGATACTCCCATTAAGCATATAAGCATAGGTTAAATTAAGAGCATGTGTTCCTTTTTTTTCAGCGGATTGTTCGGATAATATAATATCTTCTTTCCTATAAAAGTCTCCATTAAATTTTGTGCAGTTTCCCAGGCATATTGTGTTTGCTTAAAGACCTATCTATATTTCAAATGCATATTTTCTTAATATATAGATTTATTGGACATGTTTTTTTGTTTTTGTTTTTTTAAAAACAGAGAACTATAGTGTTATTAAATTTGAAGATGTGTGAAAACTGAATGATAATTGCATGCCAGTTTGCTTATAAATCTTGGAAGTGCTAATTGGGTCAGTTTACATTAAAATGCAAGCTAAACAAATTACTTATCCCTCCTTAATTCTAAACTGAAATTGCTAATGTTTTTCAAGCCTGAAGAGGGGAAAAAAATACCACAAAGTCAGTTTTGAAGCCAATTGAATTACTTCACAAGTGACAACATTTTCAGCTATGCCTTTGGGCAGTAGAAAGAATTAGAATAGGTTTCTCAAAATGGGTGACCCAGCAGATACCTTTTGAATTCTGAGAACGTATTATGGGTTTTGTCATAAAAGAAAGCTGCTGTGATGGGGCATGGCATACCATAAAACATTTATCAGAAACCCTACAAGGTGATTTTGTAGGTTTAGCATCCTTTATCATTTCCCACAGATTTATTTGTCAGGTGGTGACAACTCCATACAAAGCACAATTCATATTTTCTACAAAATACCTCTGGAACTTATATGGGGCCTCAAGGCATTTTTTTTTTTAAAAAAAAGAAGGATTATGTTTCGGGCTGGTGGTCCAGCAGTTCCCCATTACCAAAAGCCATGTCTTTGTAGAGATAGTCCACAACTTACAATCATTTGTTGAGTGTTCGTTCAAAGTTACAATGGCACTGAAAAAAGTGACTTATGACTGTTTTTCACCCAACTGTTCTATCATCGCCATGGCCACATGATTAAAATGTATGATGACTGCAGTGCCCAGGGTCATAAGATTACCTTTTGCAACCTACTGACAAGCAAAGACAATGGAGAATCCAAATTCACTTAACAACTGTGTTATTAACTTAACAACTGCAGTGATTCACTTAACAACTGTGGCAAGAAAGGATATAAAATGGAGCAAACTCACTTAATAGCAGAAATTTTGAGCTGAATTGTGGTTGTAAGTCAAGAACTACCTATATGTCTTATTCTGTGCCTGCTCAGACATTATTGGCTTAAATAGTATCACTTGATACAGCTGCATTCTTACAGGGCTGATTAAACAGCCAAAGGCAGTTTACACTTTCCTTGATCTGGTGCATATTTATTTCTTGCATTTATTGGTCTCCATCCCCATCCTTTTGCACACAATATATGTGACATACTACGGTCTCCTTGCCCTTGTGTCATCAACACATGACTCACACTATTTCAGACCAGCAGATTAATTTACAATGATTTTTGAACTCTTCATCTGATGATTTACAGAGCTTCTCTTTATGGGGAATTATCCCTCCCTCCCCTGCCAATAAACAATTCCAAGGTTCAACAATTTGGGACCTCCTTTTACCATAGCAACAGCAGTAAATTTGCCACTGGAGAAGTATATGTTAGAAGGTCATAGGCCCGCCTTGCTTCGCAATTTAGAAATGAAGGGCCTTTGAGTGGCGATTTATTATTTGAGTGGAAAGGAAAGGAAAAGAAAGAGAGTAAGAAAAGCTAGCCAAGCTTCAGGAAAACCTAAAGGTGCAGATGGTAAGCTTGCTGAGAATAATGAATTAATCATTCAGTTTCCACAAATTACAGAGGCCTACCTGACAATTTGCTGGTCACTATAAGATGACTCACTTCATGAGAATAAAGCTGCTTTGCTAAAGCATGGCCTATTCACAATAACCCATTAAAACCTTTCATCGTTCCCCACTATTAGTTGTTTTCAATGCTTTTTAACTTACTCCCTTTATATACTACATTAGGTGGGTACAGGTCACAAGCACATACAGGTGTGAGAGAGAGACACACACATACACACATGCAGAGAGAAAACAACACATTCTTCTCTCTCTTCTAACCATAAATCATACATGTTCTGGACCAGGATCTGTAAGTACTGTAATTTACATTAATATTATACTGCTTCCCCTTAGCAAGGTTCAATATATACAATAGTCTTGAGCAATTTTTTGCAGCCTATTGACTGTTAATGTGTTTTGGAGTTATTTGTGAGAGTATTTCCCTTCTACAGAAGCCTCCCTGCTCAACTTCAGGGATCTGGTTGTCTGAAATCTATGATATTCAGTTAAACTTAAGGTCTAGTTTCTTGATAATTCAATTAATTTTGGTTTCACTGTATTTTTTGAAGAGCAACAGACACTTCCCAAACTTGTCTTTCCTTCTTTCATAAAGAAATATATTCAGCTGGTTGATTTGACTTTTGTATAGTTTGTGGAGGGATTTTTCAGTGGTTCCTAGTCTGGGCAACTTTAGATTGTGTGGACTTCAATTCCCAGAATTCTTGCTATCAGGGAAATTCTGGGAGTTAAAGTTCACACATTTTAAAGTTGCCAAGGTTGAGAAATTGCTGTATTTTTTTCCACTATAAGACACTCCAGACACTCCACTCCACACCTAGCTTTTGGAGAAGAACACAAGAAAAATAATCTGCCTCTGCCTCCCAACAATTTGCTCCCTTGAAGCAAACAACCAACAGCCTTGTCAGCTTTAGCACAGCCTGATTTAGCACTAGCAGCTGATTGGCCTCCCAGAATACAGCTGATTAGCTGTGGGGATCACCAACGTGCATTGCCACCTCCACGCGCCCCATTTTTAGCCTCTGTATGCCCCATTTTCAGCCTTCCCCGGTCCCATTTATGGCCAGGTCCAACCCTTTTCGTACCAATAAATATCAACTTGATTCTGGACTAATCAGCTATTTAGGTTAAAAGTTCTTTATTGCGGAGGCATTGTCAGTTTTACCAACAAAAACCAACAGATGTTATGTTCCATAGGCAATCTAGATGTAGCTGCAATGATGAAAAATAATGCAAGGTGCCTCATAGCATCACAGCACAAGTCTCAGGCTTTTGTATTTGGGTCCAAATGTTGGATATATGTACATAAGTCATATGATATGCCTTGCAATGTTGTGACACATGTTTAATCACTTGCCCTCCTCTTGTCCTTTCTATGGATGTCTATGATGTCGAGTTTATTAATGCAGGTGTGAAAGGAGAAGTAGGATGAAAGTGAATTCCATTACACATCAAATTAGAGCAAACGTAGGCCATCAGATTTCATAACACCACAAGTGTTAGCAACAGAGTCTTTTGATTTTCTCTTGCCATGATCAGAAAGATGCAAAAAAAGAAAAAAAAATCTGACAAAAAGTATGTGCAACTGAAATTTTGCACAAACAGTTACATTTAAAGTTAAGTTTAAAATAAGTTCAAGTTTGCTTCAAGTCAACACTTGGGGCTTCATGAGCTTGTCTTTCTAGTTTTATTCATACAAGGTACAGAAACATTTTGCCTTTATTTGGGATATCTTTTATTGGGGGCGGGAGTCTCCTCCATCTAGACTATAATCATGTTATTTCCTGGGTTGAAGTCCATTTAAGCATTAACCTTGCACCTGTTCTGATTGGCTTCCAAACTGAGACAAGATCAACTAGTTGCTGTTAGTATTTTTTTAGCTTCTGAATACATAAAAACTATAGAAATTAAGTTGTAACTCCTCCCTCCTTCTTCAGTGACTGGCAAGATAGGATGGAAGAATGCCCATTGATATGTCTTTCAAGGGTGGCATGCTTTGTTGCTTCTGATCATCAGGTTTCCTAGAGGGATGGCCTAACTGATTTCCCTTCTCATAATGGTTTTAGGGAACTGCCAGGCTGAATGGGACATATTGGCAAAAAAAGGTTTGTTCAGTTGTACTGGAGTTTGCTGGAAATGGTCCTCTGTTAGTAAGCAAGCAACAGGAATAGGTTGGCCAGTGAAATACTATGCCATGGAGACAGACTCTCCATGGAAAAAGACTATGGCACAATAGAAATGTCATTTGGGGCCTTGCTATCTGCCATCCCAATTCCTGTAAACAAAGGCTGGGGCCAATACCTGAATGAATCTAACATTCATTCACTCCTTATCAAGAGATTAAATCTGAAGAAATCATGCAGAGTTTAAAATTCAAGGTTAATCAAGGTTGAACTGATCAACCCTGAGCCCATATTCAGAGTGCAGAATGCTTAGCTGAATGTGTAGTTGTGTTGGTTGAACCAGAAAGGAAATATAGTATTCCATTTTCCACACAAGAGAGAATCGAGTTAAGTCTTCAGTCTGGCCATGTTAAAGGCAGTGAGAGTTTAAAGTAAAGCATAATAATGAACTCTGATAAAAAGTGTTGAATGAAATTGTAAAACTCCTTGTTAATCTCAGAGAGCCCACTGTACAATGCAGGGTCCTCCCCCGCATCCCTATATAGGAATGAAGATTATTGCTTGCATTGTATATTATCTAGAAGCAGCCAAAAATGAAAAGATCCTTCTAGATATATGTAAGGCTTCACAGTGTGTAAGGCTACAAACGCTGTGCAAGGCTGCAAAATATTTCCCATGTTGATTCCATTTATTGTATTGAATTAAGTCTCTGGTTCAATTTGTGAATTTGCTTCAAAGGGCAATTTAATCATGGCCTCACTGAATCAAAGTATTCTTTCAAAGCTTTATACATGTTTTAAACACAAAAGCTGTCCTGACATGGTGAAGCCAGTCCCCTTGAGAGTTTGAAGGGAGTTCTCTCCAGCCCTTTTACTTTTAACTAAGTTCTGAATTTCTAACTAATCTGGGAGCGTATGTGGATGAAAACAGTTTGGTTTCACAGTGGCAATTTCCTCCTATTCCTCCCATATGCTCAATTATTTTAAAAATAAAATCTCTGTGAACAAATAACAAATTTCTATTTGTAATAAACAAACAGCCGTGATTCCAATGAACAATGTCACACAAGTACAAGGATCACTTTAAATTCTATGCTAATGATCTCCTTAGGATGAATCCCCTGGCTATTCTGCCAATAGGGCTTTGTTAGCCATTCACCCTCTTCAATGTTCAGGTTCTGTGGACCATCCATCTTTAGTCCTGAATGGCATTGCAGTGTCCCATTTGGGATTAATGTGCAATCTGAGGCACTTCATAGACTTGCAGGTCCTGCTTGAGAAGCAGGTGACCTTTGTGGGCAGGAAGACCTTTGAACAAATTGAGCTCGTGCACCATCTGTACCCCATTCCTGGGCATCCCAAATTACCATTCTTCACACATCTCCCATAGGACTATTGTAATGTGTTCCACAAGAGGCTGTCCTTGAAGATCACTCATAAACTGTACCTGATCCAGAATATAGTGACATGAGCAGCAAAGAAGAGCACCACATAAGCCCATGTGACTTCTCTGCTTCATAAGAGTCACTGGTTGTCAATCTTCCCATACAATTTATGGTTCTGCTCATCACCTATAAAACCTTTCATGGCAAAGGACTTGGTTATGCAAGGGATTTTGACTCCTATGGCACCTGCATATCCTATATAGTTGGGTAGAGTTAGCATACTTTTGCTGATTACATTGCCATTGAGTACATAATGAAAATAGGGCTTTTCAGTAATGACACCTGAACTCTAGAACATATCTCTCCAGACATTCAAAAGGGCTTAATCTAACTTTGCTTATTGAGTCTTGAAGATCTGGTTCTTTCCCTTCCATAAGCCCTGTGTGTTTTTATTATTCTTCAGGATGTCTTTTATATCTATATCTATATCTATATCTATAATCTATATCTATATATCTATATCTATATCTATATCTATATCTATATCTACATCTACATCTATATCTATATCTATATAATGTTTTCTTAAGTTTTCGTGGGTACTTACATGAATGGTATTCAGCTTTGTTCGGGTATTTTCCATGTCATTATAGTTGTACTTTTAAACTTTAAAAGCACAACTATAATGACATGGGAAAATACCCGAACAAAGCTGAATTTTATATATATATATATAGATCCACATACAAATACCCGCGAAAACCTCAGAAAAAAATACATACACACACACACACACACACACACACACACACACACACACACACATTTGTTTTCTGAGGTTCTCAGGGTATTTGTATGTAGATCTTTGGTTGTTCGGGTTTTCTCCCGCGTAAGATTCAAGTATCTAGGCAACGTTTCGATGAAGTCTCATTCATCATCTTCAGGCTTCTGTCTTCGGCTCTGGGCTTCTCAGAGTGATGTGAGATTGCAGCTGCTTCTTCCTTTTAACTGCTAGTGGGGGTGTGACTTGATTGGGTGGGGGCTTGGCTGTGTTCTGATTGGGTGGGGGTGTGTTCTCATTGGTAGGGGGTTTGGCTGTGTTCCGATTGGTTGGGGGGATGGCCGTGTTCTGATTGGCTGGAGGCGTGTTCTGTTCAGGTGGGGGCTTGGTTGTGCTCAGGTTAGTCTTAGTTGCTGGGGTATTTGAGTTGGTGAGCTGTGATCTTGCTGTTTGGCTTCGAGTTCGTGGTCGTGCTCATTGAGGTGTTGGACCAGGGAAGAGGTCATTTCTTTTTGTTTGATTGAGTTCTTATGTTCTTCGATGCGTGCACTTATTCTTCTGTTAGTTTGTCCAATGTATGTGGTGGGGCAGGCAGTGCAGGGGATTTCGTATACTCCTTGGTTTTCTAATTTGATTTTTTCTTTGGGGTTTCTACCTCAAAGCCACAGGACATGAGATTGACTTTAAAAATACCAGAACTATCGCCAAAACCAAACACTTCAACAGCAGAATAAACAGAGAAGCCATAGAGATAGAAAAATGCCCACACAGCATGAATAAACGAGATGACACCTCCCGCCTTCCAGCCATTTGGAAACCCACCCTCATGAACAGACGAGTACCTAACATGAAGAATGACACCAGACCCACACCCATGAGAGCCACACAAGATGCCACCACCACACTTCCATGTAGAAAACAGACTCACACCCACTCAGAAGATGAGACACGACCACGGACCAGAAGCCACACTGCAGCTGCATCACTACCCACTTCAAACCCCTCCGAGCCATACATGAAGCAAACCGACACCCACTATGAAGATGCAACACGACCACGAACTCGAAGCCAAACAGCAAGATCACAGCTCACCAACTCAAATACCCCAGCAACTAAGACTAACCTGAGCACAACCAAGCCCCCACCTGAACAGAACACGCCTCCAGCCAATCAGAACACGGCCAACCCCCCAACCAATCAGAACACAGCCAAACCCCCTACCAATGAGAACACACCCCCACTCAATCAGAACACATCACTCTGAGAAGCACAGAGCCGAAGACAGAAGCCTGAAGATGATGAATGAGACTTCATCGAAACGTTGCCTAGATACTTCGAATCTTACGCGGGAGAAAATCCAAACAACCAAAGATCCATATACACATATGTATATATATGTATGTATATATGTATATATACATATGTATATATATGTATGTATATATATATATATGTATGTATTCTGAGGTTATAGTTCTTCCCTATTCCCCTTCCTAAGTCTTGTTATGCTATCTTATCATGGCAGAACATGTTCCTCTGAGAGATGAGCAAGAAGGCCAGGAGTATACAGCAAGGGGTTATATTTCCAGCAGGGTCACCAAGACACAAAGCTGTCCAGTTAAAAAAGCAGACACCTATATCAGATAGCAGCAATACAGAAAAATGCTGGAGGCAGATGATCACTTTACTCACAACAGCAAAACTGTCATTTCATATTGTGTGGGAAAAGGCAATGGTAAACCACCCCACTATTTCCCATGAAAATTACATGGCTGGAAAATATAAAGTGAACAATGATACTGAGGTGGATGATGGACCCCTCAGGTTGGATGGCAGTCATCTTGAGCTGAAGAATTGCTGGGGATATTTTGGAGTAATGACAGTGCTTATAATGAGAATGGATTTAAGCCTTTGGGACATCTGGTTGATGCTGTCATGCAGAAAAAGAAAATCCAAATGTGCTAAGATAGAAATGCAGTAGAAGCATGGAACATAATTAGCATGAACATGGGAAAGCACAACAAAGTAAAAACAAAAAAACAAAATAAATTGACCTCATATTGACATTTTAGGCAGATTAAAATGGATTGGAACTGGACACTTTTAGTTAGAAGTTCATGCTGTTTACTACTCGTGTCATGAAAACACAAAAAGAATGACATTGCTTCTGTAGTTATAACAATATAGCAAAGACAATAGCTGGGATACACCTCAACCATTGATCAAATAACATCATTTAGATTTCACAGATAATTCTTTATTATGATGATTATCCATATTTATGCTACAATCACGAATGCAGGAAAAAGGGAGGTTGACAACTTTTAGAGTCAAATTCAAAGTGAAATCAGCAGAGTATGAAAGCAAGATGTACAGCTTGTGGAACTGGAATGCCAGCTTGGAAACAGTAAGTAGGAAAATGTCTATGGAATTTTTCAGTCATCTACATCATGGTTGTCTAAAAGATGCTTTTTCAAGAGGCAACTGGACTTTCTGGTTTTTTTCTGAAGACATTTCACCTCTCATCCAAGAAACTTCTTCAGTGAGCCATGTGCAGATCTATACATTTTTCCCCTTCACTAAACTGGGCATGGGTGTGGCCAGCACATGACACATCTGTGTCATCAGGATCACCTGAGTAGTGCAAAATTGAACAGCTCTCTCTCAACAGAGAGGAAGGGATAAGACATCATTTATCTCCAGTCTACAACACAGTCCTTTGAATAGATCCAAGAAGGCTCCACACCCATTTGCACTACTCAGGTGATCCTGA
The DNA here is from genome assembly GCF_049901715.1 of Pseudonaja textilis. Taxonomy (NCBI): domain Eukaryota; kingdom Metazoa; phylum Chordata; class Lepidosauria; order Squamata; family Elapidae; genus Pseudonaja; species Pseudonaja textilis. The sequence goes on along the minus strand of NC_141992.1, from coordinate 67,572,095 downwards.
CAACACAAATGAACCTCCAGGTGGGCTCAATGACTCTCTAAAACAGGGCTGACAAACTCCCAGCCTGCAGGCTGGATGCATCATGTGCTGGCCACATGCAGGCCCAGTTTAGGAAAGGGGGAAAAGTCCTGATACATTATATGACACTGCTGCGATAACGTGAGTTTGACACCCCTGCTCTAAAAGAATGCAAATTACCAGCTGTCTGCAAGGAAACTCTTCCATTCTCAACCATCCAGTCAGAGCTGAAGAAGTTTCTTGGATGAGAAGTGAAACATCATCAACATCTCTGGAGCCTAGTTCTTTGCTTGAAGAAGCTCAGAGAGAAGTAATGACTCCATATTCACTAATGGTTTGAGGAAAGAGTGAGTCTTCTGTATGATAAGGTCCATTTGAATCTCATGGAGAACATCATTCCAGAGAACAGGTATTGCTATCAAGAAGGTGCTTTGAAGTGTTGGATTTCATTAATAGGAACTACAGTAATTATGTCAAATAATTGTTCAGAATGAATGTGAAAAAGAATTGCCACAGATTAAGAAATAGAAAAGGCAAACCATCAGAGCAAATGATGGGAATTGTCAAGAAAAGAAAAAAAAGAAAAGAAAAGAAAAATCCAAAGCCAAGAAAGTCAATGATCTAAGGAAGGAACTTAACAGAGAACTTTTGGTATTATAAAACATCTACAAAGACAAAAGATCTCAGAACCCAGAAGGAAGTTACAACATCAAATTGGTATGCAAAAGGATGCCAATGGAGAGAGAGTAACTGATACAAAGAAAAATCAAAGAAAAAGGTAAGGAGGAATTACAGATGTAATTTTGTACGGTAGATGTCAACATCTAAGATAATTAGAAGATTCTCTTTATTTAGACAATTCTCCAATAGTATGATGATACTAATAGTTGATGTTAGAAAATGGCAGGAATTGATGAAACTTTTATTGAAATATTTCAAGCAACAAAAGAAATAGTAAATATTCTAACCAATCTATGTCAGGAAATACAAAGAATGACAGTGTTCAACAGATTGGAAGGGATCAGTCTTCAATACCATTACGAAAGAAACAGCACATAATGGAGTGTGCAAAATAGTCTACAATTTCCCTAACTTCACATACTAGCATAATAGCACGTGAAATAACGATCATGTAATATATACTCCAGAACCACTTTAGTGTAGTTGTTAAGCTATCAGGTGACAAACCAGGAGACTGTGAGTTCTAGTCCTTCCTGAGATGAAGCTGGGTAACCTTGAACCAGACACTCAGCAATAGAAAATCACATTTAAAAAATTGCCAAGAAAACTGCACAGACTAGTTCTGGCAGTTGCCAAAAACAAAAACTGTCTCAAAGGCATGGAAAAAGATTAAAATAAATGCTTAGGATTCTCCAATGAAGATGATGGCTCATGGGAAGAGAAATCCCACTGTTGAGACTGGTTTTAGACATATTATTGACATATATTTGTTACTGCAGTATAATAATTTACTGCATTCTGGGTAACAGAAATTGCAAAAAATAACAAAAGGAAGTTTGAAGGTATATATGTGTATATTTATGTACTGTATCTATGTATATCAATATGATTCTAAAATGAACTTCAGTTGTATTGGGTATAGTGTGGAATTTATTTAAGAAAATAGAAATCCTGGAACATTTTACTGTACTGTACTCATGAGTAACTTGTGCATAGGACAAGAAGCCACTTTCTGGATGGAACATGGAGAAACAGATTGGCTCCAGGTTGATAAAGTAGTGAAACAAAGCTGTGCACTTTGGTTATTATTTATCTTTATTTATTCAACCTACAGATTGAATGTGTGTGTGTGTGTGTGTTTCTTAAGTTTTCGCGGGAATTTATATGTATGGTATTCAGCTTTGTTCAGGTATTTTCCTACGTCATTATAGTTGTGCTTTTAAAGTTGTAGCAACGTTTCAGCAGAATCTCATCTGCCATCATCAGGCTTGTGTATCTCATAGATGAACACAATACAGAAGCCTGATGATGGCAGATGAGATTCTGCCGAAACGTTGCTACAACTTTAAAAGCACAACTATAATGATGTGGGAAAATACCCAAACAAAGCTGAATACCATGCATACACACACACACACACACACACACACACACAGAGAGAGAGAGAGAGAGAGAGAGAGAGAGAGAGAGAGATTGAAAGTAAATGAGTATGGTTTTAAAACTAGAAATATCAATAGTCTGCATTATGCTAATGAGACTACTTTGATAGCTGAAAATACAGATGATCTGTAAGCTCTAATAATGACACTATGGAATGCAGGGGAAAAATAAATCATGATTAAATATAAGGACAATCAAACTATTGACAGTTTTCTGTCTCTCTGTTCCTTAGAGAGGGGCAAATGGCAAAACATATGTCTTGATGTCAACGTATAAATATGGTGACTTACATTCTTGCACTGATTATTAGAACACAAATAAGTTAGAGGGACATTTGTGTTATATTGTCATCTGCATCCATATTTTTCCAACATCATTGCTTGCTGCAGATTCTTAAACTTATCTTTATTCTTGATTCTAATCCAGATCACTGGTTCACAGATTTTAACTTCCTTGCTTTTCCTGGCAAACTCCTACCATTTTGTAACTGTTATTTCTGTTCAACCATCCCTGTTGCACACAACTAACACAACACAATCTGTAGTTCATTCAGGACTGCCTAATTCTCGTACTACTAAAGAGATTGATTTTATACTTTACCCTGAGTCAATATGCCTAACTGAATTATGAGAAGATTGGTGAGAATTTAATTCATTTTTTTTAATTGAGAGGTTAATAGAATCTACACATTTCTTTACAAGTGAGACCAAAATCACTTCTTCATGGAGCAAAAAATGAATTGGATAGATTTGTTCTTTCCAGCACTGGAAATTTACAAACTGGAATTGAATCCAGCCATATTTGTGTCAATAAATTAGTGCTCCTATTCCCCGCCCCCCCTGTCTTTTCTCACTTTTGCCAACTATATGGCAGTCAAGCACTCTGGCCAGAAATCAACATGCCTTCAGAGTTTGGTTCATATAGAGAGACAGTTTATTCTATTTGTTCTGTTTTTAATTGTAATGTATGTTATAATGGACATTTGTAAATCTCTTCAAATTGCAGATATTCTGTTGTTTCCCATCACAGTAAATCTCCATTGGAGTTCAGGGTTGGAAGTGTGGTATGGTTTGGAAAATGCTACTATTTGTCAAACCAATTAAGTTTCCATTTTTTTTTCTATTCTGCATTACATTTAATAGGTTTTGAATTATAGCTCCACTTTTTTTTACTTGGTGAATTGAACATGAAAAACTTTAATTTCTGTAGTGGAGCAGTGGGTGGGGATCAACCATAGACTTCTGTAAAGCCTTTGATTCGGTGGTACACAACAAACTACTCCTAAAACTAAAATCTTAGGGTATCTCTGGACACCTGCATAACTGGATAGAAGCATTCCTGTCAAACAGACAACAAATGGTCAAAATTGGGAGCGTCCTATCAAATTCTGTACCTGTCAACAGTGGCGTCCCTCAAGGCAGTGTTCCAGGACCAACTCTTTTCATACTCTAGATAAATGACCTCTGTGATCATATCAAGAGCAACTGTGTTCTCTTCGCTGATGATGTAAAGCTATTCAACACCACAGACAATATTGCTACCCTTCAAAAAGACCTTGACTATGTAGCAGAATGGTCAAACAAATGGCAACTTCAAATCTCAACAAATAAATGCTCTGTCCTACATATTGGCAAAAACAATCAGAAAATAAAATACAGGCTGAATAGTCAAGACCTTGTTGATGACCCAAATTCTGTCAAGGATCTTGGAATACTCATCTCTAATGATCTAAGTGCTAGAGCCCACTGTAACTACATAGCCAAAAAGGCGTTAAGAGTTGTTAACCTAATCTTACGTAGCTTTTTCTCTGGTAATATTATACTAATAATTGGAGCATACAAATCATTTGCTAAATCAATACTCGAATACAGCTCATCAGTCTGGAACCCACATTACATATCTGATATTAGCACAGTTAAGAAAGTCCAGAAATATTTCACAAGAAGAGTTCTCCACTCCTCTACTCTTGGCAGAATACCTTATGCCACCAGACTTGAAATTCTAGACCTAGAAAACCTAGAACTATGCCGCCTTTCGTTCAATCTAAGCATAGTATATAAAATCATACATTGCAATGTCCTACCTGTCAATGAATACTTCAGCTTCAACCATAATAACAGAAGAGCAAATAATAGATATAAACTCAAGGTTAACCACACCAAACTTGATTGCAGGAAATACAACTTCAGCAACAGAGTGGTCAATGTCTGGAAAACTCTACCTGACTCTGTGGTTTTTTCCCCAAACCCCAAAAACTTTAATGTTAGACTGTCTACTATTGACCTCACCCCTTTCCTAAGAGGTCTGTAGGGGGCGTGCATAAGCACACCAATGTGCCTACTGTCTCTGTCCTATTGTTTGTTTTATTTTTTTATTTTTCTGATATGTAAATAAATAAATAAATTGTTCATAGAGAAGAAAACAAATGTAACATGACATTAAAAGAAATACAACCACAGAGTTGTCATCTCTGCCTGAAATCAAAGGGTGCACTTTGATTGTTTCTTCAGCAGGTGTGTTGCAGATTTCCTGACAACAAAAAGTCATGAACTATAAGCATAAACATTGCATGAAATCTAACAAGTAATCTAAGAAACTATTTATGCTTTGGATAAACAGATTTCCCACACACTGTTTTCACTGGTATTACTTTCACTGAACAATCACAACATGTTCTAACAATTCTTCTAAGCTTTAGTAATGAATATCCGCATATGTTTTGGAAGAATACATGGCTATCTGCCAATAGAGGTGCCTCTCTTCTCAAATAATTCCAGAGCTACTGTTTGCTTCTGAATTAGAAACGCATTTCTAACTTTGCCTTGGTCTGTTTGTAATTGCATGAAGTGTGTCCTGTATGTATGGGTAGTCCTCATTTAATGATTGCCTCAGACTATGACATTCGCAGTTATGATGGAGATGAAAGAATAACACAGCGACCAATGTCCACATTTATGATCTATCCAGCATTTTTTCCTCAGCCATGTTTTCACCTTTAGATCAGTTAATATACATGTTTCTGTGCCTGACCCGTCTTTTTTTCTTTTTATCCTTTCAAAGTGAAGAGATTGCCTAAACAAGCGATATCTTAGTTTTCTCTGCAATGCAGAAATACTAATTGTAAGCCAACAAGCTCATTTTTATGATCTTTTACAACATCTTACTAGTTAATGAATATTTCAGCTTTAACAAGACCACTAGAGCGCACAACAGATATAAACTAAATGTAAACCACTCCAAACTCGATTGCAGGAAGTAAGATTTCAGCAACAGAATGGTCAATGTCTGGAACTCACTACCTGGTTCTGTTGTTACTGGCTCAAACCCCCACTCCTTTACCCTCCAACTAACCTCTGTTGACCTCACCCCATTCCTAAGAGGTCTGTAAGGGGCATGCATAAGCGTACAATCGTGCCTACGAACCCTGTCCTATTGTCCCCAATTATTAGTTCCTATTTCTTGTATTTAAACTTATGTTTATTCTTGTTTCTGTTATATTGTAAGCTTTTGACAAATAAATAACAATAAATACATAAAATCTTAATCAGCTGATTAGAACTCTCAAAACAGGAGCTGGTGAATGGATCAGCTCTTTAGAACTCCTCTCCGAATCAAGGAGAGGACTAGACTCACCCACAAACTTTTCTCCATACAGAGGCTCCCGACAAAAATATCATAAAATAGCAATCTCCATATACAATTATCCCAGCACCAGGGTGAGCATTCCAGGGAGCTGGAAGTGGGAGGAAAAGAGCTAAAATGTTCCTCTTTTACCAAGATTTTCATGAATTGACTTCAAGAAACTTTCCCTGTCATTTGCCTCATCTTACTATTTGAGTCATATCCCTCTTATGTGGCAAAGAAAGGAAAGCTGAAGTAAAATCGTAAAAACTGTCACAGTTAAATAATCACTTAAGCAACTTTGCTTAACAACAAATTTGTCAGTTCCCATTACAGTTGCTAAATGGAGACTACAGTAAAGTTTGTAGTGTGTGCGTGTTTCGTAACATATTTTTCATTTACCCCTCTAAAAATTGCATTCCTTGATATTTTCTTCAGTTTGTTTCAACCTTCCTTCTTCTGGATTACTGATTACAGTGGTAAATCAGAGAGACTCCACTATCAAATCTGCAAGAGCAATTAGTACATAATCAAATATACAGGCTTTTACTATTTTGCCAAATATGTAGGATGGGTAATATAAAACTCTTGACTGCACCGTATTTCTATGCAAATAAGAATTAATTAACTATGAATTTTTGAAAAACTGTGTAATTGAACTATAAATCAATAATGTTGTTATAAATTATAAAGTTAGTACATTGAACCTCTCTCTTTACCCTGCCTAACATCATCTCTATTGACATTTTCTGTCGATAAATAATAATGTCATATCTAATAGGTCATGCAGTTGATTTAATTCTGGCTTGGTGTAAAACTATGTTGTTCTGCCAAATATAATGGAGAACATTAATTATATATATGTACTTTTTGGGTTGATAAAATAATTGGTCATCATAAGTTTTGAAATGGTGCTTACAATAGGATATAGAAGCATAGCACCGGGTATGTTTCAAAATGTTAGGTTCAAATACACATATCAAAAAATGTAGGTTTTTTTCATATAGTCCACATATTTTATGGCAATATACAATAAAATATATGCTTCTTTATCACAGTATAATGCTCAACTGGAAAAAAAAAAGCTAAGGACTGTATAGGTTGAAAACATGCAGAAGTTGCCTTCATCCTATAGCGGCTAGACAATGACTAAAATGATGATGATGATGATGATGATGATGATGATGATGATTATGATGATGATGATGATGATGATGATGATGATAGTATAATTGTATGGCCAGTTTGGCCTAGTGTTTAAGGCGCCAGACTAGAAATCAGAAGACTGAGTTTTAATCCCACTTTAGGCCTGAAAACCATGTGGCTGACTCTGGACCAGCCATTCTTTTTCTAGCTAATCTTCTTCACAGGTTTGTTGTAGGAAAAATAGGAAGAGCTAGGAATATAGGTTATGTTCTCTGCATTGAGTTATTTATAAAAATGAGAAAGAAAGGGGGAGGGGGGAGAGAATTTTAAGTGAAATGTATATGCTGTATGTCACACACCCACATTTTCTAGAGTTTTATTTTATTTTTAAAAAGGTGAATCAATGTTCTGGATAACTTTACAGCTCTTACCTTTCCCAAACCAATGTTTATCAGTGATCACTAGTCCTACATTAAAGAGAATCCTCCATTTCATGAGGATAAGGTATCATGAGGCTAACTTATCAGGCCATTCATTAAATTCATAATTGACCAAGGATTTGAAAGTATGGGCTGCTTCCTTCAACAAGCCAACCTGTAGGATCTCATGGTTTGTTCATCAGACCCTAATCTTTTATCTTTGTGAAATATACACAGTATTTTCATATATTTCTATTGTTTCTTTGGATGCAAAGCTATGAAAGAAACATCAGCACATGCCTTTTTGAAAGAACAATGAAGAGCTATTCAGAATTTACCAAAGCATTTATCATTTTCTGAAGTGCAAAGACTCTTGGGGAAAGCCACAATATTAGTGTACCTGAGTGCTGTCACGGGTAAGCTCCAGAAAAATATCTATTATACAATAATGAGATCTGCACTTTCTTTCACCAGCTGCAGGATAATAAGATATCTCTTTTATCTTTCAATAAATGTCATTTCCTGCTTAACAAGTCATGGTGGAATGGCAAAAAAATAATGCTTCATTTGGGGAAATTAAGATCTGACAATAACTTTACCATGGAAACTTTTAGAAAATATCAATTGCTGGTTTACCATATACATTAGGGCATATTTTTATGGATTCTGTAGTAACTTTACACTCAACAAGAAGCCTTATTCCAAATGAAAGATTTTTTGTGTGTCTTTTTCATGTTGCAGAGAAAAAAGATGCAAAAAAATGAAGATAATGTGAGAAAAAAGGCCTGAACTAAAATCAGAATTGTGCCTTTGCTACTCCTTGTTCTTTGCTAAATTTGATTAAGCATAGTCAAGAAGAAAGGAAAATGAGCATTGGGAGATTGAAAACAGTGTCTGACAATGAAAACAAGGATTGCCAGCTAAGAAAGAGATAATTGAACTCCAGCAGAAATTGTGAAACAGAATTCAGTAAGGCAGGTCTTCTCAAAGTTCAAAACAGTTTTTCTTTATTGATAGAGACTGCAAAGTTGGGGGGAATTATCCACAAGTCACAATAGTTGATTTGTAAGTGTTCCACTGTTGAAGGGTCCAGATTTTCGATATCCTGTTTTGTTTCCATTTTTAACATCCTAAGGATAGTAAAGAGAGTATTTTTATATCCAGAAAAACAAATGAAAGTTTGCAACTTTTATTTTAAAAAAAAACCCTTAATAGCTCCACACATATGTATACCTATCCAAGCAGAATTCTTTCTATGCGTTTCTGATATTTCTCTTTCCAATGTGAGGAGAATCTTTTCTTTGAGAATTGTACAGAATGTGGGGATTAAATATTTTGCCTCTGAGCTAAGAATTCTTTTGGAATGCCTCTGATTTTGAAGCCCAAAATGTGGCTTAGATATTCAAACATCACAGGATTACTGCCTTAATACCTGATGTGATTTTAGTATAATTTATTTAGATATTCAGAAATTCATTTTGTATTGTTGACAGAATACATAAAACATCCAGCTTAGATTTGCATTCATTTGATAGAGAATATTGTTTTATGGTTTGTTTATTGTGTCTTTTCAGAATCCTGAGTCCTCAGGTGTTTAAGAATTTTTAAAATTCTTACCCTTCTGTCAGTTATACTTTTAATTTACATTTACTTTAATGCATTCTAAAGTTGACATTTTATTTTGCTGTATTTATAAAATATGTATTTGTATTTTATGGGTTTAGCTTATATTTATGAAAAACTCAAAGGGCTCTGACTAGTAGACATCCTAAAATGCAAGAAACAATTATGATTTTCTCAGAAACATAAAACATTGTCTAAAATAATGCTAAATATAAAACAAAAAAGCCACAATAATTGCATTTTACATCATTAAAATTTGCAGCCACCCAATAAAAGCTGTCATACATATTGTTTTAAACAATTTTGTGCTAGTTGTATCATTTGGTCAGCTTTTGATTCTGCTGAAAGCAATTTCACTAACCATTTCATTTATTTAATCTGTATCAGCTATGTTCAAAAAGCAGAGAATGCTTATTAATTCAACGTTCATCATTAACCTACAACAATCAAAAAAAATATTCCACTATTAAAAAGTAACTTGTTGTTTAATAGGATTGAATTGCTGCCTCTCAGGTTAATTGTCTGAAAAACAAAGAGGATCCAAGGCCAAATTTTAAAAACTATTCTGATAATGAATATGTAAATATTCATTTTAAAAACTGAGAACAAGTTTCTGATAATGAATATGTAAATATTCTGCTTTATGTGTGTGACATGGCATTGATGTCACACACTCAGGTAACGACTTCTATGCAGGTTTAGTTCATACTGTGCATTCAACTATCTAAACCTCAGTAAGCCCACAACCAAGACTGTTTTTTGGGTGGGAAGAGGCAGACCAGGTATAACTGGAACATGGATAGGGAACAAACAGATCAGGTTAAATCCTATCTATGCTTAGGAACTGTTTTTACAGAAGCAGGTTCTGGGGTCCCACATGTTAAGAGTTGTTCTTTAAAGGCTACAATGCCATAAGGATGCTCCTTTAAGAGCTGTCAAGAAGAATTGCAACAGAACCAAGTAACTTTTGCCTACTTTGGATCTACATATTGTATTCTTCTAATTCTGTGGCTATCGAGTCCTACTTAGGCTCTTTTTTAAATGGCATTTTCATCCTTGTGGTTCCTCAAACAGTCAGCTAGATGTTCAGAATGTATCTGGCATTTTTATCCACCGATCAAATCCTTCCCAAGGACCTGGGAAAAGCAGATGTGGGTGATTGATGGTGTTTGAGGTATCATTGCAGAATGTAAGCTGTTCAGAGTAATGTTGCTTTTTTTTGCAATTGATTGATGGTGAATTTGTTTATGCCAATGTCAGTGTTCCAGAAAACTTCCACTCCAACAAATAACTCCGAGACAGACATCCACTCAAAAGTTCTGCTTTATTTGGATAGTAACCTGGCACATCTGGGAAATCCCAATTCTGAAAGTTCTGGGTTTCCTTGCAATAAGTAAAAACTACAAATCTACCCCCTGCACCCCTCATCACATCACATGCCCCAGTCACCATCCATCCCAACTTGAGACATCCCCTCATCCAGGTGCAGAATACCATGACCTTGATTTCGAAGAAGAATGCTATTATGTCTAACCACATACACTCCAAGAACATCCCCCTCCCATTTTCCCAGGCTCAAGAATGTGGCAGTGGGGAGGGTGGAGCTGTCGTTGTGGTGGTACAGCATGCAATCTTTAAGTTCTAAGATCGCTGCTGATATCTCCATTGCAGGATGGTCCCAACGGAACTAGACCGTCCCATAGAGATGGTGACTGAGGAGGGTACATCCTGTTCGTCCCAGGGACATCACAAAGTCCCTGGTAGATCCAGGAGAAGCCCTTTTTTCCTGCAGTGGAGAGGCAGCTATTAAAGCTGCTGAAGCTGGGACAGCTCTGGTACGGAAGAAAGCTGGAAAGAAAGTGTGTCAGTTTGGTGAGATAATTTTCTACTTATTTTTTTTCTGGAGAAAACACCCTAAAAGACTAAAAATTAAATTTAAAAGTGAAGATAAAAGTGCTTAAGCAGTAAGATTAAGCACAAATTAAATCTGAAGGTTTTTTCTTTTTTTATTGGAACTTTGGATTTTGTAAAAACTTTTCAATTTTTAAACTGGACTGGTCTTTCCTTTTCAATTTTAATTTTTTCCTTTCAAAATAACTCTTTGGAAAAGTTTTTTTTCTCTTGTTTTTTCTCTTTGACAATTTTAGATTCTTTTTATTTTATTTTTATTACTGGTTTTAATATTAAGAAGGGAAGGGAAAGGAAAGTGAAATAAGTAGTGCTGCCACCTGGAGGCTTGGATACATTGTTTTCCTTTATTTCTTTCTTGTTGATACACTTGGTGTTCCATTCAAGGACTCTGCGCTTTTCATTGAAAAGATAGTGGGAAGAGCATGTAGATTGTTTGCAGGTGCTCTTCTGTGGAACTACTGATAGCTGGAGTCTAGATTTGAAATTGAAGAAAGAAGATTGAAGTGACCTTGAAAAGAGAACTGGAAATTTTGTTTTTTGATTTAGTAAAGAGCCTCAAACATGTAGTGGCAGTGCTTTGCTTGTTGACAGAATTGCATTTTCTCTTTCCCTTTTTTCCCCAAGTTGGATTTTTATATTTGGACTTGAGTCCTTTGATGCAAGAATAAGACTACTCCCCCCCACCCTTCCTCTCTTTGTTTTACCTCTTTAGCAAGGGGAATATACAGATTTCTGTCTTTTTAAATCTTTTCTTAATTTTTTTATTTTTTCATCATTTTTCCATTTTATGTTTTTTTCCTTTTTTCCTACATAATTGGAACCAATTGGATTAAGGTATTCAAGTGCCTGAAGATTTTTCCCTTCCCTTTTTATTTTTATCTTTTGCTTTTATATTATTATTATTATTATTATTATTATTATTATTATTATTATTATTATTATTATTATTATTATCTGGAGTGGCAATTGGCTGCTCTTGCTTTTTCTTTTCAATTTTTCTATTGTCCTTTAATATGAACAGAAAAATACCAGCCTCAGCTTCTTCAATCCCTACTTCTTCTTCCTCACCATATGGAGGACAATGATCAATACAGACGATGCTACAACAAGAGAAGGAGAAAGAAGTGACACTGCAGATGATTATGCAAGGAATTCAAAAGATACAAGTAAAAGCAGATAAGAAGGAAAAGAGAATGGAGAATATTGAGCAAAGAACAGAAAAGACAGATGAGAAAATTGAAAATATTCAACAGATGTTCATACAATACGAGGACAGAATCAAGAAAATTGAAGAACAAGATGTCCAAAGACATAAGACTGGAGATATGGATATCCGATTGAGTGAAATGGAAAGAGATAAGGGCAGGTCTCTGCAATCATTGGGATGGGAAATTTATAGATCAGAATTCTATCTTAGATTTCAAAATATAGAAGAAGAAAAGGGTGAAAAACTTGCTGAAGTGATGACATAAATCCTGGCAGAAGCATTAGAGGTAATTAAAGAGAAGATGATGGATGGAATGGAAGAGGTTTTTCGTGTCTATACAAGATATGCAATGAGAAATAAACTGCCAAGAGAAGTTCATATCAGATTTACTAAGAAAATAATTAAATCACAAATACTGCAGGCGGCAAGAGAAAAAACGCTAAAGTACAAAGATAAAGAAATAGTAGTACTGAAACAGGTACCGAGAAAAGTGAGAGAGATAAGAAGAGAATATTTATTCTTGACCAAGGAGTTACTTAAGAGAGGAATAAATTACAGATGGCTGATACCAGAAGGTCTCATGTTTACCTGGCAGGAACAAAGACATAGAATTAATACAGTTGAAAAAGTTGAGTTATTCTATCTGGAATATTTTAGAGGAAGGGAGGAAGATACAAGAAAAGAAGAGTTGTTAATTGAATTTCAAGAGGAATGTACAGCAGTAATTGAAAAAGAAGAAGGAGCCATAGGTGGTGTACTCACAGAGCAACGCAAACCAAGATCTACTAGAACAACAAATCCTTCTTATAAAGTCTAAAATGGATTAGTAAAAACTGATTACAATTGATATAAATGGGCTTAATTCAGCCATTAAAAGAAGAAAAATATTTCACAAGTTAAAGAAATTATAATTTGATATAATCTGCCTACAAGAAGTACATATTAAAAAACAACATGATTATATATTGAAACAACAAAAATTAGGGAAATTATTTACAGCATTGACACAGTGTAAAAAGAGAGGAGTGGTGTTATACATTAATGATACAATCCCTGTGGAACACATATATACAGATGATGATGGAAGGATTTTGATGGTGGAGATAACGGTCAATAATCTAAAGATACTTTTAATAGCAATTTATGCCCCAAATGATAATCAAGAAGATTTTTACATAAGAAAATAATTGAACTGGACTATGCTAATATCTGTCTGATGGGAGATTTTAATGGAATAATAAATGACAAATTGGACTATAAAACACAAAAAACAGCAAAGAAAGCTAGAAAGACATTGTCAAAATCCTCCTTTCGAATGCATGGAGAGAGAAAAATGTGGAAAATAAACAATATACCTTTTATTCCAATAGACAAGCATCATAGTCTAGAATAGATATGATATGGATGTCAACAGAATTGTTTTTTAACATATAAGACATGGAAATAGAAACAAGTACCTGGGCAGATCACAATCCAATAACACTTGTATGGAAAGGACAAAAAGGAGATCTAGATGTGCTTTAAATAATACGATATTAAAGGAAAAAGACTTTAAACAGAAAATTGAGAGAGAATTGACTTTATTCTTTAAAGAAAACACAAAAGAGGATACATCATTACAGAATCTCTGGGACACAAGGCTTATACAAGAGGCTTGATAATGGACTATACAAGGAAAAGAAATATAAAACAGAAAAAAAAATCTTTAAAATATTGGAAGATGATTAAAAGAAGTTGGAAAAAGAACTACAGAAATTTCCACAAAAAAAGGACATTAAAATCAAAATTGACATAACTAAACATAAAATGGGGCTAATGGAAAAAGAAGAAATAGCACAAAAAAATAAAAATGCTAAGCAGAACTATTTTGAAGATGCAAACAAACCAGGCAGATGGCTAGCATATAAATTGAGAAAGGAAAGAGACTCGAGAAGGATAAATCAATTGATAAATGAACAAGGACATGTATGCTATGGAAATGCGGAGAAGAAAAAAATCGTTCAACATTACTATGGAAAATTGTATTACCAAGAGAATGTTCAGGAAGAAATAATTCAACAATACTTACAGGAAACAAATTTGCCTCAGATACCCAAAGATATTGAAATAATGTTAGAAAGTAATATAACAATGATGGAATTAACAGAAGCTTTAAAAAAGCAAAACATTGGGAAAGCACCAGGTCCAGACGATTTGCCAGTGGAATTTTATAAGACATTCCAGGAAACATTGAACCTTCACTTATTAGAAATTATGAATGAAATTATGACAAAGAAGAGAATACCCAAAACATGGTCAGAAGCATATATCACACTTGTACCAAACGAGGACACAGACCCATAGCAAGTTAAAAACTACAAACCTATATCACTATTAAATTCAAATTATAAAATTTTTGCTTCAATTCTGGCAGAAAGACTGAAAAGATACTTAAACAATTTTATTCATCCTGATCAAAATGCATTTCTGCCAAAGAGACAGATTAAAGATAATATGAGAATAATTTTAAAAACACTGGAATACAATAAGGCACATCCTGAAAAACAAATGGCTTTGATGTTTTTAGATGCCCAAAAAGCCTTTGATAATGTGAATTGGCATTTTATACTGTTACAATTGGATCAAATGGACTTTGGTAAAAAATTTACTTAAGCCATAGAAATGATATATCATAATCAAACTGCAAAGGTTGAGATAAATGGAGAGTTAACAGACTTTATAGATATAAGAAAAGGGACTAGACAAGGCTGTCCACTGTCACCTCTGTTGTTTGTATTAACACTGGAAGTGCTGAATAGGAACATCAGAGAAGAAAAAGAAATAAAAGGAATGAAAATTAAAAAAGAATAGTATAAATTACAAGCTTTTGCAGATGACCTGGTATTTATATTAGAGGATCCATTGGAGTCTGCACCTAAACTGATAGAAAAGATAGAAGAGTATGGGAAAGTAGCAGATTTGAAAATAAATAAAGATAAAACAAAGATTTTAGCAAAGAACATGTTAGTAAGACGAAAGAAAGAATTGGAGGAAGTTTTGGGGGTCCAGGTCACAAACAAGGTTAAGTATTTAGGAATACATATAACACCAAGATGTAGCACACTTAAGGAGGACAATTTTCTCAAACTTAAACAGTTTGTGACAGATTTGATAAAATGGGAAAATTTACAATTATCATTGATTGGGAGAATATCTACAATTAAGATGAATGTATTCCCTAGTATCTTATACTTATTCCAGACAATTCCAATCAGAATTTTTTGTAGATTTAAACAAAATAGTGCTCAAATACATTTGGCAGGGGAAGAAAGTGAGAATAAAACTTAAATTGTTACAAGATGCAAGAATAAGAGGAGGATTTGCTTTGCCCAATTAGGAATTATACTACCAAGTGACGAGTCTGATGTGGGTAAAGGAGTGGATAACACTAAGGAATACTAGACTCTTGAATTTAGAAGGACATGACTTGCTGTTAGGGTGGCATGCCTTCCTCTGGTATAAGGGAACTAAAATGGAGGGACATTTTAGAAGACATTATGTTGAGGTAATTCCCTGTTAGGAGAATGAGTGCATACAGGGAGACGTATTTGAGAGTAGTGTTTGAATAATACACATACAGCACACAAATACACTGTACAGTAAATGTAGGTTTTTACTTCCAGAAACATTAAGCAAAGTCCAAAATAAGCAGTCCAAAATCATTTACAGGTAAATCAGTCAGTTTTCAATCCAGGGATAATCCAAATATCAAAGTCCAAGGTCAAAAACAGTTCAGTAATAGACTTACATTAAATCCAGTAATATCAGTCAATTAGAAAAAATGGAGGAACAGCGATACTTTCCAACAGAAGGAAACAGAGATACACTCACACTCTCTTCTGAGACTCAGACTAAAACAACCCAAGTTTCTGGCTCCATCTTATGGCCATTTGAGAAACCACACCCAACTACAGTTTTGCATTTTCTTAAAGATACAGTTTTAAAATGTCTATCCTGGTTTATATATTTCTAACCCAAATACCTGTTAGATGACTTATATGCCTAACACATTATATTTGAGAAGCATTGTTTCTAAACTGGGAGAAGATAAAAAAGCAATATTATTTAAAACTTCCACTATGGTTATCTACTATTGAAGCTTTTTTCCTATCCAATAATATATAAAAAGGAACAAACAGTTAGATATGATGAGATATTGAATGAAAAGGGTGAACTTAAATCTTAAAATGCAAGCGTTGGAAGAACAAGGTGTAAAAATGAATTGGTTTTCATATTTGCAAATACAATCTAGATTTGATAAAGATTTTAAAACAGAAGGTATCTGTGATAAGTTGACTGATTTAGATAAAATTTGGACAGGTACTGATGAAAAAATAATCAAAAAATTTATGGACATTTGCTAGAGTTTAAATTAAGGGAAGAACAAATAAAAGAAACAATCATTGCATGGGGGAACATTTTTGGATATGGGATTGACTTAAATGGCAAAAATTGTGGTCTCAAAATTATAAAATGACAATGTCAACTTCATATAAAGAAAATTTGTATAAGATGTTTTACAGGTGGCACTTATCCCCGACGAGAATTGCCAGGATGTTCAAGAATAAATCAGATAAATGTTGGAAATGTCATCAGATACCTGGTTCATATTTCCACATGTGGTGGACATGCTCGCATGCAAAAAGATATTGGACTATAATTTGCATATGGTTGGAAAAAATGACAAAACAACACATAGACTTTAAACCTGAGATATTTTTATTGGGAATTATACTGGAAATATATTGTAAAGAATTGAAATATTTGATTGTAAATGTTTTAAAAGCGGCTAGAATTATATTTGCTAAGAACTGGAAAAATGAAAAAATATTTATTAAGAAAATCATGGACTGTGCCGAAATGAGTAAATTGACATTTGAAATTAGAGAATAAGAGGATAAACAATTTTATATGATATGGGATTTATTTTATCAATGGTTAGATAAAAAGACATGGTAAAGAAATAGATTAGTAAGCCTTATGATAAAAGTTAATAGATTGATGTAGAATACAATATAAAATATATAACCATTGGATGAATGTATAAGATTAAATCATAATGAAAATTAGAATATCTCATGTAAAATGATGGAAAAATAGTCAAATGAATGTTTAATAATTGATATTATATAAGCACAAGCTAGATCGATAAGGTGAGAATTTATATAACCTCTGAGTAGTGGTAAAAAAAAGGATAGCACAAAAGATTGTAACCAACTGACACACTGTATGTATATAATTGAAAGATGGTTTTATGTTTTTATGCTTTGTTCGTATGTTTGTTGTAAAAAAATAAAAACTTTGTTAAAAAAAAAAGAATGTGACAGTGTGGAAGCGTCTGGTTTTAATATGGCTTCCAAAGCTGACAGCCAATGGTGTTCCAGTCATGCTTCTGTTGGTTTAGGATTGCACCAATAGGTACCCAATATATTACTATCTTTGCTTTCTTTTGATACAGTCATTCTATTTCTATTTGAACATTTTTGTATTAAAATTATTATACTTTTATTATTGTACTTCTCCCAAAAATAAAGATCACTTTCATATTTCATTTCATACAAATATAAAATATAAGGCTTGGGATGCATTTTGAAGATCCTTCGATTGGCTTATTTGCTTAGGGAAAGAATCCAATGCTACAGCATACCTAACAGTTAGTTATCCAACCTTAGTCCAGGAAAGGAAAGTTCGCTATGTCTCAAGGTTCTCTGTTTCATTATTTTTGGATAATCATGTAATTTCACAACAATACATTTTAATTATTAATTTAGTAATATAATTCAAAAATAGTTTTGAATAATTATTGTAAGTTCTTTCTGTTAGGATTATTTTTTCCAATGTCCAACCAAAGTCTATTTTCTCATAGTTTAAACCCTTTGTTTCTTGTCCTGCCTTCTGTACCAACTCTGAACAATTCTCTCCTCATGTATATAACATTCTTCAATTATTTGAATATAGCTGTCATGTTTCCTTGGAATCTTCTCTACTTCAGGCTAAATATAGCCAATACTAGCAACCGTTTTTTTTCTTCCATAGCTTATTTCTTATCTTGGCTGTGCCCCATGATAGTTGAGTTCATTTAGCTTTGGATTCACCAAGACACACAGACATACATACATACACACAAATACATACATTCTACTAGAATGAAACCAACAACATGTTAAACAGTTATATTTATGTAGTTACTTACCACACACATCTAAATTATATTAAAGTAATCAAAATATTTTTACAATCTCCAAAGCATGTCTCAACAATTGAGCATCCCTATTGTTTGGAAATTTTATTCACAAACATTTCACTAAGTTACACTAACTATTTTATCCCTCATTTTAATCATACATTGTTTCCAATTTTCTAAAGTTATTTCTATTACTAATGTAACAATACAATCTTATGTACCTTTACAGAATCCCTTTTTCAGTTAGATTTTCACCCATTATTTCTAAATAAGTCCTGTTTCTCTATATCTTGCTTTGGTCCTTTGTAACTTCTTCTCCTTTCCTTCTTCCCTCTCTTCTTCTCTCTCCCCCTTTTACCCTGTCGCGTTGAGCGACCGGTCTGTTGTTTCGCCTTTCTGGTTGATTGCTGAATTCCTCTTAGAGAATAACCCTCGCAAGGGTGAGATTTAGAGTGGGACCCTCGCAAGGGTGAGGCTAGGCAAGACTCACAAAAGAGTGATTGCCAAGCAAGCACAAGAAATAAAACACACAAAACACAAGAAATCTTCAAAATGAGGCAGCACTTTGAGCCTGGGGGAGATGGGATTCCCTGGCTGCCCTGGATCAGATGGAAAAATTCCAGGCCTCTCTGCTTCTCCTCCTGCTCATTTCTTCTCCTCTTTCCTCCTTCTTTCCCCCCAGGCTTTTTGCTGTCCTCTTTTATTGTGCTAATTCAAGGGAGGGGTGAAAGAGGAAATTTACAGAAAGGTAAAGAGATACAATGTTAATCTTTTTGACCAGTTTACGTGACATGAGTCATATACTCTATAGCTGTTATTTTGTAACTCCTATAGACAGGCATATCTCCTTGGAATACACATTATTGTCTGGGGTTATTCTTTTATTTAACTTCCTCCCTGTCAGTGCTTCCCTGCTGAGCTGAATACGTGCCTTCCAGCAAGATTTCTTTTTGTGGAAAAATACAAGACAGAACCAATGTAAAATAGTCACAATTCCTCCTTTCTTTTATTTATTTTTTTGTGCTCATGACTCTAGATAGAGTTCTTTCTCCTCCAGAGTAGTCTCACAAGGTGGCAACAAGCCCTTCGGTTTGTTGATGCCTTGCAGAACCAGCTCATACGAGGAGAAGTCCTCATCCCCCGAGTCGTGGCTGGACCTAGTTAAGAAATTTTCTTTGGGAGAAAAGAAGTTATTAATGTCTATTTCCTCCTCTGACTCTTGGTCAGAGTACCATTCCAACAGCGGTTTTTGACCAGATCTTTTGATTCAATGCTGGATGTAAGAAAGCTAACTGTTTTTGAGTATTGTTAATTTCATTGTCAAGTGTTTTCAAACGATCCTTCAATAATTTTAGTAAACGTCCTATTACACATGGACCAATAGTACATGCAAGAAGCAATAACACAAGAGGACCTATTAAGGCTGATAAGAGTGTTGTTAACCAGGGAGAAAAATTAAACATGCTTTGATACCATGACTGTCCTTGAAATATCATAATTAGACATAGATATAGAAAGACGAATTGTAAAAATATTCCCTTCATCTCCTTGACCATCCCACTGACATCCTCCCCAGGTAAACCCAACCATCCATTGTTTTTTTGTAAGTGTCTTTCCTTTTGCAGTAAATGTGATTCTGAGTGGATTTAGTCTCTGTCCACAACAAGGCATTGAAGAGCAGGGAAGATGTTCTTGAGCACGGGTAATATGAATATAGTCATTTTTGGTAGGTGCTTCCCACCAGATATGACCTGTGGATACACAACTCCATTTTTTACAATATCTGTCAACTACCCCACCGCAGGCAGCACGAGAAGTACCAGTACTGTGAGCAGGACAAAAATATAGTCTAAAGTTGTGAATAGGTGCTGGAGAACAGGAGCCTTTCTTGTCCCATTTATCAGCTTGTAGTTCTTTATCTGCAAATTTTTCTACTCCTGTCCCCATTTCAGCAAAATCCATGAAAAGCTGAGGAAACCATGGCCATCTAGTATAATTAGTGGTGGTGTTTAAAATATTTCCTTGAAAATCAAGGATAGTCCAGGTATATTTTTGAGGTTGATGTTCATTTGTAGAAGGTTGTATGCTTCGAGGAATGCGATGATAGCCAAATCTTGGAACAGCACGAGATGCAGACCGCTTAGAGATGGAGTTGTCAGCGATGAAGACAGGATACCCAAGATGGCGAGCTCGAATGGGAGCTGTAGTCTTACGATGAGTGTCATCAGGGATGAGGTGGCGTCTTCACACGACAGGTGTTTTGTAGTGAACAGGAACCCAGGAAGATGAATGATGCAATATGCATTTGGTGACATCACAGGGTGGAAAGCAGCAACGAAGATGCCATTGCAGTTTGTCTCCAGGAAAAGTTGTCTCAGAATTAGCTTGAGATGGCAATGTAGGAAAAGCAGAGGATAGTGGAGGAGATGCCAGTGAAGGAGTGGAAAGTAATAGAACAGTGTGATTGAAGTATGTGTGATTGTGAAAAAATCCTAAGCAAGAATAAGATCCTATAGTAGATAGAGTAACATGTATAGTTAAAAATATTAAACAAGGAGAATAGTAATAGTGAACAGTAATGTCAGAAGTAGGCGAAAGAAAGCTACCATTGTGTTGGAAAACATAATTACATGTAGAAAGGAGATTATCTTTAAAAAATAAAGGTAACAGTGTCAGCAAGAAAAGTAAAAATAGCATCAGGAGATGCCCTGAATTGAGAAAAGACAGGAAATATTGATATCAGGAGAAAAATTAGAGTTAGAGTCAGGTTTGCCATGGTAAGGTCTGACACAGCGAGCAGGAACCCAAAGCACTCGATCAGGAAGTTGGACAGCAGCGTAACCTTTTCCCCAGGTGATGAGCTGTGCAGGACCTTTCCACGCAGGATCTAGAAGCTGTCTGAAATAAACAAGAGGACGGGAAGAGGGAACTACTGGCTTGGTGAAGTGGCGAGAAGCCGCTGTGGAAGAAGGAGAGCCAGTAAGATTAAGAAAGTTAAGAGAATAGAGAGTAATGTTCAAGATGTTTTGTAACGCCGGGAGGTTCGGGGGGCCTAAGCCTTTTTTCCCTATTTGCCGATCAAGGGCATTTTTCAGAGTTAGGTTTGCCCTTTCCACAATAGCCTGACCTTGGCTATTGAAAGGTATGCCAAATTTATGTGTGATGGCCCACTTATGGCAAAACTCAGCAAAGGGAGAACTGACATAAGCAGGACCATTATCTGTTTTGAGAATTTTTGGACATCCCAACGTTACGAATGACCGAATACAGTGATTAATAACATTTTTAGTAGCCTCTCCTCTTTGTAATGTTGCCATAATAAACCCTGAATATGTATCAACTGATACATGAATGTATTTCCAGGGAGCAAAGGGAGGATAAAGAGTTACATCCATTTGCCATGTATCACAGGCTTGAGTACCCCTAGGATTAACACCTTCAGGGATACCTTTGGCCTGCAAGCTACATGTTGGACATTGTTGAATTATTGCTGTGGCTTCTTGATACGTAATCCCAAATTGCTGTACCAAGGCCTTCTTATTTTGATGGAAATAGTCATGACTCTCCCCAGCTGAAAGCTGTTGTGAAAGAGGAGAGGAGGCCATAATTTTACAAGCCTCATCTGCCATATGATTGCCTTCTGCCAGGAATCCAGGCAATTGCTGATGACTTCTGATATGAGCTACAAATAAAGGTTTCCCTCGCTTTTTCAGCAGTGTCTGAAGCTGTAAAAAAAGTGTCATGAGAGAAGGAGGGGTAACAGGAGAAATATATGCATCGAAAATATGAGCAACCATCTGAGTAACATACATGCTATCAGATATTACATTTAAAGATTCCTGTGGAAAAAGAGACAAGGCCAAAGAAAAAGCAGCTAACTCAGCTTGTTCTGCTGAGTTCTGTGGGGCAGTTAAACGTTTGTTCCATTGAGCATTTTCACACCATGCACATGCTCCAATATTTTTTGAACCGTCAGTAAAGACAGTTAAGCCTTCCTTCAATGGCTGTTGGACAAAAGGTGATTGTAAAACAAAAGGAACTGTCTTCAACACCTGCAGTCTTGAATCAGATGGAAGGTGGCATGACACTTGGCCACACCAATCTTCCAATGCATCCTGCAGTGTTGTGGAAGTCTGAAAAAGAGGTTCCCATTGACTAATCTTAAAAGGAATATACAATGTAAAAATATCCATTCCCATCAGGGCTTTGGTTCTCTTGCGCCCTTTTTGTATAAGAAAAGCCATTTGTGCTGCTTTTGTAAAAATAGAGGTTTTTGGAGTATGTGGTAGGTGTAACCATTCCAAGAAATGAAGATTTTTTGCATTAGATACTTGAACAATTATTGCAGTCAGTAATTGATGAGTGGGAATAATAGCAAGAGAAGGTGGTGTGTCTGCAAGTGCACGGTTTACCCATTGAGTTGCTAGGGCTGTGTTTACTTGCTTTAAAGCTTCTAGATGCTGAGCTGAAAGATAGACCTTATCTGCAGGATTTTTTAATCCTACTAGTGCTTGAAAAAGCGGTGATAGCATCTGTGTAGTTAGAGCAAGATATGGTCTAGCCCAGTTAATAATTCCCAAGTACTGCTGTAATTGAACCAATGTGGTTGGCTGTGGAAGTGTGAGTGAAGGAATATGTGGAGATGCTGAGGAAGCTAAAACCTTGTGACCTAAATATTGCATTGGGTAGTGAGACTGGATTTTTTCAGGTGCTATATGTAACCCTGCTTTTGCTAATGTGGTCAAGAGGATCGGAAAAGTTTTTTGTACCGTCCCCTTTGGCCCATCAGCTGCAATTAAGATATCATCCATGTAATGATATACAAGAAAATTAGGAAATTGAGATCTATAAGGATGCAGAGCCTCATTGACAAAATATTGACACATAGTTGGTGAATTAAGCATACCTTGTGGAAGAACTTTCCATTGATACCTAGATGTGGGTTTAGAGTTATTGAGTTCTGGCACTGTAAATGCAAAGATGATTCTATCCTTTTGTGCCAGAGGTATAGAAAAGAAACAGTCCTTTAAATCTATTATTATGAGATCAAATCCAGCTGGGATCAAATTAGGATTAGGCAGACCATTGAGTGTAACAGAAAGAGTTGGTTTTGAAGCTTGAACAGGTTTCTGTAATGCAAGCAAAGAAGGAGGTTCAAAAAGAGGCAGAATTATAAGTGTAGCAACTACTGTCCCCCTTTTTAAAGAAAAGCAACGATCTCCTATTGCAGCCAATGCAAGATTATTAAGAGCAGAAGAATCATATAAGTAAGGAGCTGCAACCACACCCTCTATTGTAAGAGAAGAATTGGGAATAAGCAAGACAGGTGTGGAAGGAGGAAGAGGTTTGAAAAGCGTTGCAGTTAAAGGAAGAGTAAAAACAGCACCAGGATCATCATACACAAGATCCTCTAACAATACCACAGGAAACGTTGTGGCAGTTAGTTCAGCCTTTGTGGCGGGGCTAGCTGAAGACCCCTCAATTAGTTTCCCGAAGGCTGTGAAGGTGAAGGATTAGAATAACAATTTGAAGCCCAATGATAGCCTTTCCTGCAGCGAGGACAGATAGTTTTTGGTTTAATTGAAGAGGGTGGACCTCTGGTTTGGCCACGAAAAGCAGCTCCTCCCCTGGCTTACGACATTGATTTTTAAAATGTCCTGGCTTGCCACAGTTAAAACTATTACCATTGCGTGTTAAAGCAAAAGCATCAGGAGGAGAAGTGGTAGCAGACACAACATATTGTGCTGGAGTCATAAGCATAGAAAAAGCATTTTCCAATCATACAATAACATAACTGTATTAGCTGTAACCAAAGAATCAAGTATTCCCCTAGTAAAAGGAGAATGCAATCCATAAGTTGTAACTGCATCTTTTATATTTTTCAAAACTTTAAACTCAATGTTACTATGAACATTGCCTCCTCCCCAGGGATGATAGTCATAGGATAAGCAGAAGGTTCTTCTGTTTCTAAAGATAGAGGTGATGACAAAAGATTGGTTATGATTCCTCCCATAGGATTCATAATAGGAGAATCAGAAAGAGAAGGAAGAGGAGGAGGAGGGGGATGAGGGGGGAAGAAATATCTGAATAAGGAGGTGGTAAGGAAGAGTTTGATTCCAAATGAGCTGCAAGAGGCTTAGAAGTTTTT
Source organism: Pseudonaja textilis (assembly GCF_049901715.1). Lineage (NCBI taxonomy): Eukaryota > Metazoa > Chordata > Lepidosauria > Squamata > Elapidae > Pseudonaja > Pseudonaja textilis. Next base: position 67,547,658 of record NC_141992.1, on the reverse strand, counting down.
GAATTGGAAGAGTGGGAGTCAGAAGAAACAGGAGAAAAGGAATTTTCAGGAAGACTAGAAGGAGGATATATAATTGTAATAGCAGCCATTATTGCTTTCCAAGAAATAAGTATATCCATGGGAGCTCTGGGAACTTTATGTAAATATTTTCCTAATTTTTCCCAGTCAGAATGGTTAAGAGTTCCAGCAGATGGATAGGCTGGACAGTGTGCCTCAATATAAATTATAAATTTATTTAAAGATTTCTTAGAAATAGGGTACACAGTGGTACCATTGGTTTTTTGAAAGGAATTAGCTTTCTTCACTAGATTATAAAGTTCGTCCCTATGCCCTGACGAAACTTGAGAAATCGAGGAGCCCATTCTTACCTTTTTTGTCGACGTAGCCTATTCCAGGCGAATAAGAATGAGGTGAAGAAGATGCACTTCTAGACAAAAGTCACACCTTGGAACCTGAAAGGCGAAGGGATCCCAGATGATTAGAGATCCCGGACGAGCCCCCAGCTGTCGCGTTGAGCGACCGGTCTGTTGTTTCGCCTTTCTGGTTGATTGCTGAATTCCTCTTAGAGAATAACCCTCGCAAGGGTGAGATTTAGAGTGGGACCCTCGCAAGGGTGAGGCTAGGCAAGACTCACAAAAGAGTGATTGCCAAGCAAGCACAAGAAATAAAACACACAAAACACAAGAAATCTTCAAAATGAGGCAGCACTTTGAGCCTGGGGGAGATGGGATTCCCTGGCTGCCCTGGATCAGATGGAAAAATTCCAGGCCTCTCTGCTTCTCCTCCTGCTCCTTTCTTCTCCTTTCTCCTCCTTCTTCCCCCCCAGGCTTTTTGCTGTCCTCTTTTATTGTGCTAATTCAAGGGAGGGGGTGAAAGAGGAAATTTACAGAAAGGTAAAGAGATACAATGTTAATCTTTTTTGACCAGTTTACGTGACATGAGTCATATACTCTATAGCTGTTATTTTGTAACTCCTATAGACAGGCATATCTCCTTGGAATACACATTATTGTCTGGGGTTATTCTTTTATTTAACTTCCTCCCTGTCAGTGCTTCCCTGCTGAGCTGAATACGTGCCTTCCAGCAAGATTTCTTTTTGTGGAAAAATACAAGACAGAACCAATGTAAAATAGTCACATTACCCCTTTGTTTCTCTACCTCTGTTTGTCTCTTCTGTATTCCCCTTTTCTGTTGCTTTCCAGTATTATACATATTTTTTGAATTATTTTTCTTTTCTTTGGTTGTTTTTTTAAGTCTTAAATTCTCCATTCTCTTCCCCCCCCCTTTCCTTTTTCTTCCCCACATAAAATTACTTGTTCATTAAAGATGGCTTCTTCTTTGTCCCAGTCTTCTTGTTTTGCAGTCGTTTCTTGTTGTTTCTCATAGTTCCAAATCTCCATTTCTAAGAATTGAAAAACCAAGCCAAAAGAACCCTTCCCTTCTTCTGCATCTTCTTTATACTTTTTAAGTTCCACTTCCAATTCATCCAGAAGTAGTGCCATTGTATACATTTTTAAACAACCACCCGATTGATTTTAGTCATTCAAATATAATAACCAAGAATCCAAAGATCACCAAACAATCCAAATACACGCAAACTGTTTCTTTTTGCTCTTTTTTTCACTTTCTCTTCCTGGGGTTACTATTTAGTTACAAAGTTTTAGTTAAAATGTATCTTTTAGAAGTCTTGTTGAAGTTTTACTGTAGATTCTTTTTAATTCCAGGCAGTCTCCTCCCTCTTCCAGATCCTGCCCTTATTCTTTTTCTCTCCTTTCCTGCTTATGAAAAAGAAAATTTTTAATGTCCAGAAATCTTATTATCCCTTTGACATTTTGTTTTATTTTCAGCTTAATTGCCTATTGATGTCAAAGCAGATTTTTCTGATTTCTTATTTAAGTCTCTTAGTTGTCAGTATAGGGAAGGAGAGAGAAGGAGGAAAAAAGCCAGACCTTTCCCTTTTCACTTTCCTTCGCTGCTTCCGACTCTTCTTTGGGAGCAATGTTATTTTTTGTAAGTTTAAATTCCAGGGTAACTTAGTTGTTGCTTTTACAATTTCACCTGGTCAGCCCAAACTTTCACTTCTTATCTTCCTCCTGCGCATTCTTTTCTGGTCATGTTTTTCTTTGTGGTGGCCATTTCTGACCACCGCTGCAACCACCTTTGGGAAAGGGAATAATGGCCAGCTGAGGAGGAGAGATGTGGCTCTCCTCGACCCTGCTGGCGGTCTCCCCCCTCTTCATCTCCTCTACAGGGTGGCTTAGCCCCGAAACCAGCTGGCTCGGGGCGCTCCAGTGGCGAGCCCAGACAGAAACCGTACACGATCACGGATTTCTGTCTGTTGCCGAAGAAGCTTCAAACTGGAATTCTGTTAAACAGTTATATTTCTGTAGTTACTTACACATCTAAATTATATTAAAGTAACCAAAATATTTTTACAATCTCCAAAGCATGTCTCAACATTTGAGCATCCCTATTGTTTGGAAATTGAAAGTTGAAAAATTTGACATGCCCTAGCATTGTACCTCTCAAAACACACTTATATCTCCCAGCTATAAAAGCACTTCCCTCCTAAAAAAATTATACTAAACAGCTGAATTATAAATAGAAAGGAACCAATAGATAATCATTTGATCTGAGTGAAAAATTTCATATTTTAATAATTGTCTTTTCTTGGAATAGTATCGACCTTATTGTTCAAATTTACTAGATTTCCTTATTTAACACTAAAGAAAAATATTTCATATGTTTCAGGCTGTAAAGGTAAACACTAGATACTGAAATCAAATGTGTCTAATCCTAAATATCCATGCCTACTCAGGAGTATGTCTTCTTTTGTTCAGGAAGAGCCATTATCATGCATGTAAGCAGAAGATTAAGGTCCAAGTTGTCATTTTCCCCCCAAAGCTTTCCTAATTAAATTAACTGAAAGAAAAGGCAAATTTGAAAATTAGAAAAATGTATATGTTATACCATTGACCATAAATCAAAGAATATCAATAGTTGGTGAAGCCTGAATAAAATAAACCTGGCGTTAAAGACAAGATTTATAATTATTGTGCAATGTCAATTTAAGAAGATTTGCTTAGGAGTCAGCTTCACTCTGTTCAATGGGGCATTCACCCAGATAAATGTGCATGAAACTGTAACCTTGATTCCATGAGACAAACAGCCTTAATCCACCGTTGCAATTCTTTAGCCATGCTTCAAGAAATGATACTCCATATTAGAGTTAAAATGGCAAGCTCCAATTGCTTTGGTACAGCTAAAATGTTCTCCTCATTTACTACTCTTGCTCTAAAGAGATTGGATTTTAAAATTAATTTCCATGAAATGGGCAGGGAGAGGGAGGGAGAAGCTGCTAAAGACAACTTTTGTGATAGGTGTAACTCTTTATCAGCCTTAGTTCCTATGGCTGTAAGATTGTTAGGCAGTAACTCAGCATTGATGGTTAGGCTTGCAATATGATTACACAATTACACTTGGTGTGACTATTCAATTAATCAAATCCAGCTTTCATAGAAATAAAACTTATATATTTATTTTATAAAACAATAAAACATCAATTCTTTTCCACATCTCCTTTTCTGGTTGTTACTTCTGTACATTTTTTTCCCCATTTCAGTCAATGAGAGACATGACTTTTTCTGATTGCTGTGGCCCACGTGACTTACCTTAAAAGTGTTTTCTGGTCTTTACATGACAGCCAAGCAGTTGGTAAAATTTAAAATAAAGTGTCTACAAAAGCTGAACATGAAGGGAAGAACACTGCTTGGTTTATGAATGAAATTAAATTTCCATTTCCATGACAAATATCTGGACATATGGACTCTCATAAACTTTAAGCAGTGGCTTCAACTGTATCTCTTGGTTCAGTAGTTAGTGGAGCTGAAACGCCTGACAAATGAAAAATAGCACTGCATCTCACAATTGCAAGGTCACCAGTAATTGATAGCTTGAATACATTTACATATATTATTTCCCAGTTTCTGAGTGAGAAGGAAAAGAGGGTGATTGTATGTAGAGGAAAGTTGTAAAACAACAAAAATGGATGAGGTGGTGATATGCTCAACCTATTGTGACGTAGATGTAGGATGTAAGAATGATTCCCTTATGCCCAGGAAAGAATAGTATAGAATATAATTCTTTATTGGTCAAGTGTGATTGGACACACAGAGAATTTGTCTTTGATGTATAAACTCTCATTGTACATAAAAGCTATAAGTGATAAATCATGATCATAGTCATAAAAATAACATTGCATAAAAATAACATTCATCATAAATCGTAAGATACAGCACTTAGTGATAGAATCAACATAAATCGTACTAGTAAACTAAATAAAACAATATAAATTGTAAAGATACAACCAATAAAATTATAACCATAAGTAGAAAAGGACATAGATAATAGGAAAGATGAGAAAAATAATATTAATAGTCATACTAAATAATTTGACAGTGAAAGGAAAAGACACCAAGTTTGTATCTTCTTCACTATGCAAATAATTTCCCCCCTTTTTTGGCATTTCTCTCAAGTGCGCAGTGTAGCCATTCAGCCAATTTCTAGCTATAAACTTTCTTACAGTGTAGTTTCAAGTTGTGCAAAGTAATTCCCAGTGTCACTAGCCTCTCTAATCAAACCATTGGTATCAAAGCCAAGAGATGTTGCAAAGAGATAAGGGAGGGCTGGGTAACTATGGGCCCTGTATGACGTGTGGATTTCAACTAAAAGCATTCCTGAGGCAGAATGCCAGCTCAGGAATTCTGGAAGTTAAAGTCCACAGGTCATAAAGGAGACCTAGTTGCCCACCCTTGGAATAAGGCAATTAAAATAGTTTCATGCTTTTTCTTTGCACTTGCCGATTAAGCAACCAGTATTTCTTTCATACTTACTTACAATGATAAGGAACCTGACAGAGCTCTATTTGAACCATATAACAGGTAAATGCTCACCCTCAGCATAGGTATACAAGTGAACAGAAAGGGGGAGAGAAAATATAGCTGCTTTATGTATTAATACACTGAAACTTGGTCCACACTTTCCAAAGGACAAAGTAAAACCCTATATGCAATTTTCCTTTCAGGCTTCTGTGGTTCTCTGAATTTTGCAAAGCAGTTCTCCGATTGAGTAATGAGTACACACATTAGGGGAAATTGTCTACAAAAATGTATGCACTGGGAAAATTGTTTTCACAAAAATGTGCATCAGGATTAATAGATGCCAAAATAGGTTAATGGCCTGCTGCTGAATGCCCAATCAGTAAATGGCACAGCAACAGCCAGCTTAGTCTGGGCCTTAGAAATGTAGGTTAGAAATGTCTCTGGGTGAGACAAGTAAATCGCTCCTATCTAGCCTGCCTAGATTTGTAAGAATTTTGCCTGCTTCAGAAAAAGCCTTCTTTTTTACTCCATGGTAGGAGTATAAGAGATTATCTTTCCACTGGTAAGCAAACTGTTTTACTCATGTCGTATCTTGCTGCTAACCAGGTTCATTAATTTTATTTTTAATTGTATTTTCCATTTGTCCTTTTTAATTTTCCTCTTTGATGTTGCTAATTTATTAAATAAATGCATAGAAAAAACATCCACCTTTGGACAAGTTACTCAAAGCTTCACAAACAGATGCAAAATGAAATACATTTGTGCTTCAGGAGGAAATAAAAAGCAAACATTGAGACCCAGATTGGTCTAGTCTAGTGATTAAGGCACCAGGCTAGAAATTTGGAGGTAGCAAGTTCTAGTCCCACCTTAGGCAGGAAAGCCTAAGCGTGGTTTTTGTAGGGATAACAGCAAGAAGTAGTAGTATTTGATACGTTCACTACCTTCTTCATCCCAACCAAAATTTCTTGATTGCTTTTGAGAGATTGTCCAACTGCACAGGAGAAGGCTGGGCTAGGTACAGGAAGCCAATTTTAGGATCAAGGAAAAACATTTTTTTTACCTTTGTATAGAAGCAGAAGAAGACACCTCTAGATTTCACAGCTAAAGAGTGTACTAGAAATCAGGTTCAGTTATTTTTGTACAATTTCCCCAAGAAACAAAAGAAATTGCTGACTGGTTACAAAGTTATACAATTTACACATGGGCACAAAGCAAAGGCACTCCATAATACTCGATTAATTAAGTATTTTATCTATTATTGTCTATTCAATTTTTTTTTATTAAGTTAATGATAAACTTTACTCACCTCTGGATCCTTGTCTGGATGCTACTGCTAACCATTGCTTAAGATAAATTTCACACCACCTCCAGTAACAGGTGTGCTTGCAATTAGCTGAGTGTCAAAGCTATAACCCGTTAATTAATCTATATAGGAGATATTTGTGATCAAGTCTATGGAGTATTTGGGGTCAACTCCCTCTAAATCTCACTAACAGGTGTTAAATAAATGCTATTGTGGCAAGCAAAGGCACAACTAATAATTCTGTCTAAAGTGAATCCATAGCTTACAAAAGTCTCTACTTATTAATAAGTTAATAAAAATTAGGCAAATTTCTCCTTTTCCTATAAATCAACAGTGATGTTTACTTATAAACTGTTACTATGGCTCAAGGAATAAAATTGAGGAAAGTTCATTCAAAGGCAACTCTACAATCACTCCCCAAGAGCAACCTAAAGTTGCTCTTGAGGCATATATATTGTATGTCCTATTCAAAGTCCCCACAAAGAGCATTAAAAAGTGTAAAAAAATGATTTTACTTAAAGAGATGAGGCTGCAACTCCATCAGTGGAGGGATTCAAAAATTTTTACTACCTGTTCTATGGGTATGGCTTGGTGGGCGTGGTAGGGGAAGGATACTGTAAAATCTCCATTCCCTCCCCACTCCTGCAAAATCCCCATTCCCTCCCCAGTCCACTAACCTGCTTTCCAGCTCCGTTCTCCTATGCAGGGCAAAAAAAGAAGACCCAATAGATCAGCTGGGACTCGGGAGGTAGAAAATAAATGGGGGCAGAGGTGGCTAAAATTACCACTACCAGTTCTTCAGAACTGTTCAGAACTTGCTGAATACCACCTCTGAACTCCATCCTTCTCACCACCTGGAAAACTGCAGATGACTTCCCAATGAGATACCCAAATCACAGGAATGGACAGGTTTGGGACATTATGGTCATCTGTGGGAAATTTCAAGAGCTTTAAGGATAAAAATGAAAATGCTAGACATTTGAGAGGCAGACTGCTCTTCAGCCCAACTTAAAACACTCTGAAGCAGCCCCAAATATTGCCTAATGGCTGAATCTCAACAGCAAACCCAGTGCTTTTGGGAGAGAAGGTGAAACAAGTGCAATTTGCTTCCCATAAATCTACCATCTTATTTATGCTTTTATTTAAAAATAAATAAATAAATAAATAAAATGAACTGCTGAAATTTAGATGAATATTTTAGGGTGCTGGAAGCATGTAAATGGGTGTTCACCCCTGATTTCAATTATCAGTTGTTATTTGAAAGCTGTTGGATACAAGAATCTCTTAAACAGTTTTTAATAATGAGCAGAAAGAATCTGGAGATTAACTCTGAATAGTGATGCTGCTGGATGTCAGCCTGTCTTTTTCACAGCAAACAAAATATTTAAATTTCAGCTTCTCCAATAATTTATCAGTTCCTTTAAAATAAAATTAAAAAAGCCACCCAAGCTGAATTCCTAATAGAATCAGCCAAAGGCAATTAAGTCACTCCCATTGTGAGGTCTCAATATTGCTTTATGGTGGCAGATGTGGGAGGGAATCAAAAGTTGTACTAAATCATATTTAAATTAGGACTAAGCCAATATGGAGAAGAATATGCAGGTAGTCTTTAAAACAGTTCATTTAGTGATTGTTCAAAGTTACAATGGCACTGAAAAGTTATTTATGATCATTTTTCACACTTATGACCTTTGTAGCATCCCCATAATTATATGCTTAAAATTCAGATGCTTAGCTACTGGTTCATACTTATGACAGTTGCAATGTCCCAAGGTCATGTGATCACCTTTTGCAACCTTTTTACAAGATCAATGGGGCCGCCAGCTTCACTTAACTGTGTTACTAAGCAACTACAGCAATTCACTTAATAAATGTGGCAAGAAAGGTCATGAAAATCGGGAAAAACTCACTTAACAAATGTTTCACTTAACAACAGAAATCTGGGGCTCTATTGTGTTTGTTGGTCGAGGACTACTTGTATCAGTTTGGACATTTTATAGAATTGTTCAACTAGGAAGATGCCATATAAAGGAAGATGTCAAGAAGCAAGAAAGCACACAAATTAAGCCAGGCATTTCAGTTATAAGAAATAAAATGTGAAGTCCCTTTAAAATGGAGCTCATAAATTAAATAAAGTTATTATCTGATTCAGGTTTACCTTACCATTCATGGCTGCATTTTCATTAGTTCAACAGATTATTTGTTCCACTCCGCCTCTTTCTATGGCAAAGCACCCAGACTCCTGACTAGATGGGAAGCAGAATTAAAAACAAATATAGTCTTAACATGAGCAAAGGCTCATGTTTCTGAGCCCAGCTTCAACAACTATTTCAATGCTAAAAGCCTTAGTCAGACTGCCTTCACTAATATCAACCTGCCCTTCAGTTGAATTCTTCTCCTCGCAAACAAGCTGTAAGAGAATAATGTTGATCTAAGATTAGATCTGTTTGAGTAGCCTCCTTTGATAATGGCTAGAATTTAGATCTTTTCATGTTGCAGCACTTTAGGGGAAAAAAACTTAACATTTCTCAATGGTTTATCTTGACGAATGAAGAAAGGCTGGTTCACTCTTCAGCTCTATGTTTTTAGTTTTTACTGAAGCTAATTTACCTTGCTATCCTGATGTCTATTTTGAGTCACTGGTGCTTTTTATTTATTTGTTTTAACAATTTTTAGCTGTGTTTTAATTATATACTAAAAGTAGATAGCAATTATCTATCTAAAGAAAATACTAAAATGCTTAAACACTAAAACTATTGCATATGCCAAAGCTGTAGCAACCCCCCTTTCTGGTGAAGAAAATGGAGAAATAGAATAAAAAACACACAAAAAATTGTGTTATAATAAAGGTGGCTAATTAAACAAATATTACCTCATTTTCACATTGCTAGATTTTTAAAAAGCATAACACTATGTATTGTACTTGTAAAAAGTTTGTATAAATAATATATTCTTAATTTCTGTAGTCATTTCTAGAACTTTAACCTTCCCAGCTGCAACAAACAATCTAGAAACTTTAATTCCTGAAGGAAAAAAAGTGTATCAGCCATTTGCAAGAACAATTTTTCATCCATATTAAAGAGTATTTTTTATTTTCTTGAATAAGATGTGTTGATCCAAACATGCTAGTGGCTCTAAGATATAAGATATGAACATTAACACATAGAGATAGGGATATATCTGCAATGTGATTAAGTAAATCTATGGATATTTTACTGAAAGGACTTTTATACCTGGATTCATTATGTTAGCAATACATATGAAATAATATTTTTCTAAGCAAAGAATTTACTTAGATCAGAGGCCTAATTAGATGAATGACACCTTGATTTACCAGACCTCAGTACAATGGCCTATGCATAGATAGACCAGATTTTGGGAGCAATTGATGACATTCACATGATATCATCAAATGATCTAAATCAGTGGTCGCCAACCAGTGGGCCATGAGAAAATTTTGGTGGGCAGCAGAGAAATTTCACCCCAGAGCACCCTCCCAAAGCAATTAATCCAGGCTGCGCAGAAACACCAGGCTGCTCAGCCCACATGGCTGGTGGGAACCCTCCCTGCCCACTCACTCCTTACCTGGCAAATTTGTCTGCTAAATTGCTATTTTTCCTTTTTCTGACCATGATCTGTTCTACTGTGCTGAGAGATTTAGATTAGCTAAGAAGCAGGAAATGGTTCAATTTCTTGCTTTCTAGCTAAGCACAGCTGAATCTCCCTTAGGACTGAAGGTTTGTTTGCAAGCAAATTCAGTGCAGACTCACAGCAAGCAAATTTGGGAGACTGAGCTAGCGATAGCAGATAGATAGATCACTGAATGATTCTGTGAGCAACTCAATCTGCCTGCTTTGCCTGATTTTGGATAAAAGTTGCTTTTTTAAAATAAAAAAAATTCAGTATTTTACATACATGGTGTGTTGTGGGTTAATTTTGTGAGTTTGCTTGCAAGCAAATTTTATGTGACAGACTGAGCTAGCCAATGGCAGATAGATAGATTTCTGAATGAATCTGTGATTCTGTGAGCAACTCAATCTGCCTCCCTGCTTTGCCTGATTTTGGGTAAAAGTTGCACTTTTTTATTAAAAAAATCAATATTTATATAAATATTTATAATATTTACATACAAGCCATGTCCAGCCAGTCATATGACCACCAAGCCACACCCAAAAATTAGGCCATGCCCACAGAGCCAGTTAGTGGTTCCTGGGATCTAAAATTATGAGTTTGGTGGTCCTTGAGGTCCAAAAGGTTAGTGACCCCGATCTAAATCACATTGGTGTTTAATGGATATTCATAAGTAACAAACATCAATTTTTCCACTTAGTCCATTAAAATGAGCTTTTATTTTACTCAGTTGTCATGCTAAGTATGATAGCTAAGTCTGCTGTGTAACCAATTAATCCTCCTCAAGACCTTGGCAACCTTCATATTACCAGCAATGAAACTTCAAGTTTTACAAGTATGGATAAATTGTTGCTTCATTTGGAATATATTAGTGTTCCTATCTAGCTTTATTTAATTAAGTGCCATTGAGTTGGTGTTGACTCTTAGCAACCACATAGATATTCCCCAGGACTAGCTCTATTTAAACACTGCATTAAAAAATGGAAAATATAGATGTAAGACCACCAACCTTCAGAGATTAATGCTTTAGGCAGAGATGTGGTGATATTCAGACAAGATGCTAGTCTAAGCTAAAAGAGGGTTGGGTAAATTATAGTTGCCTTAGTATGTTTCCCTGGTTGCTTTGATGACTCTAAGCCATAATATGGTTTGTTTGTTTGCAGTTGTGAATAGCAACTTTATTTTGTGAAAACTGATTTGCTACTCTGTAAAACCAACTGAATATACCCTCATGGTAGGATTCCTTAACCTGTCTCTATTCCCCACAGCACTGTTTTATGCACTAGGACACAAAACAGATTGGGTTTTATGGAAAATCAGAACTCAAAGGATTATTTAGGTTTAGAGCAGTCTTCTAAAATGGTCACTGAAAGTAACTAGAATTCTGTCATAATATATTTGAAGCATTGCTTTCCTCAAAGCAATGATACTCATAATGTTTGTTCCCTTCTACCCGAATAGGTGGATTTAAAGTGGAAAAAATCAGATTTGTTGAAGACAAGCACTTCTTTTTAAAAAGGAAAAAGAAACCCTTCTCAATCCATGTACAGGTAGTTCTTGACTTATGACCACAATTGAGTCCAACATTTCTGTTGCTAAGAAGACAGTTGTTAAGTGAGTTTTGCCGCATTTTACAACCTTTCTTTCTACAGTCATGAAGTGAATCTGGCTTTCTCATTGACTTTGCTTATCAGAAGTTTGCAAAAGGTAACTACGTAACATCAGCTGCCAAATACCTTGTCATGGAGTTGCACAGCTACTGTTCAAATTAAGTCAGAGACATTAACACAAACTTTTAAGTCTTTTATATAAATATACTTACCATTTAAATTTACAGCAGTCTTTGTCATCATCCAGAAAAGGAAGGACACAAGATGAGTCAGGAACACAGAAATATCATAAGGTAAATCTAATCTAAACAGTATATAAACCACACAGAAGAAAAAGGAGGGGAAAAAGGGAAATTTCCCCTTTATACTTACAGCAACTAATCATAGCATAGATTGCATCAAGCGTGGCTCAGCATTTTCTAACTAATCAGCTACAACCATGTGTTCTGGCCTGTTGTACACTTTACTGTTCCAGACACTTAATTCAATATCCTAACGTATATGAATTTTGATCAGGTGATCACAGGGATGCTGCAAATCTTAAGTGTGAAAAATGGTCATAGGCCACTTTTTTCAGTGCCGTTGTAACTTTGAGCAGACACTAAATGAATGGTTGTAAATCAAGCACTACTTGTTTCTATTTTGCTGTGGATTTACAGGTCCTCCTTTCCCTCTATTTGTGTCAGGGACAGACAATATTGAAAGATAAGCAACCCTTTCTGCATTTCTCTTGCAGGTTTTATCACAGCTGTATGCAGTTGTATGTATACTGAATGATCATTAATCAAAGGCAGTTGAATTCACAATGAAATATTGCAGGGATGTATTGCTTTTTAGGATTCCAAGCAGGGAGCCAGTCACATCCCTTTCAGAAAATTCTTTTATTCACACACACACACCCTGCATATGCACATACATATATTCACACTACTCAATACTTGCCAAATATTATGTGGCTATTAAGAAGGTTCCCTCTGCTCAGGGTAGGTTTGAGAAAGTAATGATCTTTATTTTCATTTCTGTAAAGTTTCAATATTAATAATTCTCCCTTGTGTGGATTATATATCCATTTAGCTTTTTTATTTTCATTTCTGTAAAGTTTCAATATTAATAATTCTCCCTTGTGTGGATTATATATCCATTTAGCTTTTTTTAGGAGGGAAAACTGCAACTTGCATATAAGGTATTGCTGCTCCTATTTGGTTTCTGATTGCTGTGATAATGAGCCCATGTAAATGATCACTTCATCATATAATGTGCCACATTTTCATTTCTTGCATTAATGTAAAATTTTTAGAGACCCAGGCAGACAGCAAATAGAAAATGTTAATGGCAAGTGGGTGGTTAAAATTAGGCTCATGCAAATCAGCCCTGATTGAATTCGAATTGGAAATTTGATATTTGAAGAGGGCAAGATTCAATTGGGAAGAAAAGAACAAGGGGATGACCAGCAGCCAGGTGGATGGACTCTGTTACAGCAATGCTGGCACATAATCAAAATCAATGATTCAATTTGAGTTTGTGATGTGAAATTCAATTTCTCGAGTGGGTATTATGCTGAGCCCAATTTCAGCAGAACACCTTCATAGGTTTCACTGCAATGTGTTTTTGAAATCTTACAGCTGCACCTTTTTAAAGACTGAGATAAGGGAAGGATGGTACAGAAATCTCCAGATTGACCAATCTAAGAAAAAAGTGCCATACACCAATGTAAAAGTTGCCACGAGTTCCTGCAAAAATATACAAGACCTATATATCGATGGAGATTCTCAGTCATTCAGGTCGTGATTGTCCCAAAGATGCTTTTTCAAGAGGCAACTGGACTTTTGGGGTTTTCTTTGAAGACATTTTGTTCCTCATCCAAGAACTATAATGCAGTGAGCCTTGTGCAGATCTGTACATTGGGGAAACAAAACAACCACTTCATAAACGCATGGCACAACATAGGAGAACAAATCCATCAGGACTACATTTAGCAGTTCACCTGCATTTAAAAGACAATGGCCACGCTTTTGAACATAGCAAAGTCCACATTTTGGACAGAGAGGACTACTGTTTGAAAGAGGAGGTCAAAGAAAGGTAGGGATACAACATCATCTATCTCCAGTCTACAACATAGTCCTTTCAATGGTTCCATGAAGGCTCCACACCCATTTGCACCACTCAGGTGACGTTGATTACACAGATAAACCTCCAAGTGGCCTTTATGACTTGCTATATTAACAATGCAAATGACCAAGGAGTATAAATCCTTCTATCCCCCACCATTCAGACAGAGCTAAAGAAGCTATTTGGATGAGAAGTTAAATACCTTTGAAGAAAAACCAGAAAGTTTAGTTGCCTCTTGGTAAAGCACCTTTGGTGTAAGACCTATAAGAGTTGGAAAGTCCTCCTGTTGAATTCCCATTTCTTCTGAAGCTAGATTAGTGTTTGTGTATTCCTATAATTCACATATTTACTCCAGTGAGTGCTTCCTTTTTGCTAAAGTCCTTATCAATTTCTAAAGCTTTGCTAGCTCCAATATTCAATTCCCAGGCAGAGGAGGAAAATGCACACAGTGTGATCAACAAAACACTGACAACATTAAGAACAAAATATTTTTTTAAAAAAGCAGAAAGTAGAAACTATAAAGTAATTCTTGGCTCCCTGCCCACCCCCAACTTTATATATTGATTTCCTATTTTTTATTGAGTGATGTTTTAAATATTTCATACCCATGCAATGTCCTTTTCAAAAACTATGATTTGAATACTACTTGCTTTCTAAATACCACTTTAAGTATCATGTTTGTTTTAAGGTAGGAAATCAGGAAAAATATTCTAATTAATAAAGAAATGAATAAAGTAAGTCTGAGTTTGTAGGTTAACATGGGCTAGGAAGAGATTTTGTAAAGGTGAAATAATAGATTAGAAACTCTTCACAAAACCCCGAATAAAGCTAAAACTATTACAGGACAGCAAAAGTAGAGATGGCTTCGGACTCCCTGATTGGGAATTATACTGTCATGCAGCAGCACTAGCATGGATTAAAGAGTAGATATCCCTGAATAACAAGAGAATACTCACCTTAGAAGGACATAACCTACAAATAGGATGGCACACCTTTTTGTGGGAGAAGAAGAACAAATCACATTCACATTCAAAACTATCTAATTGGAGATGCATTATTACAGGTCTGGGATAAAATTAAAAAAAACCCATCAAAATACCTGGTTGGCTTTCAGCAATGGAAGCAATGATTTATCCAAATTCGTTAGACATAACCAAAATGATAAGATATAACCAACTGCTTGATAATCAAGGAAGATTGAAGACAAACCAAGAACTGAGAGAAGAGGGAATAATGATAGACTGGTAGTCCTATCTACAATTGCAGACAAGATACAAAAGACTTAGAGGAATTTGGTATAGATAGAGAACAACAACAAATTGACAAAAAATTATTAGGACCAGAAGAAAAATTCATAACTAAAATGTATAATTACTTAAATTTGATAGGGAAGAGGAAGTAGTCAAAGGACAATGATAGCTTGGGCAAGAAATTTTAGTTATAATATATAATTAGAGGAATGGGAAAAATTGTGGACCCAAAACTATAAATTAACAATGGCTGCTGCCTACAAAGAAAACCTTTATAAAATGTTTTACCATTGGCATCTAGCACCAACAAGATTGGCTAAAATATATCCAAACATGAAACCCGAATGTTGGAAATGAAAAGACAAACAAGGTACCTTCTTTCACATGTGGTGGTCCTGCCCAAAGTAAAAAAAATATTGAAATAAAATAAGGAAATGGTTGCAAGATTTACCGGTCTCCAAATAGAACTTAAGCCTGAAGTGTTTCTTTTAGGGATAACTAGAGGAGAATTTAAGAAAGAAATTAAATACATCATAATACATATACTAACAGCAGCAAGAATAACTTATGCATAGAGTTGGAAATTCGATAGCATTCCCAGGGATAGTATGATAATAAAGAAAATAATGGTTTGCTCAGAAATGATCAAACTCACATTAGAATTGCAAGAGAGAAAAGATAAGGAACATTATACGGTCTGGAAAAAATGGTACAATTGGTTAGATGGTAGGAATAAAAAGTAATGTAAATATATGTATATATGTACATTGATGCAAATGGAAAAGTTGATGTCACAATACTGTGAAAATTGTATATGTGTTGTTTTTAAATGTGAAAAAGTTTAATAATTTTTTTTTTTTAAAGAAACTCTTCACAAATGGTAGAAACATCATTAATCTCTCATTTCTATTTCTACAATAAGAACTTTCTAAAATGTTGGCCAAGCTATGGATTGGCCCAGCCAACTGCTGGATTTGTTTTGTTTTGTCCTGGTGTGAAGTAGCCAATTATCACACAAGGCAGGAAATTGCAAACTCTGTTTATTCTGTAAGCAGCAAAGAAGTGTGCTCTTGGGACTTAAGTCAGAGACCGAGACCCCCCTGACACCCAAATTAGCATTGCTTTTATACACTTTTGGAAAACAAAGGGACATGATTATTAGCAAGTAATGGGCAACAAGCAATAAAGTATTCATACCCCTGATAGAGGATGGTTCTTCCAGAAGGTGAATTCATTACTAAAATATTACAGCCCTAGCCCTTCTGTCTCTAACTGATAAATCTGGTAATTAAGTATGCAAAACTTTCTAGCTAATTTATTTATAATAAGAAAGGGGAATTACTGAATCAGTTACTGAGCTAGTGTAAGTTTTTTGGTAATAACAATCATAGGCAGAATGTGGAAAAAAAAGGGAAAAAGAGTCACCAGCATGTGCTGCATTATGAAAAGTGGCAGAGTGTTGGAGGAGAACATGGACATCAGTAACAACTTTGCTTTATTGATCAGCATAAGTACAAAAGCTGGTTTACTACTAATCCTACAAAACCCTGTTGGAGACTGTGAACAATTGTTACTGCAAGGAGTTATAACAGAATAACAGTATTTGAAGAGAATTTGGCAGTCTTCTAATCCAACACCCTGTTCAAGCAGGAGACACTATACCATTCCAGACAAGTGGTTTCCAGTCTCTTTTTAAAAGCCTCTAGTGATGGAGCACCCACAACTTCTGAAGGCAAGCTGTTCCACTGGTTAATTTGTTCTCATTGTTAGGAAATTTCTCCTTAGTTCTATGTTGCTTCTTTCCTCGATTGATTTCCATCCGTTGTTTCTTGCCTTACCTTCTGGTGCTTTGGAAAACAAATTGACCCCCCTCTTCTTTGTGGCAGCCCCTCAAATATTGGAACACTGTTCTCAGTCTTAGTCCTTCTTTTCACTAGACTAGACATACCCTATTTCTCAGTGATTATTTCTTTATTCTGAATGGGCAGAAAGCCGGTATTCTGATTTTTTTTCTAACTGGCCTTCTTTGGTTTTACATTTACAATACTAAAGGGAATCAGAATTTGGTGAAAAGCAGGTAGAATTTTAGTTTCCCATTAACCCACTCCCAATTTCTCCCAATTCAAGCATACCTAATTCAAGCACACCTTTCCAATTGTCTTTTTTTTCCCAAGAACCAAGTTTTTGGAGCTGCAATAGGAAGAAGTTGTGAATATGCCACTTTAATTTTTCTTTATTTGTTGCTTTGAATTATTGATTGATGCTTCACTAGTCTTATGTGTGGGCTTAAAAAAATAGTTAAAGTAACAAGGAATAACTAAGAACTAAGAATATTGCAATAAAGACTTAAAAGCAGAAGGAGTGATATCATAAGAAAATACAATAAAAAAACTGGACCAATAACTTAGAAGTGGTCACACAGAATTCCAGAAAAAGAACATCCAACTGCCCGAGACCAAATGTATTCAAAATAGGATATTCTAAATGTTGCCTCCAATATTCAGAAGCATTGCAGGCAAAAAAATAATAATAATTGTATCCTTCAAGTGCTTCATACTATTGCCAGAGGAAACCTCTAAGATCTTCTGCAAAGATTTTACTGAGTAGATGGCAATTAATCTTTAGCAGCACTTCTAACAGTTCTAAAAAGTGATAAGCATCAATATTGTTCTAATAGATTTCTGATCTCACAAGAAGCTGTTAGAGATAATTCAGCTCATGATCTTTCACCCTTCCATTGGTCAACTAAGGCCTTGAGCTGGTCCTTCGAAACATTCTTTCAGTAATCCATCACCTTAGATCTGCAGTCCCAACCTTTCTGCATCTGCTGACCAGCAACAGTGGTGGGGGTGAAGGAGATCATTTTGCACAGGTGCCTGCAAGTTGCACAAATGGAGCTTTGCATGCTTGCTTGCTGCTTGGGTGACCTGGTTCCCAATGGGGCCATGAACCAGTACCAGGTCACAGACCAGAAGTTGGAGAGCCCTGCCATAAATAATCAGCAATCAACTGGAACACACACACACACACACACACGTAACTAAAGGCACTGTCTCAAAACTAAAATCTAAGGGGGTGCCCCTTTCCCATTGGCTGTTTGGAAATCTGTAGAGGAGGTGGCGTTGCTATCTTCTATAAAAAGTCCCTACATCTAAAAAACTTCCAAGTTATCCAGCAGCTTGCTATTCCTGAAACCATTGTCTTTGAACTGTCCTTAAATATCACATTTCAGTTCTTACTATGTTACAGAGCTCCTGATTATGACATCAAACATGCAAACAAGCTAAATACACTACTAACATGGGCAGCATCCTGCCCACACAATTTTATCTTTCTTGGTAACTTCAATTTACCTCATATTAACTGGACCCTTAATGAATGTACAACTGAACCCACACATGCAACCTTATACAATGCAGTAACAAATCTGGGACTAGAAGAACTAGTAAGCAAAAACACTAGACTTAACAACTGCCTCAATCTCATCCTCTGAAATAGTTTGAATTCAATTTATGGAATACAAATTAAAGAACCCTTTTCCAACAGTGACCACAACATGATAGACTTTTGTCTCAACATACATCCACACAAAAATCATCACAATGATGGAATCCCCAATTATAACTTCAAAAAAGGCAACTATGATCTTATAAACAACAATGTCTCATCCTTTGATTGGCAGTTTCTATTCACTGGATGCAATACTATAGAAGACCATTACAACATATTTTTACTTGAAGTCAAAAGAGTCATCAAATTATATGTACCATTAACAGCTCCCAAAACCAGAAAAAATGAATTACCCATAACAATAAGGAAGCTTCAATCTAAAAAGAAATGACTTTGGCGGAAAAACAAATCTGGTCACATTGCCAACTTCAAAAGCCGATACAAAAATTTATGCCACCAGATAAAAACTGAATGCACCAATTATCACATTAAACAAGAAGAAAACCTTCTACTCACCAATTCCACCCACGCTTTCTACAATTTGTAAACAACAAACTAAAAGACTCAAGGTCCATCCCACCCCTGAAAGGACCTAATGGTAAAGACTGCAACAATGATGCTATTAAAGCCAACATCTTTAACACATTCTTTGGCTCAGTATTTGTTAACAGCAATGGATCATGCCCAGGATTTCCTAGTTGAACCACAGACAACTACAATGATCTAATACATATCAATTTTACAGAAGACAATGTTGAAAAAGTACTACACAATCTAAAACCATCTCTATCTATTGGACTGGACGGAATATGTGCCTACTTCTTTAAAAAGCTGTCCACTGCCATAGCCAAAGCTCTAAGCATAATCTCTGAAAAATCTTTCAGGACCAGCTCCTTGCCAAAACTATGGTCACAAGCCACGGTCATCCCCATCTTCATAAAGAGAGACCCCAGCCTAGTTGAAAACTACAGACCAATCTCTTTATGCTGCATCACCTGTAAAGTCGTGGAATCAATTATTAACCAATCCATTATCCTCCACTTAGAAACAAACAACCTAGTCTCTAATAAACAATTTGGTTTCAGGAAAAAACTATCATGTAATCTGCAACTCTTACACTGCAAAAACATATGGACTACACAACTCGATAAGGGCAAAGCAATAGACGCAATCTACATAGACTTCTGTAAAGCCTTTGATTCAGTGGTACACAACAAACTACTCCTAAAACTAAAATCTTACGGTGTCTCTGGACACCTGCATAACAGGATAGAAGCATTCCTGTCAAACAGACAACAAATGATCAAAATTGGGAGTGTCCTATCAAATTCTGTACCTGTCAACAGTGGTGTCCCCCAAGGCAGTGTTCTGGGACCAACTCTTTTCATACTCTAGATAAATGACCTCTATGATCATATCAAGAGCAACTGCATTCTCTTCGCTGATGATGTAAAGCTATTCAACACCACAGACAATACTGCTACCCTTCAAAAAGACCTTAACTATGTATCAGAATAGTCAAGCAAATGGCAACTTCAAATCTCAACAAATAAATGCTCTGTACTACATCTTGGCAAAAAAAATCAGAAAATAAAATACAGGCTGAATAGTCAAGTCCTTGTTGATGATCCAAACTCTGTCAAGGATCTTGGAGTTCTCATCTCTAATGATCTAAGTGCTAGAGCCCACTCTAACTACATAGCCAAAAAGGTGTTAAGAGTTGTTAACCTAATTTTACATAGCTTTTTCTCTGGTAATATTACACTACTAACTAGAGCATACAAAACATTTGCTAGACCAATATTTGAATTCAGCTCATCAGTCTGGAACCCACATTACATATCTGATATTAACACAGTTGAGAAAGTCCAGAAATATTTCACAAGAAGAGTTCTCCACTCCTCTACTCATTGCAGAATACCTTATGCCACCAGACTTGAAATTCTAGACCTAGAAAACCTACAACTACGCCGCCTTCGGTCTGATCTAAGTATAGTATATAAAATCATACATTGCAATGTCCTACCTGTCAATGAATACTTCAGCTTCAACCACAACAACACTAGAGCAAACAATAGATACAAACTCAAGGTAAACCGCACCAAACTTGATTGCAGGAAATACGACTTCAGCAACAGAGTGGTCAATGTCTGGAATACGCTACCTGACTCTGTGATTTCTTCCCCAAACCTCAAAAACTTTAACCTTAGACTTTCTACTATTGACCTCACCCCTTTCCTAAGAGGTCTGTAGGGGGCATACATAAGTGCACCAATGTGCCTACCGTCCCTGTCCTATTGTTTCTTTTATTTCTTTTATTTTTCTTATATGTATCCATGTATTCATAACTATGTTTTTACTTATACCTATTATCTTGTAAGCAATTGACAAAATAAATAAATAAATAAAATAAAGTATCTCCCACAAGATACTTGCTCTGTCTCTCTGCCTGCCAATCTGCTTTAAGTGTAGTCAGTGGCAGGATGACACAAAGTCACCCAGAAACATTCCAGCATAATGGTTCTGACTTCTGACAGTCCTGATTCTTCCAAGTATAAGTTATTTAGTGTCTATCTCTAGGACATGCCACTTATAAAAAAGAACATTAGTCCAATAGGAACTAGTTTGTGCATGCAAAACTGCTCATTATTTTTGCCTGTGTTTGGATTTTCTGCTTAAGCAGCAAGAAAGAAAAAAACTGTTGTAACCCAGAAACCATATTACCATAGTGCTTTACCATTATGATTAATCTTTCCCTGGCCAATTTTTATTAATGACATTTGGTTCCTTAATTTAAGTAATACACAATCTACAAGCATATATTTGCTTAAAATTCAGGAAACATGCTTAAAATAAAATGCAATTTTCTTTCTGCTGTCAATTCTTGGTGAGCTAAGGAAAGACCATTGTCAATCAACAGCATGCCACATGCATTATTCTCAAAAGTAAATATATTGCATAAGACTGTCTGTCAAAGACATTTAGAACAAATGGTCTTGGTAGGAACAGGATATGTGTGCATGTACATTTTATCTGTAATAGCTTTCTAAAATAATAAAAAGTCTGATGACAAACTATATCATCGTCATGTTGATTTATGTCATAATAAATGGTATGACAATCCAAAAATACTGTAGAATAGATGTTGCAAGTTTTAGATCTGTGGTTTGCAACTTCACATCACTGCAGTTTTCTTGTGCCAATCCAAAATTAAGCTAAAATAGTGGCTTAGTTTAAATTAAAATATTTAACACATTTTTCCTATCAAGGGAACAGAATGACTTCCAGTAAGACAGTTTATAGGACTTGATAGCTGAAGTTACATAGTCAAAATGCCAAACAAATCTTTCTTCATCTGGGCTATTGTGAATCTGTAAGGGAAAAACATTGCTTTCCTACTACAGTGATATATTTAGGGCAATATAACAGGAGGAGAGATTCAGCTGCCTGGAATTTTTGCAGGAAATAATCTGGGGTAGGGATAAAAACACTTCTGATGTTCCCCTATAGATGTGGAACCAACATAGAACTAAAACAAAAGTTTAGGAAGCTAAGAAATGGAAGTAAGTTTGTTTTTAACTTTTCTTCATCCCAAAGACATGTAAAGTAGGAATCAAGTACAGACCACTGAGAAATTTTGAGGTTCTCCTAGCACTGAATCTTAAAATAGAAGGTTTTAGATTTTAGAAACATGTATCACCACATTATCTCTGAATATGAATCATTGAATGCAAGGTTCCATGCCTGAAAAATGCCCATGGTACATATCCAGGAAGATTTATTTCCAAGCGGTCATAAGGATATTGAACAGAACAAAGTTTCTGAAAGGTATCAACACCTTAAGTTACAGCAAAGCTTTCAATTTACTGCTGTGAAAAATAGTACCTCGTATCAGAGGTGTCTTTGGGAGCCATCACTTTTGTCAAAATGACAAAAACAGCTTCACACCATTGTGATACAAGTTCTAACCCTTTCATGCATGCATACAACATTGTGAAGCACGTACAAAAGAGACAGTGTTTGTATGACACCAGAACAAGACTGCCTTATCATTTGTGGGTCTACTGAGAATACCACTGGCTACTAGGCCTATGTCATCAAGTGACATAGATTCACTTTAATTAAGTCATTAAGGCCCAGTCACTTGATTTGCTTCACTAAAGTGATAAGACCATATACAATTCCCTTTTAAAAAATGTGATTAGTCTCAAAACACTTCATGCTGTTGTTGTAGAAGAAACCTTCCTCAACTTTTTCCACCAGACTGACCTATGTGCTTCCAGAAGGGTAGATGCAAGATTAGTTGCAATGTTTGCCAAATCTAGAAGACCTTTAATATGTTTCAAGAATACTCCACAAACTGATCCAAGGGATCCTAAACATTTTGAAATCACACTTCCCTTTAGCGTAATGTCAATGACCTCCCCTAAAAATCCAAACTCCTATAGGGAATCCATTGAACAAGAAAAGCAATACAATGAAATGTTGGGAATGGTAGTACAACAATGCAACTAAAAGTTCTTCACACCTCTCCTGAGCTGTCTCTGTCCCTCCCCAAGGGAGGTAGGCACACCTTACAATTTGAGACACCCTTACCTGGCCTCTCTGTTCCTCAATGGCTAAAGATTCATATGGTATCAGTAGCCCTATGTAACTATCAAGAAAGAGTATACAACAGGATCCACCCTGATTTTACGTTGTCTCTGGTTTGCATGGAGGGATTGTCCACTGTCCCATCTTTGAGATGAGATAGCTGTTGTAGCTTTTCAAAGCAGCTTTAAGGAGATGCTTAATTTGCAGCTCCATTGATACAAAATATTCTTTTCAAGCTATACACATCCCTAATAGGTAAACTCATATACTGGGAGATGAACAAGTCATTAGAGAAAAAAACGTTGTACAAGATAAGTATACGTGTAAAGATTTGGGACCCTGGAAACTGTCAATGGAGGTCAAAAGTGGGAGTTGCTGCATCTTCCCCTATCTTTCCTACTGCTAGAGCTGTTGAAAGATTTCTTTCAATATGACAAATGTTGACGGGTGCTGGGAGTTACAGTTCAGTAACATATGATGTGCAGTATTTTGCCCCATCCAGCAAATTGAATCCCATTGAGTTGGACTTGAATAGCAAAATAAATGGCAAAATATCCTAATTTCACAGATAAATGAACCATATTCTAATCTACTATAATTTAGCAGAAGAAATCTTGAGAGTTCCATGTAATTTTTTTCTAGGTTTGACAACTGGGAAATACTGATCAAATGTTATATTTTAAAGACAAGGAAAGGAATGTGATGCTTATCTCATTCTTCCCCTTCCCCTTAATTTGCTAAACTTTGAGTCCTATATCCACCAATTCAATGAATTACCCAATTCTGAGTAGAAATGTCTAGAACTGCCCATCATTTGCTGGTCACTGGTGCTTTCTCCATATCTTGCACAACAATCTAAATGCTTACATTTCCTGTCCTGGGATTAAAATAAATAATAATTGTGGAATCCATTTTTGTTCTGTTTTGTTTTTAGCTGTTTTAGTATGTTGCTCTTCTGGTCAATTGTATATTTTATATATTGGGTGGTTTTTTTAGTGTTGTTTATTTAATTATTTGTTTCATTAAATTTATTATAGTCACTCACCCTAGGGCAATTTTCAAAATACAATACTAAATGAAAACAATTAAAAAACTAAACTAAACAAGGCAACCCAAAGTAAAAACAACTCTTAAAAATAGGCAGCCTATCAATAAGATCATCACTGGAGATTTTTAAAAAGAGGCTGGTCACTTGTCTGAACTGGTCTCCTGCTTGAGCAGGGGTTGGACTAGAAATCCTCCAAGGTCTCTTTCAGCTCTATTCTGATTGGTTAAATTAAGAGCATAAAACAGCCTATAAATTAAATAAATGCCATATTTCTTTTTTAATAAATAAGTATTGAGTATTTTTTTTTCAGTATACGTCAGCTATTACAAGTTGATTACTTGATCTCATTAAGTAATAAACTTGTTAATAACTGAAAACTAGGTTCAATTTTTAGACATCAGTCCACATGGACTAAAACCTGCAAGACTATAAAACAGAGGTCTCCAAACTTGGCAACTTTAATTAAGACTTGTGGACTTCAACTCTCAGAATTCTCCAGCCAGCATAGCTGGAAAATTCTGGGAGCTGAAGTCCACAAGTCTTAAAGTTGCTAAGTTTGGAGACCCCTGCTGTAAAAACATACAACTGAACTATAGGCAATGAGAAGGAAAAAGTGCTAGATTTTCCAGAATGATTTAAAAAATATGATGGTGTGGTGTCTTAATCAAAGCTTAATCATCTTATTAATTAAGAGCAACAGTGTAGTACATATTGGGGCCTTGAATTATTATTATTCAAATGTCCACTACACTGGGCAAATTTATCTTTTGGTCTGGTTTGCAGGCAGGCAAAACATTTGGCATAGGTTAAAAAGTTCAATTGCAGCTTTAAAGCATGCTTGAACTTTAGGCATGAATAATCATTGATCTGCTCTTCAGCTGAGCTTCAGTTCCTCTCACTTCTCTACACCCATCATTCTAATTATCTTCAACCTATTCTGGAATAAAAGCTCTTGGATTTTTTTCAATGGGCAACTTCATTTTCACCATAATGTTCCAAATAATTTTGTGATTTATCCTGTACAGATTTTGTTGCTGCTGGTGTTTCTGTTGCTGGAAAAAATAGAGACGAGCAGAACATTCACACTATCTATTACACATTTTACTTTTCCTGCATTGGTTTAGGGCTATCCAAGAAACTCATAATAGATAGCATGCTGATAGAATATACAAATTGGAATCTTCTGTGTTTTGCAGAAATCAAGCCTGTTACCATCTGTCATTTTCCATTCCAAACTACAGTAAAGTATATACTTGGGGGTGGTCCAACAAAAAGTTGTTTACAAAGAAATAAATTTCTGGCTTTTAAGTTGATTGTAAGCAACAATAAATCCAGATTTCCCATTTTTAACAAAATAGAAAGAAATATATATTGGCTTTTTAAATCCTGCCTTTATTGTTTTATAAATAACTCAAGGTGACAAACAACATAATACTCCTCCATCCTATTTTCCCTACAACAACAACACTGAGAGAGTGACTGGCCGAAAAGTTACCCAGCCCACTAAAAGTCTTATGTCCATTTGATACCTGATAAACTTATCTTGGGCAAAACACTGCATCATAGGACAATAGTTGATAATTTATAATAGTCACCCACCCTATATACATACATACATATGCAGTGTAATACTATATAATGTTAAATTAAAGCAAAAAACAAGTTATCTCAAGAGTTGCCTTGCAGCGTGATGGGCGGCAAACATAAATAAATAGATGATAGATAGATAGATAGATAGATAGATAGATAGATAGATAGATAGATAGATAGATAGAGAGATAGATAGATAGATAAATGCTAACTTACAGAATTCCAGGACTCCTAAGAAAGTGAAATTTGGTGATTTCTTTTTTTTAACTTAAACATTGTTGCCTCTAGCTGCAGTCCCAAAATCCTAATTTTCAATGTTCCCAGACAGCTTCCCACAAGTTGATAAGGAACCCAGAAGAGACTGGAAGAGATACTTTAAACATATAGCAATGCAGCTGCGACAATTTGTCACTTCTTCAAAGACTAGCATCTATTTCCAGGACATGTTAGTTTCCATTCAAAGACATAAAGAGATTTAAACAAGCTCTGGAAAGCTTAGCTAGAGGCAACCATATTTCTTCTTCCAGATGTTGTATAATTGCATTTCTTATCACTCCCAAGCATTGATCCAGCTGGCTGATTGGAGCCCTACTATTGAATATGTACATGAAGCAGAGAAATAAACCCCTACCTATTTTTCAATTGATCATAATCTTTCTGTAAATGCAGATGTGCACTTTCAAAAGATGGACCCCAAATTTAAATGTTGAAGAATGACTAGATCAAGATTCAAGCAATTTTCAACATTAGCCCTGATGCTGAATCATTCTTCATGTGTCTCTGCTAGATGTGCCTTCAAATTAAATTATAATGACTTTGGTAGCACTATTAATAACACAGCAAGTCATGGGAGAATATGCTTTTATCTTCTTCAAAAATGTGCCCCTACATAGCAGTAGCTGCTTCTTCCCCCTTCTTCTTCTGATTTTTGAAAGGAAGGAAATGTCCAAGTTTCTCATCTTTTAATTATGATACATAAATATTAGGGCATTTGGGACCCAGAAATAGAATATACATTGGTTTATATTCATGTTTTAGTAGAATAGCTAAAATGAATTATTTCAAAATAGCATCTTTAGCCTTAAACACTAATTGAGTTCTTTCCCTATCTCTAGAGATTATTTTGTTTAAACAGTGTAATTCCTTGCCTTAATAAATTCAGCTGCTAAGAATTGGTCTCTCTTAAATTATTCAGTTTCTATTCACTTTTGAGTCACTGGTGAAAGATTAAAGTGATTGATTAAACAAGGGCAGTGGCACACAGCCTATCTGCCTTGTGTCAGCTCTGAGTGGAACTTATGAGTTAGTTAAGTATATCTTGTAAAAGGAGAGTATGCCAGGCTTAGCATAACAAGTATATTTGCTTCACTTCAATTAAAGAAAGACTATTTTTTTTGTTTTTGAGTGCCAGTGGCACATAATCTCAATATAGACATTGAGCATTTCTAACATTTGCCATAAAATGCATCTTCTCTTGGAAAGTTATAAACTGGTTGAAGCAATTTCTCCTTTTTTTATTATCACAAAATCTGTTGGTGGAAAAGCTTGGCAGTAGAGCTATGAACACTTAGAGAATAGCATGGAAGAACTTTAGACCTTCAAAATGCTTGCTTGTACAAACATGAGTTTAATTATTTAAATCATTCAAGCAGCATATTTTGATGGCAAGTATTAAAGCTGCAGTTTTTTCCTAATTGTACTGTATAAATTTACACTGTATGTAATGTGTCATAGTTGACCTGGGTGTCTGGACCATTTATATTATTAGATTGGTATGTTTTATCTGATTCATGTACATAGAAGCCAGCCATGCATGAATTTGCCAAATGGTATAAGAAATAAATAATCAGCTCATAAAAGGGGGATTGTGCATACTTCCTGATAAATGTATATAACAGAGCCAGTTGGGTCTAGTGGTTAAGGCATCAGGCTAGAAAGCAAGAGACCATGTGTTCAATCTCACCTTAGCCATGAAAGGCAGCCTGGGCCAATGATTCTCTCTCAACCCAACTCACCTCACAGGGTTGTTGTTGTGAGGAAAATAGGAGGAGGAAGGTGTGTTATCTGTAAAAATAATAAAGGCAGAGTACAAATAAAACCTGTTGAGTTCTAAGAATTCTTTGGATCTGGACACATAAGATTTTGAAATGTGTTCCTATATATATTTATTTCACATTTTAGAAAGCAGTTTTTCAAATAAACAAACAAACAAACAAACAAATGCACAAATGTAAGCAAATATAATGGAAGTAAAAGGAAAACTAAGTATCTTGTCCATCTCTATTCAAGGTATTGTCTTTATCTTATAGCCATGGAAAATGTTAGAAACATGTCCAGATATGAAAGGGGTGTTCACAGAAAATGAGGTTTAAAAAAGTGAGGATGACAACCACTCCTTTTTATGTGGGTTGTTCCAAATAAAAGACCATCATCTTCTTTTTCCCCATCTCTGAAACTATCTTCACCCTACCTCTTCCTCAGATTTGGAAAATATAAAAGGTACAAATGGAATTGAATTTATAAAATGTAGTTGAACAATGTATGTTGTCCAAGGCCTGTAAGCAGTTCATTTTTCTTAGGCAGATTACATAAAGGTAGTCCTCAATTTACAGCCATCTGCTGAGTGCCCATTTGAAGTTACAACTGTCCTGAAAAAAGTCAACCATGACTGTTTTTCCATACCTATGATCATTACAGAATGATCTCTATGGTCACACGGTCAAAATCCAGCCACTTGGCAACTGGCATGTATTTATGACAGTCCCACTGCCCCCGGAAGGGTCACATGATCACCAGTTCCAGCTAGTTTCTGATGAGCAAAAACAATGAGGGAATCCAGATTCACTTAACGATTGATTAACAATGTAGCAAGAAAAATTGTAAAATGGGGCAAAACTGCTTAGCCACGGAAATTTGGGGCTGAATTGTGGCTGTCAGTTGAGGACTGCCTGTATACCTTCATCATCCCTCCCCTCCCACTTGAGATTGTATGACTATAACTTTGTCGCTTGTATCCTTACAATTTATATTGACTGTTTCCTAGTATGATTTGATTGCTTATTGTACCCTATGACTATTATTAAGTGTTGTGCCTTATGATTCTTGACTCTTGAATGTATATTTTCTCTTATGTACACTGAGAGCATTTGCACCAAGACAAATTCCTTGTGTGTCCAATTACATTTGGCCAATAAAGAATTGTATTCTATTCTGTTCTATTCCATTCTTTTCTATTCTAATCTATCTAATAACTCTCAGAATTGATAAGAACAGTTTAAAAAATAATGCTTTATTTGCCTTGTTGAAATTTATAAGTAATTCTTAGAAAGGAGGTTTTATATTTCTATGTGTTATGTTTTGTTTGTCTTCAAAAATCAATAAAACTTGTTCTTAAAAAAAAAAAAAAGAACAGTTTGTTTGTTTTTACTCACTCTCCCAAAAAGGGAGAAACATTCTGCCTATAATTTTAATCACCAAGGTGATGACTGTTTTCCTCTCAGTGAATTGAGCAGGAAGGCCTGGGATCCATATTGTGGCATTTTCTTTTGCAACAATATTTGAAGAATTCCTGGACTCAAAGTTAGACAAGACAAGCTTGGCGTCACACCTAAAGCAAAGTCAGTGAACATGATCAAATCATCTTGTTGAATTATCTCTTAATAAACCTTTCTCTCCGCCCTTCCTCCAACCTGACTTTTTTTTTTAGTGAGAATAAGCCATGGTATTTCAGATTTTCAGCCTCCATGCTTTTCAAGGTGAAAAGTGAGCTTTCAGATAGTGTGAAAAGAATCTTTGAAAAGGTTTCTTTTTTCATACTTTCTTACACTTAGGTATGGTGCTATAATCTGCCAGCTCCTCTGTCTTCTTCATTAACTATCATGCATCCAGCTAGATCTGATTGTCCAAAGGCGTCACTTAAGATCTTAAAATAATACGCTAACATTGTTGTCATGACTAAAGGAAGTTGAAAAACAGATAAATATCTAGTCATCTGAGACGTATGGGTTCATAACAGCAATGCATGAAGCAACCAATATGAATAAGAATGCATCTCCATAGTTGTGTTCGGATTCAGATTTTTTTACTATTGGTTCTGTGGGCGTGGCGTGGCTTGGTGGGTGTGGCAGGGGAAGGATACTGTAAAATCTATATTTCCTTCCCACTCTTGGGGGAAGATTACTGCCAAATCCCATTCCCTCCCCACCCCACTAACCTGCTTTCCAGCTCCATTCTCCTGTGCAATGCAACAACAAAAAAGACCCAGCTGATCAGCTGGGACTCAGGAGGCAGAGAATAAATGGGAACAGGACCAGTTAGACATGGTATTTGCCAGTTCTCCAAACTACTCAAAATTTCTGCTACCGGTTCTCCAGAACCTGCTGAATACCACCTCTGGTCAGAACCTGCTAAATACCACCTCTGCTCTATAAAGGATATCCTTGAAGATATCTGTAAGTTACTCTAGTGTAACTCAGCTAGTGCAAACCACAGTTGGTGGGCAGTTCTTGGGGCACCTAGGGAGGCCTATGTTTACACTGCTATACCATGGGGTGCACTGGCTGCCAGTTTGCTCCTGGGTCCAATTCAAGGTATTGGTTATCATCTTTAAAATCATTTATTGTATTGGTTCATGCTATCTGAGAAACCCTCTCACCTGTATCAGCAGAAGGGGTCTGCTACAGTCCCCAACCAAAGAATTTTGGAGTCCATAAGCAAAGCTTTTTCTACTATGGTTCCTGCTGTCTGAAAGGGCTAGAAGATATGACTATGCTAACTAGCCTGAGGTACCTAATAAAAGTGTGGAATGTTGGAAGTGGCTAATAGGCCACCTCCTCTCAAGGCACACTTTGCTCCTTCTCTTTCCATTCTCCTTAGTTTCATTTTAATTGTATTTTTAAATTTAAAATATTTATTCTTTTAATATTTTACTCTGCATTTTATCTATTGTCTGTAAGCCACCAAGAGTCACCTTTGCCGAAGTGGCCAGCATACAAGTTTGATAAAGAAACAAAGAAAGTGTGGGCAATTTGTGTACCTTCTTTCTCCTCTCCTCCAGAATTATAAATGGTAGGCAGGCAGATTTGGGACAATAATAAAAACCAATGATATATACTGTAAGGGGACATATCAGAGCTTTCAGAAAGCTTATTTCTCAATGACCTCTCAATTTTACCTAGTTACTTTCCTCCAATTCTCAAAAATAAGATTTCTTACTCAATTCCCAAAAGATCAGAAGGATCACAATCTCTGCCTGATTTCAACATTGGCTCTGCTACTATAGCTACTACTTGTATCACTGGTATTAGTACATTGGACCTTATGAGTTGATTGGAATGAAGTGAAGAGCTGGGTTTTAGTGATGATAGTATTGAAAATTAAAACTTCATTTAATAAGAAGAGTTTCCCATTTGGATTGGGTCTAAATTTCCATTGTTCGTCTGCTGCATGTCACAATGCATGCTACCAATGAAGCCAAATGCAATTGATTAGTGAGAGAAGACCAGTTTTGTATTTAAAAAGTCCTTTGCTCAATCCCTGCAAAGTCTTTGCAGAATTAGAAGAGGTTCTGGAGATTGTGTCAATCAATGTCAACAATATTAGGGGAAAAAAACCAATCGTAAATGGCAAATTTTCCTGTTCTTATCAAAGCTGCATGGCAATATGGATATATACCTGAATTCTGATTCAAAATTGCACATAACTGGAACAGGAAAATTATACTGGCCTGAAGATGTTCTTCCATCTTGGCTTCCAAACCATATATCTATACTATACCTGAAACAAGTGTTCAATTTGTTCTTGAGAATTAATTCCAGACATGTGCTATATAAAATCGCCAAATAATTAATTATGCTAGTCATGGCTTTGGGACAACCTATATAATTGGTCTAACATTTATTGATTGATTGATTTAGTCAATTTATATGGCTTGCCCCCCCTAAGAACAGGCCCACTGGGCAGTTAACATAAAGTTTAAAAATTCAATGAAATCAAACAACAAAATATTGATGATGACAACAATGACACCTGAGACAACCACCACCACCATAAATAAACATCTAACTTGTGGGCAGAATGAACTTCCCAATTCCCATGTATGGAAAACATCCACATTTTTAAAGCTTTATCAAAGGCCAGCAGAGTTAAAGTAATAAGGAACTAGCAGGCTATGGTGTTCCAGAAGGTAGGCACTACCACAGAAAGGTTGTGTTTCCTAAATCACCGTTCCCTGATGGATGGGACCATAACATGTCTTTTCTATTGGATCTAGTTGGGTAGGTAAAAACCAGAGAAAAACCATTCCACTAATAACTTTTCCCTATGGATTAAGGGCATTATAAGTGACAACCATCACATGGAATTGCACCTGGAAATAAACTGAGAGCCTGTGAAATTCATGGTGCAAAGATCTAACATGGGCATATTAAGTGTGTCCATCACTGTTTGTGATGCTGCATTCTGTACCAGCTGAGGTTTCTGGATGTTGTTCAAGGGAGTCCCAGGATAGAATACATTGCAGTCATCCCCTCAGGAAGTGAGCAGGCCAAAGCGGGTCCACATGGCATGGAGAACGCCCATGCAACTTAAGATCTCTATCAATGCATTCCTTTTCACAGGAATGAGGTCCCACACATATATAGAATCAAATGTTTTTGTTTATCCATTGGAGAGACCAGCATTTTTTTAATAAATAATGATAGTAGTAATTATTTATATTAATGTAGAATCACATTTTCATGTTAACAAGTGTGTTTTCTTGTGTCTTTGCTGTAATGACAATAACTAATCAAAATAATGCATGAGGAAAAACCAATGACAGTGATATACTCTGTTCTAGGGAAAGGTAATTGACCTCATTGTTAGACACATGGAAGCAAAATTCCTTAGTAAATGTAATTTAGCAGCCCAGAGAGTTTAAGACAAAGCACAGTCAAGCAACTCTTCCCTAGGAGTATTTGTTTTAACTTCACTAAAAATGTTCCCAAAAGACACCATTGGGGGCCTCCTATCAGAGTGGTTTATTAAATAGTCGAGCCTTTGAAAGCCAACATTCTAAGTGCTCAGGGATACAAGTCCCTATAACATATTTAACCATCAAAATATTTAAAATGTAGTCCTTTTTAAAGCTCCAGAAAGCTTTTCCTAGTATAGAGGAAAAAGACTTTTTCTTAAACACACTATGTATTTTTTATATTTCACAATCCTTACTACTAATAACACAGTTTACGTAGGAGTTCAGTATGATTACACATAGACATTTAGTGGCAGCAGAGTTCCACCTGATCTTTGGAATTTTCTGCACAGTGAAATGAAGACTGGACTTTTCCTGGTTTTAAAAAATCACAAAACATTCCATTTATTGAAATAACTACTGTAGCTTGAACTTTTATCCCATACATGAAAGATGTCCAGTTTTGCACAAAGGTGTGCTAAGGCAGCAATTCCCTTAACTTGTACAACTTTCATCAAGCTATGTATCCAGGTAAATGACATACATCTTAAGCAAACAGATATCAAGAAATAGTAATCATGTGGCATAATTTCTGGGATATCGAATAAATATGGACAATAAAATGGACTGAGAGAGTTTTGTCAGTTTCTAATCTTGGCCTTTGATGTGGCAAAGAACAAAACTATTTTCAAAGAATAACTACTTGTGGTACTTCCTCCTTATTATTCAGTATTATTTGTGGCAAAGTGATTCTTCCAGCTCTCTCTTACATTTCTTTTTATTTTGGCAGTTGGGGAGTATTCATTTTACTTTTCTACATTAAATCCAATTTTAAAATATACATCCCTTAAAAGTGCAATCCTTTGCAGCCCTATGATCACAGTGGGACTTATTTCCAGCTAGACATGCTGAAGATTTCTCTGGAAGCTATCAAAAATAAGCCAATTAAACAAAGGGAATCCTTAGACACCTAAATAATTCATTGGGAAGTTTTGTTTTATTTTGGTAAATATTATTACCTCAGTGAGAACCAGAGCTAGGAGGTAAGATTTGAGTGAAGTTAGTATAGTTTGGGTTATGGTGAGATGCCCATTGGGATTAGTTTATTTTAGTGACTTAAAACTTGTTCAACAGTAGGTGTCATAACCTCTTGTCTTGGAAATCTCTTTTCTATATGATTTTGTAGACAATAACTGTGGCTCAGAACAAAGGTCAGGTGCCTTATGCCTCTTCTATTTGCAGAAGAAGAAGAGTTCCTCCCTGGAAAAATTATACTCTAACTGTTAGAATTGAGTGATTTTCTTTTGTGTACTGAAGATCTTGGCTCTTAAATAATATCTCCAAGTGGTAGTTGCGGCATGTAATTGTTTGCAGAAGACTAACATTGTCCACAAACTATGGAATAAAAAGGATTCATCAAGGAATGCTTCAGAAGTGGTTTGCTATCCATCCTGGCTGTGAGTGATCAGTTTCAAAGTTTGTTTTGTTTGTTTGTTTTAACCTTATATATAAGTGGGAACCTCATGTTGGAGTTTAAAGAAAATCTTCTCAAATTATAAATTTTTATGTAATATGCTTTTAAAGTTGTAGCAAAGTTTCGGCAGAATCTCATCTGCCATCATCAGGCTTCTGTATTGTGTTCGTCTGTGAGTCACACTTTCCCAGCTGTTTCAGTTTTAAATTTGGGACTAGCCTACTGCTGTGCCAGGATGGTTTTTTCTTCATCCTGATTGGTTAGGAGTCTTGGCCTGTGTTTATTGGTCTTGGAGTTTGCTGTGTTCTGCTTGACTGGTGTTTCTAATATCTTCTGTCTGTTTTGTGGCTTTTTTTGTCTTGATTGGCTGGCAACATTGTGTTCCTGTATTGGAGGCTTTTAGTTAGCCCCAAATTTAAAACTGAAATGGCTGTGAAAGTCTGACTCACAGATGAACACAATACAGAAGCCTGATGATGGCAGATGAGATTCTGCCGAAACATTGCTACAACTTTAACAAAGCTGAATACCATACATGTAAGTACCACAAAAACTTAAGAATATATATATATATCACTTACATGTCTTACCTGTCCTCGAACCTGTTTTGTTAAAATATATTCTTTGTTAACTTCAAAAAGTTTCTGTAAGATTTTCATGAAAGCAAGAGTTTAAGTAGAAAGTTCTAAACTCTAATCCATTTCCAAACTTAAATTGCTTATTTGAAGGATAAGAAAAGTGGAACAATGGGGGGAATATGTGTATGAGAAAGAGTAGAGAGGGAAAAAAATCCTAATTTAAGTCTGCCAGGGGGGTGGTATCTAATTTCCACTTTGAATAGAATATTGTTCTAGTAATTATCCTACTATTTAAGAACAAGAATAATTAGTATAGTAATCTCACAATCTAATAGTACTCCCAGCCAACTGTAGGCATGAACCCTACAATTAGAATCGGAAAAGAATAGGAAACTTTTTTACACTAAATATTTCAAGATATTACTGTATAAGCAGAATATTAATTGGGTTTGGAAAAATGGGAAACTAATTTTGCAAATATTTTTTTTCTTTCCCCATGAATGTACTCCTTTACTATCAATGTTTATATTGGAAGCATTGCTAATTGTTCAGTATAGAATCATTGGTGACCATCATATCTGATCAAGAAGAAAGTTAACATTCCACCCTTCACCCAATTAGTAGATCTCATCTTTTAAGAAGTGTCTGGATACAGATATTATAAAGTGGATCAAAGCAATTGCACCCTTCTTTAACAATAGATCAAATAACATTGTTAGTTTGATTCCTTGGAGGTTGGCCCACCCCATTCATTCTAGCAGAATGGACTTGCTGAAGATCCCATCAGTCAAGAATTTCAATTAGCAGACTCCAGGAGAAGGACCTTTTCTTCTGTGGCTCCTACCCTCTGGACTATCATTGTCCCTTGAGATAAGATCCACTCCCACCCTCTTGACCTTTGGTAAGAGGTTCAAAACTTGGTTCTGTCAATCAGCCTGGAATGATCAGCCCAATGAAGGCATTCCATGTTGCAGGTGGTTAGTAGACTGGGAAGATCCCATCACATCCTGCTGTTGTATTCTGGTTACTGTTTAATTGTTGTTCAATTTAATTAAAACTGTAATATTTTGTATTTGCTATTATGATGTAAGCTAACCAGAGTCATGTGACAGTGGGATGGGTGGCATATACATTTAAACACTAGCAAATAGTGCATTCTAAATCTGTGCAGAGCAGCTAATTTGACGATGGGTACTGCTGGAACAGAGCTGATTTGCTTTCCAAATGGAAGAAACCAAACAATCTGCATCAATGGATTTGATGATCTTAGGCTTTCTCCTCATACTTTGTTTTCCATTCATCCACCTCCTTTCAGTATGTGCTGGTCAAAATCCTGACCAGGACATCACAGAGAAGATGAAGTAGTGTCAGGACTTCACCAGCTGTCTCCCTAATTTGATATTCCTGGTCTCCAGAGTCTTTATCCATCCTGGAGCTACCTCAGCACACATCAGAAGTTTTCCAAGATGGGAAACTTAGTGAATAGTAGTGAGGACAATCTTAAAACTTTCTATTCTACAATCATTTGAGCAATGCTGCAAGCTCTGAGTTTCCTCCTGCAATCCAAGTTGGTTTATCAAGGGGAATCTGATATAGCAACTGCCAATCTTGTAGTTTCTTAGGAGGCTTTTGAGATATTTTGTAGCCCTGTATGGGCTGGATGACAGAAACTTCCTGAGGAATTTAGGGAAGCACCATGAACACCTCTTCCAAAGTCCTCTCGGTATCAATCAAGGAAAATTTGGGCTAAACAGTTTCAGATTGATGTGGTAGTGCTCCTCAACCAGGTTAGCATATGAGAAGGCTTATAGTGTATCTAGAGGGATGCAATCAGGTTTATTACATGAATCCATTTGAGAAGGAGCTTAGTTTGAAGCTTCATTAAAATACAGCATTTCTACTAATTTTACTTTATTAATTTACAAACTGAGGAGTCCTTGGCACTTTCTGAACTGGGTTGTTTTCTTGCAGACATTTTGTTACCCAAACTAGGCAACATAATCAGTGTTACCTAGTTTGGGTAATGAAACATCTGCAAGAAAACAACCAAGCTCAAAGAGCATTAAGGAACCTTCATTTCAACCCTGAACTACAAATATTCTCCTTTATTGGTAATTTACAAACTACTTCCCTGTTATTTCTCTTCATCCCCCTTTTTTTCAAAAGCTATTAGATCTTTCTCAGCTGTCATTGTAAATTCAATTGGTGCACGCTTAACACGAGAAATAATTCTCAGATCCCATAACTTCATCATAACACTTACATTAGTTCTTACTTCTGAAGTAAGAGGTTATTAATTGAATCTGAATCTTTTTTGCTGCTATTTAAATCCATTTGTCCTTCATTTACCTCTCACTCTTCAATAGAAAAATATGGTATCATTCTGCAAGAAATCAAACTAACATGAGTAGCAAAAATAGATAGGCAGCCTCACCAAATCATATCTATTGATTCCATTATTTTATGATCCGTGTAAACATGATAGAAAATGCTGTGAACAAGACATCTGATTACAGCATAACTCCTCGAAAGTGGTAAATTATAGGATTTAGCTCATAAATGGCTACCAAGTAACTAAAAAAAGTAAGTTGTAACATTTTCAGTCAATTGCAACAATCCAACATACTAATAAAGCAGCTACAGCTAATCCCAGACCAAGTACCACTGTGTATCCCTTTGATATAAAGTCTGAAACCAGAGAAGAAATTAAGGGAATTTTAAAAATTCATTTGAAGCAAAATCTGTATCCCTAAATGCTGTCATTCTGTTCATGGTATAAAAAAGAAGGATCTTCTGGTGCTGTCAGGTGAAAACAACCAGAACCCAGGGGTGGGATTCTACCAGTTCGCACCTATTCTCTAGAACCGGTTGTTAACATTCTAAGCAGTTCGGAAAACTGGTTGTTAGAAGAAATTACTGGCCTAATCCTGTAGGGAAGGCAGGAAGGAAACATTCTGGTGTTGCTTATAGAAACTGCCTCTCCATTAACCCTTATTACATTCTTGGCAGGACTAGACTTCCTGTCTCAGGAACTTCTCTGGAGTTTTTTTTCTCCTCCTTTGATGGTGTTTTGCTTGTGTGGAGTGACCATTCAAAGTTACAATGGCACCGAAAAAAATGACATGACCATTTTTCATACTTACAACTGTTGCAACATCCCCAGAGTCATGAGAGGCCAGGCGAGGAGATGCGTCTCTCAATGTGAGTGATATTGAGTTGGCCATGCCCAGCCAATAACATGACCACCAAGCCATGTCCACACAGTCACATGACTACCAAGCCATGAACACCAACTAAGCCACACCCACAGAACTGGTTGTTAAAAAATTTGAATCCCACCCCTGCCAGAACCAATAATGAATAGTCTCAATCAGAAGCTTTGTTATTAGTCACCTATATTACAAGAATCTCACCAGATTAACTGCATTGCCTTGGTGATAAGACTTCAAAGATTCTGGGAGAGATCAGACCTGTGCCACTTTCTCGGTGCAAAAAATCTAAACTTCCTCTTAATACTTCTGTCCAGTCTAGCTGGAGATTCCACTACAGATAAACACACTTGAGAAGTACTCTTCTAAAGGTAAGGAGAACAACTCGGAGTTATAACTAAGTGTTCTTTGCAATTTCACATGGCAGAAGTTTAAATATCTTTTGTTGTTGTTTATGCATATTAAAATCTCACTAATATGCATGGCTTAATCACATCTTAATCTTTCTGTCACACTCATTCTTCATTTGACATTAGAACTAGGTTTTCTTAAGCAACACAGGGTTCAATTAGTTATATCTTTATGAATTGTATAGGTAGACATCTTTTTTTTTCTATTAAAAAAAATGTAAGGGAGACCAGTGTAGACAAGACAGAATAGATTTAAGTGACATTAAGTTTCTATTTTTATTCCTGAAAATCAGTGCTGAACTTCATCAGCATTTGATTAACTGTCACTGTGGGCGTTCTATTGAACAGATATTATTTGTACCGATAAATTCTACCATTCAACAAATATAGTAATATTAATCAAAGCTCTTTTATGTGTCATGTATTCTAGAAGTCTACCCATCTTGTTCTACTGTAACAGAATAACAGGATATCTTCTGATACTTTAAAGCCTTGCCAATGTATAGAAAGTTGCAACCATAGACTGCCTACTTATGAATAAATCAATGGCATTCAATGGAATTTAGTGTATGCATGCATGATATGTTTATAGCCATTGCTTTTTACATGGTTTTCCAAAGTACAAAATTCAATGTTGGGCTCATGAATTAGCATATTTGCTGGCATAATGACAGAAATATTTTTGCATTTAGGATTGTTTTGCTTGGGATTTCCAAACTTTGTTTAGATTTCTAAACAAGATATCAATGTATCTTCTCTTTCCGTGATTTAATAAATGCCCATTTGAGCTGTTCCTCTTTGAATAATCTCTAAAGTGAATAAAAAGTACATATGAGAACAATATTGTAGCACATATACTACTTCCAAATTAATTTCAGAAAATCAAACTTAATTGAGGAGGCAAGCAGATTTTATCATGGGGTATTGCATAGAACAACCACAGAGCTGGGCATCTGTTTATAGCTATTTATAATGATATGAGTTATATTTCCTTAATTCTTGCCATTTGAAATTGTTGACATTTGAAATATTATTTAAAATGTAGAGATTTTAAAGCCCAGTATTCTCCTACTTTTATCTTACAATAAAAGCACCAGAATAAAAGTCCACTTGTATTGTTGCTAGTGAATTGCATATCCTGCATATTGATAATTCTGCCCAGTGTATTTACACTGTTTCGGTATCCCAACTATTGGGATACTTCTCTAATCATATGAACAATATGTGAATGTGATATTGTTTATTTAATGTACA
The DNA here is from genome assembly GCF_049901715.1 of Pseudonaja textilis. Lineage (NCBI taxonomy): Eukaryota > Metazoa > Chordata > Lepidosauria > Squamata > Elapidae > Pseudonaja > Pseudonaja textilis. The sequence goes on along the minus strand of NC_141992.1, from coordinate 67,508,318 downwards.
GAGATTTCTGGAAGTTTGTATTAATTTGTACACTTCTGGGTAGCATATTTTTCAAGTTCAACACATCACACTCTAATTTATCCCTGGGTAAGAGATGGAAAAACAGTATTTTTGATTCTGTCCCACTCCACTCTCTTTCCTGTCTTGTAACAGTGAATATTAATCATACGAATCAAGGATTCTTGGAAGAGTCAAATGTCTTTCTATAGAGGGCTGATAACGGTACACTATTTGGAAAGTACATTTATGTAGAATTCATTGAGTCATTCTTTTATATATACATATACATATACATATACATATACATATACATATACATATACATATACATATATATATATATATATATATATATATATATATATATATATATATATATATATATAATAACAAGATAAACAAGTATAAACATAAGTATACATAAAAGATAAAACATAAACATACCACAAAAAACATAAAAATATCCTCCTTCTTCATCAATTCATTGAGTCATTCTAAGTAAATCTTTTGTGTAGCTTCTTTCAGGAAACAACAATCTTCTTTTGTCTTACTTTCTCTCAATCCCCTCAACTCCACCACACCATTTTTATGATGCCTTTAATACTGAATGTTTATCTAATGCAACTATTATCTTTTACATTTGTGTCTTTGCCTTTGTGATAGTAGTGTCACTTAGAATAAATCCATATGCAGCACACAGCGGTTAACCTACACCAATTCCATAAAGTCCCTGGTATTAATGACCTTGATTGAAATTTATAAATATCAAATTGTGCCTCTCAAATATATAAGAAACAACCCATCCCTCTGCTTATTAATCTATCATACTGAATGCTTCATCATTGTTATGGTAGGTGGAAATGACCTTGGGTGAAGAGATGTTGCTTAAGCAATGATCAGATAAGAAGTACTATAGGTTATGGCTGCATATCATCAGAGTAAGATCCTCTGAATAGACTCTTCCTAAGTTATCAGGCTATAAAAGTGACAGTGGGAGAATTGTATTTCCAATTTGCAAGATTCTGCTAATGTAGCTTTACAATAAGGTAGGATTAGCCTTGGACCATGAAAAAGCTAGACAGGAGGAAAATTGACTTCTTCAAGCTGTAATGTTGCATGTTCCTTGGATAGCAAAGGTGACAAACAAGCAAATACTGGAACATATAAAGCCAGATATATCATTGAAAAGCAAAATCACAAAATTCCACTTTATACCAGCCATATCATGTGACTCATTGGAAAAGACTGTTATGCTTGGAATGGTCAGCGGTAAAAGGAAACAAGGCTGACCAAAAATAGATAACCTCAAAGCCAATACGAGCCAGACCATAAAACAACTGAAATAAGCCATACAAGATAGGAAAAAGCGGAGAGAGCTGGCCCATAGAATATAGATGAGAATCGGACATGGTGGAACAGATGTTTCACTATCAGAATTAGCTTATCTGACTCTGTTTCCTGTCTAGTCTACTTGGTAAGGCTAACATTAATCTTGCAAGTCAGAAAGGACAATTCTCCTGCCATCATATTTGCAGCCTGATAATTTAGGGAGAATTATCACAACATAATGATTTCTAACAGCTGTTAGTTCTCATAAATTTAGGGTGCCTTAGCTAAGATGGAATGTAGTGAGGAGATGGAATCCCAGGACAAAGGGGCACATTCCAGAGATGTAACTCAACTCAACTTAACTCATATATTATGTATGAGAGAAAGAGGGTGAAAACCGTCCCTCCCTAATAGTTACACAGTATATTGTAGATACAAATAGTAGAGTTTTCAGCCTGATAAGATTTTGTCTATAGGTGTGAAACAATAAAAACACTCGGCATGGAAGAATTAGCATGTGTTGTTACTGTTTTGGAACCTAATGTTAGCTGAATATTTGCCATAAAGTATATAGGAACAAGTTTCAAAATTGTTTTTAAATCACATCTCTTTGTTTTATTAAATAGTCCTTTTGCCATCACCCCTATAAAACATTAATTCTATGCTAAGAATTCCTGGTTTCTTTCACACTATGGGTGAAGAAAATTACTATTCTGTCAAATAGAATAATATTTTCCAAAGTATTGAAACAAAAGGGCACAACAGCCCATCTAAACTGCAACCAAGATGAACCCATAGATGAATCCCAAAGACCAAAATGAAACCAGTTTAGCCATACTAAACCTAATAAACAAAATTATGTATTTAACAGTCTCTCTAGACCCTAACCTTTTTGTCAGAAATTGACAAATAATGAGATCAATTAAATAATAAAACCCAATTATTTTAAAAGAAAAAAATGCCAGATTTCAATATGTGCTTAGAGCAGGATGGGAGAGGTAGTCCATGTCAAGATTTATAGTAATATTCTATAGACTATTCTTGAAACTATTCAGGATGACATTGCAGAAACACTGCATGCTTTTAAAATGCTTTCCCTCCTGTTTTTCTCTTTTATGCCATTTTATAATGTCACAAATGCAGGTCTAGGTCATAGGTGAACAATTTGTAGTCAAGAGCTACAAGCATCTTTTTACTGAACATTCCAGAATTACCAAATGGGGATGTTCTCTTTTAAAATATAACCTTTACCCCAGTTCCCTTTCAAGTCCTAAGCCCCTATCACTTTGGGTCATTGTCCTTTCCACTGTTACCTTCTTTTTATCAAAATGCAGTTCCTAGTTGTACATCGATGGCTTTTGGTCTGCTAATTTTAGCAAATACCTTTTCTTTTACAAACTTAGCTGCAGAAAAATACATTTTCTTAAGATGTTAATTGGTGCCCTGTATGATAGAATGATGGGATATAAAACTGAACAATAGGAATAAATTATCATTCTTGCAACATTTTTTTTTAGTAATGCAGGGTTTGGGCTGCCATATACAACCACTAATAAAAGTTATTGAACACACAGTCAATCAAATAAAGAATCAAGTGCATCTGAAGAATAATCTACTATGATCTGTGGTAACCTGCTCTAATTCAAACTGTGCCTGCCTTAAATGTGATGCCACAGGATTGTTTTGGAAGGATGAGGGGAAAAAAATATTCAGAGATAGACACCAATGTGCAGACATTTCTTGATTATTGTAAAATGCAGTAAGAAAAATGTGATAAGGGAAAATTCTTCCTTTATTCAACATAAACAGAATCAGTCTGAACAAATTGTAGTTTTCCAGGATCTTCAGTGATATTACTTTTTAATGAACATTACCATTTAATTCATAGAAAGGATGATACACTACATCCAGCAAAAATTCTTCAACAACTTAAGTATGTATAAATTCAAGTGTTCTGATTTTTTGATTTTCATTGTTTTAATGAAGACAGATCTGTGATTCTGGAGGTGGTTATTGGACTAAAGAGATGATCTCACTTCCACTCCATTGTGAACCCCACCCTATTATCTTTGTTGTTTCCATAATTTTAAATTAATGTTATATTTAGTCTTTTATTATTTTAATCTGTTATAATGTTGTTTTATTGGATTATAAGGCACTCGGAATCACATGTCAGCGAAATGGGAGGCATATAAATTTAATACATAAATAAATATCAAGTAAATAATATTAATATTAATAAATATTAATCCAAAGTTTCTTCATTGCCTACAAGCACTGAATCAGATAGAGAAAACATATAACTGATGAATAAGTCTTCTCCCATTTCCTATTTCCATGTGTAAATGTAACCTAACCTTTCATCTTACTAGATCATTTCTATGGTATATATTTCACAGATGACTGGGAAAGCAGGAGAAAATGAAACAAGTATTGCAATGGTGGCATAGTGATTAGAATGCAGTATTTCAGGTTATCTCTGCCCACTGCTAGGAGTTCAAACCTGACCAGCTCAAGGTTGCCTCAGCCTTCCATCCTTCTGAGGTTGTTAAATGAGAAGCCAGATTGTCTCTGTAAACCACTTAGAGGGTGCTATAAAGTGCTATTGCTATTAAATATTTGGCAATTAAAGAGAGATACCAGTTTTGACATCAACTGGAAGTGGAGAAGATGCTCGTCAAATTCATGTCATCACTGCAGTGTCACATCATGTATCGGGATTTTTTTCCCCTTTGTTAAACTGGATGTGGGCATGGCAGTTTGACAGCCTTTCTTTAGATACCTGATTTAAGGGCAAGTCTTCTGCTGTCCAAAGACAATGGTATTAGTATAAAACCAAAAACAGTTTGAAGGATTAGTGGGCCTAAGATCCAGATATATAAGATATTTCTTTCCATCCGTTAACAAGATGCTTCTGCACCGGCTTTCAATTTAAGAGTTTTGTGAAAATCAATTGACTGAATCCAAAGAGGTGCTAAGCACCTCTGGTTTCTATCAGCTGAGGAAAGGAAGTTGCAGGTGCTCATCATTATCTCTAAGAAACTGGCCCAGTGACTGGAATGTAGAATGTGACATTACTATTATCTCAAGCACCAAATGCTCCGAACAATTAGCTTCATTTAAGCAGGCAGTCCATTCGCCCAGCGATGTGTCACATTTACACTCGTAACTCCTGTTAGCAGTAATAGGAGTTAACAGCATAAATTCCCCATGAAAGAAGAGATGAATGGACTCTGAGGAATGAAACATTATGAAATCCTTTGCAATTTTAGCCTGCTCTGAAACCTTCTGATTCAGTGGAAATGCTCTCTTGCTTTGCTAGCAGACATCTGTTCTTTTATAAAGCCTATGAGCCAGTGCATCTCTGAAAAATAAATTTTGCAATTATCATGTTAAATAGTGGCTTATTATTGATTCATAAGTCCAATTCATATTATAGACCAGGCTTGAGAAATCTTTTGGCTATCATGTGTATTTTGAAGTGTAGATAGGCAGTCTTTTAATCTTACAAATTCTGCTAGATCTACTTTTAAGAAAAACATAAAAAGTCATCACCATCTCCTATGTACTGCTTACAAATATTAACCTGGTCTCTTCGGGTTGGAGCCAGCTAACCTTCAATTTTGAGCTTATAAATAGACTTGGACAAGGTATGGTGGAAAATGCAGCCTGAATTCAAAGGAAATAGAATTCATTCTGATATCCAAGGTTTAAAAAGTAAAGGAAGGTTCATGGACAATTAAAAAAAAAAACAGGCTTTGGAAGAAAACATTGAGATGGCAAGATTCAAAATTAAGTGGAACCAGCATACAAAGTTAAGCTGGAATTGAAGTGAGGCCTTAAAATATAAGGGTGATCTCTGTGTCTGTCTAACCACCCTTGGCAACAATAATTTCAGTTTTGCAGACTAGGTTGTTACTATGTAGACCAGTGGTCTTCAAACTTGACAGCTTTAAGACTTGTGGACTTCAACTTCCAGAATTCCTCCTCCGGTCATGTTAGCTCAGGAATTCTGGGAGTTGAAGTTCACAAGTCTTAAACTTGCCAAGTTTGAAGACCCTTGTTGTAGACAAGGTGCATATTTACACCAAGTGTTTCTCTGTACAACCATGTCAGAGTTGTACTCCATGTCCCTGTTCTTTATCTTTCACAAAGAGAGAATTTCATTCTCATGAATTGGATAGTTAGCAGTCAGTTTCAAAGTTTGAATCACAAGAATCAGGATCATCTCACTGATGTTTAAAGGGCCTGAGATTCTGTAAACATCTTGTCTTGATCCCCTTCCTCAGCTGAAGATGGCTCTGTGTTCACAAGCAATGAGGAACATTATGCTGCCTGAACTCTAATGATGCCTTCCAAAAGGGCCCAAAGATCTGGTTCTGCCAACTGACCTGGGGCCCCAATAGGAGGGTGACATTTTGGAGATGATTAATGGACTAAGATAAGAGCTCCCTTTCCCGTGTGTGCATTTTGGTCCCTTCCTTGCCACTTTCATTTTTAGATTTTTAAATATTTATTATTTCGATGTCTTAATGTTTCATCTTGTTTCCTTGATTGCTTGTCAGCGACCTAGTGCTGCCTGTAGACAAAACAGGTGGCATATAGTTTAATAAGTAAAAAACAAAAAGTAACATTTCTATAATAACATGGAACTTTTTCAGATATTTTTCCTACGTGTGCTCTACAATACACATTTTAGTAGTATTTTAAGATCATATGTATTGAAGATGTTCAGATTTCTTTTTGCATCTGCATTCTGTGTTTATATTTATATAAACATTTTAGTAGTATTTTAAGATCATATGTATTGAAGATGTTCAGATTTCTTTTTGCATCTGCATTCTGTGTTTATATTTATATAACCATTTTAGTAGTATTTTAAGATCATATATATTGAAGATGTTCAGATTTCTTTTTGTATCTGCGTTCTGTGTTTATATTTATATGTTTAATGAGTTCAAGCATTATTATATTTATTTAATAATTCTAATGGATCTTTCTTCAGAGGACATGTAGCCAACATTTTAACTCCTTTCAATTTCCATGGACCTTTTATTGCACCTTTCACCAAAAATATGGAATTCTGAAGCAGCATAATATATCATGTAATACATTAGACTTAAAATTCATGTGACCCAACTGGGTCACTATGGATAAGTTATTCTCTTCAGACTACCTAATCAAGATCTACTGTTGCAGGAAAAATGGGGGGGAGAAGGGACTGCTTTGTATTATGCCTTTAAACTTTGATGAAAAATTAGGTTAGAAATTGAATAAATCGAGTATATAATGTACAGTATATATTGTATATTTAAAAATATGACATTCAAAGAAATAGAAATTCCAGATTATATCTAATGCATCCTGGAGAGAATCAGATACCTCTTTTAAACATATGTTCACCAAATAAAAGTCATAACATGGGGCAAAACTCAGCAACAACTGTCTTGCTTAGCAACAGAAATGTTGGGCTTAACTGTGGTTGTAAGTGGAGGACTAACTATAACTGGGCCCATCCACCTTGCTGCTGGTTATCCTTTTCTTCTCTTTCTTTTTACTTTTCCCAACATTAGAGATTCTGTACAGAGTGTTTAACTTACTTTAAAGTTAGGTAATGTTTACTTTATTTTAAACATCTGTTCAGGGAAAAGTAAAGTCTTGGTTTATATTATTAGATTGACTTATTCTATTTTAACTCAATAATTTATGTTATGAACTGAATAAGCAATAGAATTAGGAAGCTGGAATTTAAATTGCCTGAAGACTACATACCTTATACATCCAATTTTCTCAATAATTAGCTATCATCTCCTTATGCTACTTTTCACTAATTGTTCCAAAAGCCTACCCAGGATATACCAAGGACTATAATCACTGAGTTTCCTTTCTCCCTTAATTAGTGATCTTGTACAGCTATGTGTACTCTGTCCTTTGTTTCAAAGTAAAGTTTCACATTGATGGAAGTGAACAAATGTTAACTGAAATAGAATAGATTTAGGTAGTTATGTTGGAACAGATCTAATTTAGGAAATTTTAGGGAAATATTTTAATTTACCAAAGAAAACACTACAGAGCAGGACAAGTTTTGACTCTCTTGTTACATCCTAAGAGTGCTAAAAATTTTGAGGATTATTGTTTCTAAAATAAAAACCACATAATTTTTTCCATTTTTGAATAAAGATTTTGATTGCAAAATTGGGTTTTATGGATAAGCAAAAAAAAACCAAAAAGCACTATAACAACAATAACCACAACAGCAACAACCATGTATCAAATCATTGTAGCAAATGTTGCACGTTAAGCCAATTTCAAATAATAGTATGTCTTTGGATAAAATATTGCAAAACATAAAATTAAATAATAGCTTATGTGCTACTGGCACCAATTTCCTGTATGGTATTTTATTGTTTTGCAGATGGAGTTTTGAGTATTCATAAAGCATGTGGCAGAAGAATGTTATCCCAAAAAGATGCCCTTTTGTGCAATTAGTTAAATTGGATGCAAGGAAGATCAAACTAGACATATAATGAGAATATAGGAAACTTCTCATCCTTAGCAACAACAATCTGCTGATTGTTATGGGGTGGTTATTTGTTTGTTTCAAACATAGTATCAGCTATAGAAGTTTAGCACATCTACAGAGCATTAGGTGAAGAAAAGCTAGCTTAGATATAGTATTTGCCATTTATATCAACCAACAACAATGAAATCTTCACATGGAGATGTTTTCCCTGGTGGCTTGCAAATATGATTATTTTTTCACTTGATAACAACTCCAGTTCAGATGTCTTTCTAAAGCAAAGGATTTCCTGAAAGTTTAGTCTTAAACAACTTGCTGATTTTCTTCCATTTCAAGTATAAGCAAAATGCAGACAAAAACCCAATGCATGAATGCTTCACTAATATATGGCTGCTTGGCAGTTATGTAAAAAAGATTCTTAAATGGAAAAAAATGTCAACTTGACTAATTACTGAGAGACTTATTCTGCACATGTTAGGGATCCAGAAGAATGCAGATGGAAGAAACAAAATGGTGGCAGCCCATCACTTCTAAATATTAATGATTCATGAGGGTAAAGATTTGTTCTCCGAGCTTTTGGGTTGGTTTCCAAACTTTTTGTTACCAGGCTAGGTCACACGCCTATACCGGAAGCCCATATAAACAGAAGAATACTGACACTGACATCTCCTAAATTCAGCTGAAGATGTTACCTAGCCTGGTAATGAAATGTTTGGAAACCAACCCACAAGCTTGGAGAACAAACCTTCATCCTCATCTTATACCTGAGCTATAGAAATTAGCCATTATTGCAAACTATATGATTCATTCAGCAAAAGTGTAGAGGGTTGCATTTTTTTTCTTCATTCATTTCTCCCTTCAGTTTGCCTCATGTGCTTTCTATGGTCATAACTACAAAGTCTAAACAGGTAGGTTTGCTCTTTTGCCTAAAATGCAATCCCATTGAAATAAGTGGAACATATTGAATAAGATTAAATGCTGAGGTTAAATACAAAGAGCCGAATTAAGAGGAAAGTTGTATCCAGCAGGACTTTTTGAGAAATAGAATTTGTTAACTGTAATGACTTCTACTACTAGCATTTGAGTCCACTCAGAACCTATAATTTTAGCCCATTTTAGCAGCAACAAAAGAAGAATGAAAATGTAGAAAATTAGAATAATCATGTTTTGATAAGAAACAAGTTATACAATTTAGTGGTGTTCAGTTTTGCAGTGTGTACATGATTGAACATTGTAAGACAGCTGATAAAGGATTCATATGACAATGCCTTATTAAAATAAACAAGTTATTCTTTTCACAATAATTTGTTTAGTGGAGTTTCACAGAGCTCCAAACTAGACAAAACAAAACATCTTTGTGAGCTAATTACTTCTAAAATTCTATTAACATAACAATCCAGTACAGCTGTTTACACGGTATTCCTAGTTAGGGCTTTAGTTGCCATGACAACAGAACAATTTTTAAATGAAGCAACTAATGTGGGATTGTTCGTTGAAAACAAAGACACATGATGTACCCCCCCCCTTGTTTTTCTTTAAAAAAACAAGAATAGCGTACAAAAATATTTTACACTTGGCTAAAGTTTCTCAAAAGGTCTTACTCCTCTTAAGACCTGTTGTACAGAGAATAATTGCTTTGGATTAATCAAAATACTGGCTGCCAAAACCCATCATAAAACTGTGATATTACAACAGGTTTGCTGGAATTGTGTGCCAGGATTGTACAGATCCCAAAGTAAATGTTTACATTTAACAGGCCAAGCTCTCAGAGGAACTTGTGGAATAACATTGAGTGGGATTTTCCCAGTGGATAAAACCAGTTTACTATCCCATTGCATGTTTGTTGTACCTAACTCATTCAGTCAACTGAAATTCAATCCTGGGAAGATACTATTCTGTAAAATAAGATCATCTGAATTTAGAGATTGCATTGGTTAAATGGGTTGAACTCCCCTTTGAGAATCAGGAAAGTTATTTCCTCCAACAACAATCAAAATCATCTTCAGAGAAAATGCACACAAAAAATAATTATCTATTTGGAATATAGCTGTAAGGGACTTAGATTCTCTAATTTGCTATCAGGCCCAGAATGGTTTAATCACAGAAATGATTGATAGTTGTAGTTAAACAGAACATTAGGCTAATGACGTATAAAACTATAGCACAGTTGTTAACTTATGTTGAAGCTGATTTCTTACAGAAATGATATCATCTTCTACGGAGTTTGAAGTGATTCAGAAGTCTCACTATGACTTTGTTCTCTTTCCTTAACCTTTTCATGACAGACACATGTCAAGCACCGCCTGTGGTGTCATGCCAACTACAGGAATAACTTATATTTGTATATAATGAGTCTGAAACCAACAAAAATAGAAATTGAAATAAATGGAGCCAGCCACCTACACATTAGGATCAATAATAAAGAATCTTCAGGGAAGATTCCCTTGTCTTTTACAGAAAGCTACTGTGGTTACCAATTTTGAATGTATTATTTTGAGTTGAATGAGTAATTAAAAAAAAAACAAGTGTAAGTAAAATAGTCTTGGCTGCTTACATAGGTAAAACAATTGGAAGTGATTGTAAAAGGATGAGACACAACAACTACCTCTTTGTCCCCAGTGATATCCAAATGATAGAAGGTGGGTTTATTGTTTTATTTGCTTTTTCTTTTATTATTTCCTTAATTGCTTCAAAGGCTGAATTGTAGTCACTGCCATTATGCCTCCTTCTTTGGTGAAACATAGTCATGACCAAAAGGGATGAGGTGACTTAGCAGTTAAGACTCTAGGCTTGTTGACCAGAAGGTTGGCAGTTCAAGACCCAAGTATCACGTGATGGCATGAGCTCCCATTCTTGTTCTACCTCCTGCCAACCTGCAAGTTCAAAAATATGCAAATGCAACAAGGGACTTTCAGTTTGAGCTTCTTCGGCAACAGACTGAAACCTCGTCTCTGCGAGGCTTCGATCCATGCTCACCGCTGGAGTGCCCCCAGCTGGCTGGTTTCAGGGCTAAGCCACCCCGTAGAGATGGTGAAGAAGGGGGAGACTGCCTGCAGGGTTGAGGAGAGCCACATCTCTCCTCCCCAGCTGGCCATTACTCCCTTTCCCGAAGGCGGTGGTAGCGGTGGTCAGAAATGGCCACCACAAAGAAGAACTCGACCGGAAAAAAATGTGCAGGAGGAAGATAAAAAGAGAAAGTTTTGGTTGACCAGGTCAAACAGCAAAACAACAAATATAAATTTAAATTTAATAACATTGTTCCCAAAGAAGATTTTGAAGCTGCGAAGGAGAGAGAGAAGGGAAAGGATTAGGTATTTTTTTTCTTCCCTTCCTTATACTGTCAGCTAAGAGACTTAAGCAAGAAATTGAAAAAAATCCACTTTGACATTAATAGGCATCTAAGCTGAAAATAAAAGTCAAAGGGATAATAAAGATTTCTGGATATTTAAAAGTTTTTAAAAGCAGGAAAGGAGAAAAAAAAAAGAATAAAAGGGCAGGATCTGGAAAAATGGAGGACACTGCCTGGAACTAAGGAATGGAACTGTAACTAAAAGAAACTTACAGTGAAACTTTAACAAGACTCCCCAAAGATACATCCTAACTGAAACTTGGCAACAAAATAATTGAACCCCAGGAAGAGAAAGTGGGGGAATAAAGCAGAAAGAAACAACCTTGGATTATTTGGATTACTTGGTGATTTTTGGTTTTTGCATCTGGATGACTAAAATTAACCGGGTGGTTATTTGAAAGTCTTTAAAATGGTATCACTCTTAGAAGAACTGAAAATGGAACTTAAAAAATGGAAAGAAGATGCACAAGAAGGGAGAGGTTCTTTTGGCTTCGTATTTCAATTCTTAGAAATGGAGAAACAACAAGAAACGCTTGCGGAACAAGAAGATCAGGACAAAGAAGAAGCCATCTTTAATGATCAAATAATTTTAAGTGGGGGGAAAAAGAAAAGTGGGGAAAGAGAGTGAAAGGTTTCAGACTAGAAAAAACAACCAGAAAGAAGAAGAAGAATTTGAAAGATAAGTATAATATTATAAAGCAACAGAAGAGGGGATTACAGATGAGAGAGTTTGAAGCAGAGAGACGAGGGGGTAAAAGGGGGAGGGAGAAGAAGAGGGGGAAGAAGGCAAGGAAAAGAAATTGTAAAAGACAGAAACAAGAAATGGAGAAACAGGGAAAAGATATAAGGATTGTAACCATAAGCTTGCTTAGAGATAATGGGTGAAAATTTAATTTCAAAAGGGATTCTGCAAAGGTAGATAAGATAGTATTGTTATATTATAAACAGAAATAAGTTTAGAAAATATGATTAAAATGATGGATAAAATATTTACTGTAATGTAGTTGAATATTTGGTAATAAATAAATGAATTAAAATGATTGAGAGAATTAAATGGGAACATTTTTAATTATTATTAATGATTTATAAAAATATAAGTGAGAAATATGGAAAAAAAAGAATTAACTATGGAAAGTTTATAAGTGTTCCCAAGGAAGTAGGATATTTAATTGAAAAGAAATGTTAAAGATGTTAAGATTTTAATGAATATTAATGATAGAATTGAATTGGAATGGAATGTATGCTTTATTTACATATATATATAATTTTTTCTTTTTAAGAATATAGTGTGTATTTTAAGAATGTACCAAGCAGAATTCGATTGGAAGTTATGTATTATATTGAATGCTATAATCTTAAAGGTATACATTGAAGCTTAAATAAGAGTTTGAATGGGTAAAATTAAAAGATATAAAGATGTCATATTCCAATTGGTAACTACAGGGAAAAAAATGTTTAATAAGAAAAGATAATATGAAATTGAAACAGGACAGGCAAAAGTATAAATATAATGATTTGATTGAGATGTGATAATTAAAATAAAGTTGAGAAAATTAAAAAAGGGGAAAAACTATGTAGAAAATATAAAACGGTAATAAGATATGGAATGGAATATAAAAATGAGCATGAAATTGAGTTTGGTGTCTGTATGAAGAAGTGATAACCTGGGACCATGCTATTTTCAAAAAAGATGTTTTATTTGTATTTTGTTTTTGTGAAAACCCAAATAAAACTTTCAAAAATATATATATATGCAAATGCAAGTAGATAAAGAGGAGTCACTTTGTGAGGGGAGTAACAGTGTTTTGTGTTCCTTGGCAGATAGTCATGCTGGCCATATAGCAACAGCACATAGACTTATATACCACTTTATAGTGCTTTACAGCCATTTCTAAGCCATTTACAGAGTCAGCCTATTGCCTCCAACAATCTGGGTCATCATTTTACTGACCTCGGAAGAATGGAAGGTGGAGTCAACCCTGAGCCACTCAGAATCATACTTCTGGAGTAAGCAGTGAGTTAGTCTGCAGTACTGCAATATTGCATTCTAACCACTGCGCCACCATGAAAGTGTCTACAGACAACATTGGTTCCCTCAGCTAAGAAGTGGAGATGAGCACCACTCCCTAAAGTCAGACATGGTAGATCAGAGGAGACCATTACCTCTTTTTTTTTTTTTTTTTTTGGCCATCATGACATTTGTCAGCAGCAAGCATTTTCTTCTTTTTCAAGAACAAAAAAGTTCGAGAACATAAACTTTTTTCTATTTGCACCAAATATCTTGACTGATAATCCCAATTGTTTGTATTTGTTTTTTCTTCACTTTGCTAATATGTTATTATCATTTAAAAACAAACAAACATTGTATTTTACTAAATTATATAACTGTTTTATAGTTTGAAAGATGCTATTTTTTTTCTTGCACAGAAGAGTAAAACAGTTCTAGAAAAACTGTTGATTGCTAGATTACTAGATATGAAATTTAGCAACCTTAGAAGGCATCAGATTATAGAAGGCCATTTCAGTTGATTGTGGAGAAGAAAAAAAAAGATCAGTCATTGTTTCTGACTCTAGTAGTGCAAAGTGCTATTTCTTTGCAACATTGTAGAAGAACTACAGAAGAAAGAGCCAAACAGAAGGCAGGAGTGAAATAAACACTACATATGCCCTCGAGCAAACATTCCCAGTTTGTTCTTCAGAGGAGTTGGCAAGCAATTTTAAAATTCTGAGGGTTGGGGGTGTTTTTGTCCCAGTACATCTGGAAAACACCAGACTGAGTACAGCTATCCCAGAGAAAGCTTGTTCATGTTTGGCTGGCAAAAAACAGGAAAGCAAAGGAGGGAGGCTTAAAGTATAATAAACCCCCTTGGAGAGATTCAATTGCTTTTCTTCCTTCCTTTTCCCCCCACCAATGATAGCTTCATTGCAATGTTGTTTTCTTGCAAAGCTTAAGGAGCAAAGAGGCCAAGTAGCAGTGGGTGAATGGGACTAAATTGTTCAAATGTATTTAAGCTGAGGAGCCATTATTTGGATGGAAGCTTTCAGTCTTAATTGTTTTCTGTAGAAAATGTTCTGAAAAGTACATAAACAAGGAGAAGATTGTGGCCAAGAAAACAATAAGATCAGGTCAAAACCATGTATGAATTTCAGTTTCAGCTGCAGTTATGGTAGAAGCTACAACAGACAGAATCATTCTAGAACAGAGCTGTCAAACTTGTGGCCTGCAGGCCAGATGTGTCACACTCTGGCCATGCCCGTGCCCAGTTTGGCGAAGGGGAAAAAGTCGCGATACGTCACATGATGACACCTTGACAACACAAGTTTGGCACCCCAAACGGTGGTTGAAGGTTGAAGATTTATGTGTGTAACCAATGTAAGTTCTGCCTCATTGATTTTTTTCTTGGGTTAATAATGTCCTTCTAGTTGTGCACGGCCCCTTCTAAAAATATTTTGCCCCACTTTCCAGTTTCAAATACTCTATTTGCACTTTCCATGAGATTTTCTATAAAGATTCTTACAGTTCTTGCTGCTCTAATTGAATTTCTTTGATTTGAGCTCTCTGTTTCACATCAGATCTTCTGGGACATTTTTCTAAGTGTTTGGTGGATTCTATATAATTTTAACCCCAAACGAATGATATTCGTTTTGGTCATAGAACCTGGACTACTAATTGGACCACCTCATTAATCATTTTTAGAATCAACTTACTTTTGGGTGGTCAAATTAAAACATTGTTGCGTTTGATTCTGCTTGTGTTGGCAATTTTCAAACAAACCAGGAATCGGCTGTTCTCGTGTTGCTAAACTATAACTCCCAGCATTGTTCATTGTTGGACAGGCTCCATAAATTTGATGGGTGTTGTCATTCAGAAACATCTGTGTAGGCCATAGATTTCCCATTCTTATGATAAATTGCTACATTGGAAGAGAAATAATTTTGATCACATTTTAAAATTTGTCAAAAAATCAACATTCCCACTCTAATAATTGATTTTCTTAGTTTAGACAGTTCAATTCATTAGCATTGCAAATTTAAACACATCACCACTAGAAGTCATTTGTGTAGGGTTATTTTTTTTTCTTTTTGACATCTACTTTTTAAAGCCTCCCACATTACAGAAAGCGAAGTACTACTTGAATGAGTAATTTTGAAGGCCAAGCCTATGATCAGGAATATTTTACAGCTATGGCTGCTGCACTCAGTGAGAATACTGGGACACAACCCAAAAACTCCTCATAAATTCAGACATTCCACGCTTCAGTTCACCAAACTTCACTCTCAGCGACATTTGTTCTCTCTCGACAATATGCAGTCTCATCAGCTAAAATTGAAAATCCTACTGATGCATTTGCTGCCTCCACAATATAATTTTCTCAGCATTTGACCACAGATTTCAGCCAATTTATTCTGAGCTTGAAATGACATGTAAGATGTCCCAACTTACCACAGATTTCAATTCTCTTCTTTAAGCTTTCTCTCCCTTTACAGGACAATAGACAAAGACTCCTGCATATCTCTTAGGCTGTGAGGCATTAGGAATTTCTTCTGATCAACCAATTAAGGTACAGCTCTGCACTGAGGTGTTAGCAGAATTTTTTAAATATATTTTTAATTTATTTATTTTGTCAAAAGCTTACATTACGATAGAAATAAGAATAAACATAAGTTTAAATATAAGAAATAGGAACTAATAATTGGGGACAATAGGATAGGGACAGTAGGCATGATTGTGTGCTTATGCATGCCCCTTATAACCTCTTAGGAATGGGGCGAGGTCAATAGAGATTAGTTTGAGGGTAAAGAAGTGGGGGTTTGAGAAGGTGACAACAGAATCAGGTAGTGAGTTCCAGACGTTGACCACTCTGTTGCTGAAATTGTATTTCCTGCAATCAAGTTTGGAGTGGTTTACATTAAATTTATATCTGTTGTGTGCTCTTGTGTTGTGGTTAAAGCTGAACTATTCGTTAACTGGTAAGACTTTGTAACATATGATTTTATGTACTATGCTTAAGTCCAATCTTAGTCGGTGTAGTTCAAGGTTGTCTAAGCCTAGAATCTCAAGTCTGATGGTGTAGGGCATTCTGTTGTGAACAGAGAAATGCAGTACTCTTCTGGTAAAATACTTCTGGACTCGCTCAATTATATTTATGTCTGATATACAGTGTGGATTCCAGAAAGCAGAGCTGAATTCAAGTAGGTTTGACAGAGCATTCCCTATTTTTACTATTTGTTGCCTGTTTGACAGGAAGGCATGTATTCCTTAATTTCATTAAGGAAGAATGTTTCATCAAGCAATAATACTAGTTTCTTTATACACATGCCTTAATGGTATGTTGCAATACAACTTCTGCTTTCTTGTGACAAAGTTCTGTTGAATTCAAAGTCGATTTTCTTGTGTAACAATTTTAGAACATCTATTTATCCCTCCATCTTCCCTTTTTTCCAATTCCTTTTACCTAAGTGGTAGACCTTTAAAGCTGAAATGGGGAATTTTCAAATATTTTCAAACAAATGCATTTTTAAGCATTGCTGCTTTGATTATATTTGTTTCTTCACTCCGTATTTCAAAGTGTTGGCATCTATTGAATCTTTTAAATGTCAAAACCCAAATGCCATTGCAAGTCATCCGCATTCTGTATAGAACAATCCTAAAAGGAAAACTTAATTTCAGTCTTATCCAATTGATTTCTGTCTTATTATGATTTACTAAATTCAATTATCATTAGCTGGCAAAGGTGCATTTGTATGCTCTTTTCTTCCAGTAAGCCATAATTATTTTAATTTGGTAAAATATTTTTTACATTGCTTGATTCTTAGCCACCTGGCAAGGCTATTCTGTCTCTTCTTCCCTCCCTCTTCCCCTTCATCATACCTTATGGATCTTCTGCTCCAGAATTCACAGAAAGGCTTTGACAATGTACTACCGCTCCCAACCTATTTCCATCTGAAGAAGCCTAAAGGCGTGGCAATTGCCTTCCTCACGGATCCCAGATCCGTCTCTTGAAACAGCTGCTTCTCTTGCTTAATAACTATAATTCAAACACGAGAAATGGAATGCTTATTCTTAGGATTGCTAAGATTGAGATTGTTTAAAAGCAAATCACAATACCATGTAACTTATCAAATTGCAGTCCAGGCAACAGTTGGAGAAACTATAAGAAAAAAAAAAAACTTCATTGAAGAAGTAGACATAGAAAAGAAAGCCAAGAGAAAACAGACGGGGAAAATGAAGCTGCCATTTATCAGAAATGGTAGCTCTTCTGCTTGGGCAGGGGCTTGGACTAGATAACCTACAGGGTCCCTTCCAACTCTGATTATCTGTTATCTGAATGAAGCTGATCCATGGCAAAGCAAGAATGAAACTGTAGGTTCCACAGTAATACTTTCCAAGCCTGAATGTTGGTGTAACTAATATCCACTGGATTCTTGGTTTGCTTATTCTGCCTTTCCCTGGTCATTCTAATGAATATGTGTTGTAACTCTTCTAAGAAAAAAAAAACTCTCAAAGTTAAACTTCTAAATCTTTTTAATTTTTCCTTTTCCTTCTTTCTTCTTTTTCTAAAGTACCTATTTAAAAAAGTTCACTATGGTTCAGCACAGGGCTGAATGGCTTTAAGGGAAATGCAAGTAAGATTATCTGTCTTCTCTTTGCATCCTACCTAAAGTCTCAAAAAGATTATCAGGGGTTTTTCCCCCCCTCTGAATTCAATCCATAAAATAATTCATTTCAATAGGATTCATACTGGACCTGAGCTCAGTGGATTGTGTTCTTAATCTTCTTTTCTCTGAGTCAAACATAGTCACTTCCTTCAGCCCCACTTATGTGTCTTGCATTGCAAACCTTTGCTAAATCTTTTATCAGCTATGTAATTGTGCACAGAATCTTCTTCACTGAATCTTCTCCATAATCCTAAGATTCTTCTCAGCAATATAACTGCTTTGTCATTCAGGCTTTTTCTTTCTTTGTGTTTGTGTAGTTGGATTTCCTGAACGATGTATATAAACACCTTCCAAGTGTATAGAAGTCTGCCAAATTCCTCAGCTTCTGTCATTTTGAAACCAACAGCCTGGAGATAGCCTGCATTTATATAATGTTAGTCCTTGAAATGACAGCATTCTTTTAATACACATCCTTAGCTGCTTTTCATAATTGTGTGGTACCTGTATCATCCTAACATATGGGTGCACAACTTTTGGAGGGTGTAAATATGCCTTTGGCCATCAAATGGCATGTTAAGGAACAGGGAAATATGATCCAAAAGTGATCAAAGCTCAAGCAAACCAGTGGATAGAGCCAAGACAAAACCCTAAACTTAGTTTAATTCCAAAGAAATATCATTGTAGATGAAGTAAATACAAAACGGTTAACTAGGGTTAATGAAATTGTTTCCTGGTTTTTTAAATTAATTTGTCTTCCACAATAAAGCTAACTATACTTGATGGCATCCAAATCAGGAGTTACACTTGGGATTTTGTGGGCCCCAAATTGTGCCTCATTCTTATTACTTTGCAGGCTAGGAAGTTGCACAAGTGTTCATGACATCTTTGAACAAACAGATCCTATCAGTAATTCCTTAGGCTATCTGACTTTCCTGTAATTAAAGTTCATTGATTTATGTATTCTTTACTGTAAGCTAATCAAAGGTGTTGCCTTCCTGCAGTCCATGAAGCTTGGAGTGTCTAAATGCATATAAATACTTTCTCAGCTAGAAAGTACCATCCCTGGTCACATAATAAGGACACCTTTAAATTGTCCAAGCATGGCTAGCTAAGGAATTCTGGGAGGTGAGGTCCACAAGTCTTAAATTTGCCAAGATTAGACACCCCAGACTTAATGGTTGGATATATATTTACTATTAGAAATTAGTTTAGTTGTGATTACATTTTTAATATTTGCCTTGTAATTTAATTTGTTTGCATTTAATCAGACTCAGGTAGTGAGTTACCCTAAGAGATGAGACATTCCACTTGCTGGATGAAAGGCTATCACTACATCTGAAGTTTATCTGAAAAAGTTTATAACAGAGGCGAAAGACTAAATCTTGCTATAGAGATCAAAGATGAGTAAGGTAAACTAATGGATACATATACAAATTGCTACAGAATATATTTAACCTATGCTGATAATTATATCTTCATTTTACATTCTTCTGGTGTTCTGCTCATATTTTGCTTGTATATTATGTAAATTCATTTTTCAATAAACAAGTGATTTTTATGAATTTCAGGTTTCAAGTCTACTTTCAAGCTTTCCAATAGCATATTGTAAACAAACATTAAGAAGTCCTTTGTGTACAAACTGGGATTCTCGTCTTGGTTTTCTCATTTAATTTCCTATAATAATTGAAATGGATGGGAATGCCTATCCAGGCCTAGAGGATCATATGACACTTAGTCTCTTAGCAAAATATAATTGTTTTTTTATATAATCTGATCAGTTTTGATCTCAGTGTGAAGCAGAAAGCTTTCCAACTGCCTTCACTTTGCAAATTTCTACCTTCAAATCTTGAGTCCAATCTCACAAGCTCTCTTTGAACATCAAAAACTCCAGCACTAGCTACAGACACGATCATAATCATGAACATTGTCTTTATTGTAAACCACGTGGAATATCAGGTTGCTGTAACATGGGAAAGAAAAAGGAATTGTAAACTTCAAACAGCTTTTTATTAGGACTATTCAAAGCTGTGAAGGGATGCTTCAGTTCAACAAAGCTTTGATTTATTCAGCCCATCAAAGTAGATTCACAAATCTAAAAAAGGACATTGACAGTTTTTGTGTCCCATTAAATAGCATTAGAAAAATCAAAACGATACATAACTTAAATATTTTAATAAAACAGGATTAACATTTCAGTATAAGAAACCCTGTGGATGGAAAATAAAGCTCTTTGAATTCTGGTCAATTTATATATGTATAAATTTTTTGGGGAGGAGGGGCTAGCCAAAATTAAATCTGCAGGAAAAAATACTTAATATCTCTATCCTAAAACATTGATCAGATTGTTATTAGAAGACAGATTTTTCAATCTGTCAGTCTAACGCCTCTCTTTAAATCCTTGTCCCATATTAAAAAGGGAGGGAGCGGGAAGTGAAACATTTAATTAATTTTCAGAACATGCTGATTTGCCCCTTAATGATCCCAATTCTGTTTAGATTGCTTATAGAGATCTTACATCATCTCATGGAACAGCAAAAGCAATACAAAATGAACTGATTTGACTTGAGATTTGGGAGTGTACTAAAACCATACACCCATAGCAATTAATTATAACTCAATCCTATATTACCCTGTAGGGAGAAATGATAGTTTCTTATCAAGGGTTTATATCTGAATCATGAACCAAAATTATATTGCAAGAAAAATTAGAATATATTAGTTTTAAGTCTTAAAAAATTGGTTCTTTAATATTAGAAAGATGGATGGATAAATAGATGTTCTAAGAGCACCAGTATTTATATTTTCTTCTCTCATTTCTGGACCATATATCATTTGCTGGTTTCAGGAGTTAAAAGCTTCCAATTCTTTCTACTCCCAAAAAACCACAAGTCTGATAATGTATTTTAAAAAAGGGAAATGAAACTGATTGTCTTTGTTCATTGAATTGATCAGATATAGAATTCTCAAATTATCAGATACAAAAGTGAATGGATCATATAAAAAGCTTTATTTAATCTTATAGTAGCTATTGTAATCTTACAATTCATTTTGTTTACATTAGAATAAAATGTAAACTTCATAATTAAACATAACATTTTTTTACAAAGAATCAATTACATAGCAATAAAAGCTGAATGAATATATTGAATATATTGATGAGCTAAATTAGTCATTACATTATACTTAATTAATTCATTAGTTCATCATCCTTACAGGATAATGTTAAATGCTATCAGTATTCACTTTTCACTTTGCCTGGAATATCTTGGAAACTCAAAAAACAATTTAATTAATAATCTTTGTGAAATATCTTCCTCTTTCAGCTTCAACATATAGAAAACTAGAGTCAGAGCCCATAACTATGAGCTGTGATTTAGCCAGGAACAATCTCACATTTAACTTTTCTTCTCTGTCAATTTTGTTTTTAAATTACCATGTAATGGCCTCTGTTTTGGAAAATAGCTACAGAAAGAATTTATGATTTGTTTTAACTTTCCTTTTCTGTCAATTTTGGCTGACACAATATTTTTATGGTTTACTCTGTATAGTGTGTGTGTGTGTGTGTGTGTGTGTGTGTGTGTGTTGTGTGGAAATTCTATGTGCATTTATGACAAAATACTAGCTGTCAAGGGTTAGGTTATTCAAACAACTATATAAAAAGTCCTATATGATTACATAATATACAAATAATCCCCATCCCAGGAGATAAACTACTTTCAAAAGTAACAAATGATAGAGACCTTACTTACTTGACAGACTCTGGCATCGCAATTTTTTAACATTCATGCATATACTTGATTTTTCAGAATGCCTCATCTACATCTCAGTTCAAAACAGAACAACAGGAACAGTTAATATGTGGCAGGAGCTCATGATGCAAATTATCACATTGTTTAAAAATAATCTCGCTGAATATTTTCAATCAATATTCCATCAATTTTAATTAAAGAAAATGAAACTGAACTTTGTCATGTCCCTTCTCATTTCTTTTGGGGAATCTCATCCAAGTGTGTCATTCAATGGTATTCAAAGGCAAAGTGGATTTCTTGGGCATTCCCACTTTTGTCTTTTTTTTACAGTAGAAATTGTTTCATGTTGGGTTGAATTTTTTTAGGAATAAGGAAGTTTCATTTCAGCACAGTATTTGCATTATGAAAATTTTTCTACTGTTTGCTTAATAACTGATAATGTGTCTGCACTGTATTGATGTTTATGGCCCTTTCAGTTCACCCAGTATTGTCACTCTCTTTTCTTTTCCCATCATTAGCTTTTGGGAAATTCCTAGGGACTTCTTTTAATTCCAAAATCAATTTGAACTATCAGTTACATATTTCCTTGAACCAAAGAAGTCATCATAGATATTAATAAAATATTCAATGAATCGATCCATCTTTACATGTGATTTTCAATTCTTATTCCCTTTAAAACAACACACAAGGTCCAGTAGCCACTTTCATACATTGGTTTCTTTTTCTTTTTTCTTTTGTATTTCAAAGTTTTTAATGTTCTTTCAAAATAATGTATGTTGGCAAATGGTGTGGGGTGTGTGTGTGTGTATGTATGTATATACACACACACATACCATTTGCCAACATACGGTATTTGCATATATATGTAGTATATTATAACTATATACTATACTATATACAGTATAAAAGCGAAATACCACTCACGCATCATCACAAAATCTCCAGAACTGTAAAGCCTACAAACTTGAAATTTGGCACGTATGTTTCTCTTGGCTTCTAGGTGCTCACTAAGAAAGGATATTTTGAAATGACCATCAGAGCATTAGTAGTTCGTATATTATTATTAACACACTCTGATGCTAAGGAGTTCTACTCCCCCTCCCCACCTGAAAATAAATCTGCTCCAAATGCAAAACACAAGCAGAGGAGAGGAGTTTCACTTTCAGTTTCACAGCACCAAGCAGCTTTAGTACAGAACAGTTGCGCTAAGCCATGCCCAGGCTCCTTGCTGTCTCCTTTCTCACACAGCAAATACTGTTTCAGTTTCCAAAGAGTCCTCAAGTCTCTCACACATTGACAGGATGCTAGCCAGATGAATACTTATGGATGCTGGTAGGCAGAGGCAGAATTTTTCCCTATTATTTTCCTCCCCAACACTAACAGTCCTGAAAAATTATAAAGGGGTCAAAGTTAATTTCTGCTTTGGATGTTCCAGTAAACCAGGTTGCTGAAAGGAAATCAACAATGTGCAATATACACAGCATGTCACCCGAATTTGTTAAAGCAACTGTTCCCCAGTTAGGATCTAGCCGATCATCCTTTTTTTGGTGGGTAGGGATGGGCTGGAACCACTCAGCTATTACATAGTCCCTGCAATGAATTCTACATATTTTGCTGCTGTTACAGTAATATCCTGTCTTTCTTTTGGGAGTTCAAGGCAGATTACATAAAGGTATATTCATTTGTATCCCTTTATTTTAAGAGAAACTACTTGTTTGTTCAAAAAAGTGTTCCCCTCGGTTAGAAAGAAGAGAATTAAGACCTTAGTCTTGGTCACAAATTCATCCAAAGCCTCCATCAATTTAGCAATGTTACTGTGTATATGTTACTGTGTGGGTGTGATGTACTTTTGCCTATCCTTTAGATTTGACTATTTGAATATGGTCTGGAGTGTGTCTGGGTATGTGCTTGTACTGTATTATCACTTTCACACCCATTCTATTTGCATTAATTAAATATATTAATTGTATTCTTTCCCTCCAGTTTAGTAGCACATCAATCTATGCATATGGATCAGATGAAAAATCATAACAAAATCAGAAAAGACAAACAAAATTACTTTGAAGCCCCTTTCCATTAAACAACTTTCTCTGCCTAAAGACTTGCAAACAGCCAGGGGTTAAGGACCTGGGCTAGAACTATGGAGAGCTGGGTAGAAGTTCTTCTCATCCATAAAAGTTCATTGGTAACTTGGGACAAGTTATTTGGGCTGTTCTGATGATAGGTTACAGGCAAAAATAAGATACGCAGAAATAGTGGGATTCAATTTTTTTTACTGTGGGCATGGCTTGGTGGGCGTGGCAAGGGAAGGATATTGTAAAATCTCCAGTCAAAGGTGTTATTTCCTGGGTCTCTGAACCACTCAAAATTTCCGCTACCTGTTCTCCAGAACTGGTCAGAGCCTGCTGAACACCACCTCTGATATGCAGCTAACAAATTTGAGAAAACAGACTCCAAGTAACAGAAAATGTGCTTCAAAACTTGTTTAAAAATCATTTGAAGGCATCTGTTGGGGTAAGTGAGATAGCAAAAACAGTTTTCTTCATTTACATCTGCTTAGTGCTATTTTGGAGAGCTACTATATCATACATCACATACACACACACATACATTAACCTACTGTATATAGCTCAATAGCCTGCTGCGATCAGTTTGCAAAGCCCTTTGGTGATAAAATTGATGGTGTTTAATCTGACTTGGACATGACTGTTGTGATATTTCTTGTGCAAGGATCTGAATGTGCAACTTCTCCAGCAAGATTGGATCAATTTCAATTACTTCCTACAAAGGAAGCATAAGAAGTGCTTTTCAACCTCACAGATTATGTGTGTGTGTGTTTTGTGTTTGTGTGTGTGTGTTTGTATGTGGCACACTGTAGGTATGGAACACCTCTCCATATTCAACATATTTAGGCTGTTTGTATTTATAGTATACTATGACATCGACTGATCAATGTGGAAATTCTACCTTTAGATTTTATGAATCAAATTCACTTGATTGATTTCATTGAAAATCCCAGCTCTTGCTTTTTAAAGCCCAACATGGCTTAGATTCTGGTTATTTGAGGAAGCAACTGTTTTCATATAATGCACATCTGATCATCTGAAAAAAGTTTATCTACAAAGCTCATCTGGTTGCAATTCAGGATAATTTCTTGTCTGTTTTTGCCCCAGTTATTCAGCATTCACTCACCAGGAAACTGAAAGGTCTAATCCTTTTATTACTATTTTTATTATCGGTTCATTCCACAGTCAGCCAGATGTTCTTATTGGATTTGGTATTTTTATCCACCCATCAAGTCTTCCTCAAGGACCTGCAATAGGCAAATGTGGAAGTTTAGTGGTGATATTATTTGCTATTGTTATTGCCATAGAAAAATAACTGTTAGCTGGCATTTAACTACTGCTTGGCTTGTATAGCTTTTCTTTATTATTTTAACAGATTTTAACTTTGCTTTTACCAGAAACTGCCAAGAAACTTCATTATTTGACTATAAAGCAACAAGAATAAATAAGTAAACAAATGTAGCCTTCAGGAACTTGATCTTTTGTAAGTGAAAAGGATTAGTGTCCTTTTCCTAGATTAAATATATACAGACAGTTTGATTTTATGTATAAAAAAGGAGTAGAATAGAACAAGGAACAGATGGGCTTTTGTATTTGAAATGTGGAAAGGTAATCATATATAAACTTAGAAATGAACAAACATAACATTTTGTTTCCATTAAGTGTAGAGGAACAAATGTTTACATTTTCCTAGAAAAACCTCTCATTTGTTGTTTTATAATAAGGTATTCAATGTACAAGTAGGTGACCAGGATAGGTGCAAATGCTTACTCTGTCTGTGTTATAGGTTGGCCAAATAATGAGTAGTGCAAAATAGATCGGTCTCAAATGATGATAATGATGTTATCCATTCAGTGGTGTTCAAATCTTGGTGATTCTATGGGCCAGGTCTCTACATCTTCCCATCTTGCACTACTTCTTTGAGTTGTTCTATCTTCTGGAGGGTGTCAGTTTGATGGCGTCCAGAGTCAGATGGTAGCCTGGTTTCCTTTTACTGCTAACTCTTCCAAGCATAAATGTCTGCAGAGATTCTCAGTTATCCAGGTCATGGTTGTCCCAAAGTTGTTTTTTCAGGAGGCAACTGGACTTTCCTGTTTTTATTTTTGAAGATGTTGCCCTTCTCATCCAAGAAGCTCCTTCAGCTCTGATAGGATAACGCAGAATGGAAGGATTTATATTCCTTGCAGACAGCTGGACATTTTCAGCCTTTTTAGAGGGTCTGTTTCCTCAGGGTCACCTGAGTAGTGTTCTTGGTGCCTGTAGTCTGGAATTTTTCCTCTGGAAATCCATTCATACTCTTACACCATTCAAAGGATGTTCGTCCATTCCCCACTATCCTGTCAGAGCTGAAGAAGCTTCTTGGATGAGAAGCAAAATGCCTTCAAAAAGAAAAACAAGAAAGTCCAGTTGCCTCCTGAAAAAGGATAATTACTTTCTTCAGTGAATTTCACCACATGACATGGTCAAAATAAATGAGACTCAGTTTTGTGATTTTGCCTTCCAGTAACATGTCATGCGCTCTAGTACATGCTTGTTAGTCATATTTTGCCCTTCATAGAAAGCAACTATTGTTCCCATGATGGATAGATTCTGGCCTTTGCGGTGCAGTGGGACTACTGTAGTACCATTGATCTTCAAAGGATTGGAAGAAAGCTATTGTGATTTCCATACTCTTCTGGTAGCACAAAGAAGCTGCACAATATTATTTATCTCACTGTTTCTGAGAAATAATGAAATCTTTAGCCAATATGCCTTGTGGGGGTAACGCTAATTCCAAACTTCCTCAGTTCTGAGGAGACACAGCATGGGGTAATGGCTGTTCCCAAAATATCTGTGACTGAAATGTCAGCATTATACTCAGTCATTACCAAACATTTAACTTACAGGATATTTATTTTATTTTGAGCAAGAGAATCGCTTACTTCTCTGGTGTGAAAAATTGGACAGTACAAGACCTGAAGGACAGCGCTGCCTGAAAAAAATCTTATCTTGGCAACATGTATTTGTTTAAAAGGTACTGTTAGGGAACATATACCTAGAAAATATATAAAATAAATTGAAAGCATTAAATATCCAGAAAAGTAGAGTTTTAAAAGCTGTGATGTGTGCTAGCCTCTATTCCCATCACCAAAAAAAATCAAAGGAGAAAAAAGTATTTCACAGAACCCTTTGAAAAACAGATGCAGTCATTTTGAAAATCTTTTCTTAAATGCAGCATTTTTTAAACTGTGGTGTAAATAAATAAGAGAGGGGTTTTTTTCTTAGAAGAAAACTCAACGAGGAGTATTAGTGCAAGTCATATCTTCCTTTCTCATATTTACATTCAGAATTTTAATGCCACTTGACTCTGAACTCATTCCAGTAAAGCGGAAAATTAATATTTTAATATGTCTACCTCTCCAGCAACTAGAAAGAAGCAAAGTGGAAAAAAGTCAAGATGAAAATATTTTGCTATTTAATACATATATATTAAATATGAATATGGATAGCTCCCTATTATCTGAAGTCTGCCTGAGGATCCCTGTTTGTTATATAGTTAAATCATGGCAGGAGACACAGTAGCAATTATTTTCCAAGTATCCACCAAAGGGAGGAACAACTCAAGATTTTATTTCCTTGCAAATATTTTTACTGTGTCAATCTGAGGGATTCTAATGTGCCTGAAAAGTCCTTGCCCAAAGAAAGAAATGCTGATGAGATGGCACCAGTTTTCTTGAACAAAGGAGAAGGTTTTCTGGTCACAAACAACAAATCCAGCCTGGAAACTTAGCCAAATGCTTGCCTGGCTGAGGCAGTTTGAAGACTGAAGTCAGGGCACGTTGTAGATCCATGTGTCCTAAGCATTGTTTTTATTTCTCCCCAAAATAAAAGTATGAATAATGCAAGCAGTTTTGTACTGCTGTCAGAATAGGAAAGTGGCTTGATTGTAATACTTGTTTTTTTACAGGCACGTTACAGTATTAAGGAATATCCCTAGCCTTCAGAAAGGCTAATTATAAAGCCAAGAACTGCAATCATGGTATCCTTTTATTTTTCAATTTAGTTTGAATTGACAGGGGTTTCAAGAACTGTGAGGAGACAAGGACAACGTTGGCTAATGTTAGGGATGTGGTTGCCAGGAATTGTGTGAACTTTGCCTCCTACCTCTAGCTCTGCCAACATACCTCAGAGTTAATTTGAAGCAACCTTGCTATTTCAGCAGTGAGCATCTCTTTAAAAATAAAGTAGGAAAAAATTAGTCCCATTAATTCAGCAGGAAGTGTTTGAAGTGCTAATGGGAATCCAAACTGCCATGTGTGAACCTAACCTATGATCCTTCTAACTGGAAAAAAAAAAAAAACACCAGATATGAGCTCCATAGCTCACTGCATCAGAAAGTGTTTATAATTCTTGGAAGAAAATAAAATCTGTCTTTCTTAAAATATAGGCATTAACCATTTCTTCCTACTTTGTCCAGCAATGCTAATTATCCTTCACAAGCTGTCAACTTATTGCAATATCCTCAACAAGCCTTGCTTCCAAACTGATATTCACTGAGAACATTCAACTGATACTAAGAAACAATTCTAAGTTAACCCATGGAGTTTTCCCTGTCATTCTTGAGGAATTAAAAAAGAATTCTTTTGTGAATCGAAGTGAATCTTTTGGGTTAAATTTGCAAACATTGCTGCCAGTAGATATAAGGAATTGAAGAACTGCACTGGGGCAAATTAGGATTCCTTTTAGTATTTAAGTTGAATAAGGAGCCCCCAAAGTGATCTATCATATTATTTACATTGATTTACTTAAATTTTAAACAGTAAATGATGCTTATAATAGAGTTGGACACTTGAAAACTTGCGGCTTCTAGGAATGGCAAGCAACACGGAAAAGACCTCCCCTCTTCTTCAGTGCTTTCATGGATAAGAAGAAAGATAAAAAGGTTGTAAGAGAAAATAATGGCTGTGATTGAGGTGAGGTGAGGTGAGGAAGCAGAGAATGGAGAGGGCAAGGATCCTGCAGGACTGCAAATTCTAAGTGCTGGAAAATTTTGTGCGTATTTTAAATTAAACAGGTAACCAAAAAAAAAGGATATGATAACTGTTAACCAAATAGAAACATTGTTGCTTATCTTACTTTATTTCAATAGCATCTTGTTCTGCTGGCTGAATGTTCTCATGCTATTCTATGCTATGCTACGCTACGCTATGCCATCCCTTCTTTCTCCCTCTTTGTTCAGACCAAGGCTTCCTAGACCGTAACTATGCACATGCTTATTTTAAAAACAAGTCTTATTTTATTGCAACGCTGGGAATTGTTTTCATTCCCAGCTGGAATTAATATCAAACAGTCCCTAGAGATAAGCACCCACCTTTCTTTTCTGTTAAGTGCTGCCAATAACAGAAGTATCAAATGAACTAGGAAAAAAAAACACCAACTGAAGTACAAAGAGCTTCAAGAATGAATCTGAACCGAATGAATTACTTTGCTTCCTGCAAAGGTTTCATCATCTTTGCCTGTCCTTTATGCCTGATGGGAGGGGCAATCACCTCCCAGCCTTACTCCTGAGTCACCCCTTTTGTTTCAGCTGCTCTTGCCTTCTAGCAGCTCTGCGTGTACACACACACTCTAACAAGCTGCCCTGGGTCCTCTGCTTCGCTGCTGCCAGACTCTGGAGGCTTCAGAGGCAGCACTTCAGTCCCAGATGGTCCTTGCTCCATCTCTGCATTGGATGCAGGACCTTCGTCTGAGTCCTCTCCAGACTCCCTGACTGGTCCCCGTTCTTCCCCACTGTCCAATTCCACTGCCGTCTGCACCGGCTGCCAGCAAACCACAGCAATCTTTTCTTCTCTCTTCAGAAAGTATTTGCCAAGAATGAGAGTGAAATATATTCACTACTAGTGATATTTCTACCCCATATGCCTTTAAACTGATGATGTTTCCTTAGATGAGTCTATTTTTTGGTCCATTGATGCTGGAATTATCATTCTTTCTTTATTGTCTTTGTGCTGTCAAGCAAATGCTTCTTTATTTAGTTAGATTAGTTGGACAAAAAAAAGGAGGGGGGGGGAATAACCAAAAATGCTATCTTTGTCAGGTTATTGAGATAAGCAATGACTGGTCATGTGGTTGTTTATCTAAAGCAAATTTGCTGAAGAAGGGGGGGGGGATAAAATGCAATTTTTTAAAAAAGTGATGTTGCATACATGAGTAATTATTAGTTATACATATGTTATACAATGTTATATTGGTTTAACTCCTCATGTTCGGTTGCATAAATATTTTCACAGAAAGGTATTTCTATCTGGGAATATTAAAACTACATCTATGTAGTTTTATGTAGAAAAGGTGCCCCAAGATACGTTACTTCGGCACATAGTGAGTCTTTATTTCAGGCAGTGATGACCAGACTGAAAAATATCAAAATATCATGCATATGATCATTCATCAATATTATTTAATTTCTCCTTTATGAAAAATAAATGATTTATGTGAAATGGACATATTTGGATATTAGAAATCCAGGTGTGGTGGAAGAGGGGAGGGTAAAGAAGGGGTCTAGTTTGGAGTCACTCTATGGGAGGAAACCACAGAGGCCAGGCTCTCAATGGTTTATTTGCCTAGTCCCAAGAGAATGCAGTTAGTTAGTTAGTGAGATCCTTGTAAATAGGTGATTAACAATAAAGAAATTAGCTTGGCCTACTAATGATGTTGTTCTGGTTTCTTGCACCTGACACCATAGCTCTCCAGAAGAAGAGCACTGATACTACTTTAAACATATGTAAACATATGTACATTGTTCAGTATAGATGTCTACTGGAGAAAAGTTGCATTGACTATTGTGTTGGTCAAGACTCTGACAATGCAATTTGATTTGCCTGAAAGCCAACAAACATGCCATAAACAAGTTGGCTTTTCTTCTTCTGATTGTCTCAAGCACTATGCAAATACCTGCAGGAAGCCAATCATTTGAATTTATATTAATAAGAGACAAGATTTATCAAGAATATTCATATATGAACACTTCAGATTGTAATCCCTGAAGGGGGTTTATGTCCAACATTTAATAAAGGTTAAACCTATCAAATGTTCATTAATAGTTGTTAATAAGCTAATTGGATTATACTTCATATATAATCTAATTGAGTAATGGTGGTGATAATTATGGTGATAAATCATTTAAAAAATATTTACATTGCTTCAAATCTAAATCTTACTTATTGTTAGGAATGTATGTGCCTTAATGTCAGAGCAGTTCTCTACTATAAGTTTCATACAGGTTCAAGAGTAACTAAACTGCAATTGTCTTTAAAAAATAGAATAGTATGTATGTACTGTATATCTCATACTGTAGTGCTATGCACCAAGACAGAATTCATTGTAATCTGTTTTTTTAAAAAATAAAAACGTAGTAGGAAAGCTTGCACAGTTTGAGCAAATTTTTAATAAAAGTTTAAGCAGAGTATTTAATAAAATAAAATGTCAGGAAATTGTGCAGCAGGGATCCAAATGGATAAGATGCTGACATGAACTTGTAGTTTTATATAAATAAATATATTTAACATCTATATTACAGCAAATAAGATAGGCAAATAGGAGCATCAAGAGGTAAATCACAGAGCATATAGAGAAGTGGGCAAAAAAGAGAAAATCCTCCTCAAAATCTATGCCATAAATACCTGTGAATGGGCATTGTAGGCAATATTCACAACAACAATAGAAACCATCGCATTTTTAAGGAAATTGAATTAACCATAAATATTAAGGCACAAGATATTTGTACGACACACTGCTTAAAGAAAAGATAGAATGTTTGTAAAAATAAAATAAAAACTTTTTTTTAAAAAAAATAGAAACCATAGCATTTCATGAACTCAAATTAACCTCCTAAGCCCCATGCATGGCAGTGGGGGTATTCGACTGGTTCTGCCCAGTTCTGGAGAGCCGGTAGCGGCGATGAGCAGTGGAGATCGAACCGGTTCTCTTCGCTGCTCTGTGGTTGGCCCACCCACCCGCCCAGGCTCCCATACTCACTTTTATGGCCAGAATTCAAAGGCAGCTTCTTTGCGTGGCGCAGAATAGTGCCACGCGGTAGCTGCTGCAGCGACCACCATTGTGCAGGCTTGCAGGAGGCAAGTTAGAATGCCTCTGCGCCTGCGCAAAGTGCGTGTTTGACACGCATGTGCACGCAAAGTGTGTGCATGCGCCCAAAGCGTGGCCACCAAGCCATGCCCACTGAACCGGTGGCAACTTTATTTGAATACCACCACTGATGCATGGGTATACAATAAAGTCTTTCTGAAAAGCATGGAAATACTGTGAAAATGTCAGAGGTTTGATGTTCCAAAGGGTTTGTACTGTAACCAAAATATCCCACTTCCTTGACCCAACTAAGAGACACTCTTTACTGATGGAAGTCATATTATTTATCTCTTGTTTGACCTTAGGAGAAGACTAAAAAAGAGGGTAGGGGTGTCCCAGGTTCCGTCCTTTAAATGTTGCCACCTAATGGGACTATAAAGGTGCATTTTGTCAGGGGTCTCCTCAGTCTTTTAGAACATGCTATCTTCTCATTCTGGAAGGATCTCTACCCTTTTACCTTTCCAGGGGGATGTGAAAACCTGGCTCTTCCCTCAAACAGTTGGTTAGGATGGGGATTGAGCTATGAGGATGTTGGTCTCACAGGTGAGGGAAGAGTATTTTTAAGTATACTTTATGGATTGTTGTGAGGAGCTTAGAGTCACTGTATGACATAGATGGCTGCATAAGCCCTGTAAATAAATAAAATAGGAACAGTTGGAAGAAGGGATTCCCACAAATAACCCATTCCCAAGCCAGGTAGGTGTTTATAGTGACTTTATATGTCTTGAATTGCCCCAGAAGCATACTGGAAGTGCAACTTGTGAAACAGAGGTGTAACATAAGCCAATCAATCTCTGCCCATATTGCAACTAGAAATAAATTCCTTGGAACCAAGAGGTCCTAGTATTCGTAGTCCTGCTAAGGTTGAGCTGAAGATGACCTTTCCCCATCCAGAATAACACTGCAGACAGTGAAATAGAAATTCCACAGAATTTCTTGACAGACCATGGGCCTATCAGATGACCTCACTCAGCAGTTTTGTGTAAATATTAAACAAGAGTGGGAAAAAAGCAAACTATAAGGGCCCCACAGAGAAGGGACAACAGGCAAGATTTCTCCTCACCTATCACCATCATCTGGAGCAGTCCTTGGGAAAAGAGGCAAGTCAGAACAGTCCCCTAACCACAAAAGCTGTTCCCTAAGAATATAGTGATCAATGGTATTGAAGGCCAAGGACAGTTAAGAAAAACCAAAATGGATGTGGCAACCTCCATCCTATTCCTGTCTGTGGTTATCCACAAGTGCAATCTCTAATCTTGTATCTAGAAGTGAAATCTGAATGAAAGAATCTAGACAATGTTCTACTTAGAGAGTTCCTGAAGCTGCAATGTGACCACTTTACAAAGAGCCTTCTCTTGCCAGCCCTACATTCTTGATAAGAGGTTGAACAACCATCTTAAAAGAATGTCACTTCTTTCTTTCTTTCTTTTTTGGTCAGGGATATTCATTTATTTAAATATGTTTTATCTTTTCAATATAGAAGAGACTGTATCATTTTTAAAAGCCTTTTTATTTGTCACTCAAGATGCATATATAAGAGATATTTCAAAGAAGCCTATTTCGATCAAATGTTAGCAATTTATCAGGTTTTCAATTTCAAGAAAGATATCTGAAGGATTTACCTCTTTCAGTTTGCAAGTCAAATGTAAATCCCCTGTCCCTATCCCAAAATATTTTACCCAAATTGTTCTCTTTGTTTGTTGATGCACTTCGTAACTTCCGCTACTTCGCCATTCTTCTTTTTCAGTCGCCATTTTCATTTTTTGAATTTTGTTATTATCATCTGAAGAATCACTGTACATTTGTGGGTTGCTAAAATAGTCAGGTGATATTATGCTGCTCTATCAACAGTCAGATCTGACTACATAAATATATAATTGGAAGGTAAATTATTCTGTATAATTCAGAGGAAGGATAATCTTATGGATCCACCTTATGAATATGCTCAATTTGTTTATAATAATAACTTTGTAATTAAGATCATGGCAATCTATTACTATTTGAAATGATTATGTATGGATATCATAGAAAATTCAGAAATCCAACTGAGTGAAAATAATGTTTCCTGAAAAAGTAAATACTTACAGAAAGTGGGTGCTTTGGGGTGGGGGGGAAGCTTCCCTTTTTATCTCTTATGTTTCAAGACAGAATAGAACACAATATGCATCGTAGTAGGATGTTAAAGATTATTATTGTTGTTATTTTCTTTTCAGCATTTTGGTACTGATTTGCCAAATGGTTTGTAAAATAATCATCAAAAATGCCTCAATACCTCATCAAATATACTTTTTAAAAAAATGATAATCCCATGGTTTAAAAGCTAAAATAAAATGATGATATTTGATCTATAGCATAAGGATGAGGATAATGTGAACCTTTAAAACACAAACCTCTTTTATTAAGTTTATTTTTATTTTTTTCATTTTTTACCAGATTCATAGCCCATCTTTCTCTCAGGAACACAAACAGTGCCGTGATCAGTTTTAACCCTACAATAGCAACCAAATCAACCTGAACAAAAATTGGGAAAGGATATCATAGCTGAGGTACCAACAGAACTTTCATTCTCAGTGTTCACAAATATATTTAAATAAGCTTCTCCAAGCAGCTGAATATTTAAAGAATTTCTCCTGGCTCTAAAACAGTTTTCTTCTGGATCCAATCTGGATCAATCACTGGGACAAGACCCAGAATAGATCCTGATATTATCCTGAGACACATATATTTGCTTCTGCTCAGTTTCTCAACTTTTTCTAATACAAAAAACAGTGAGTTGAACATTTTGGTTCAGCACTAATCTGGTAAATCTGTCCCTCATTGATTGATCCCTACTTTCATTAGTATTATTTGATCTTACTTCCTGAGAACTTGTTTGCTCACTTAGGTGCTCTATCTATCTATCTATCTATCTATCTATCTATCTATCTATCTATCTGATTTGTCAATCACTTACAAGATAATAGGTATAAGTATATACATAGTTATGAATACATGAAATGGGTACATATAAGAAAAATAAAAGAAACAATAGGACAGGGATGGTAGGCACATTGGTGCACTTATGCATGCCCCCTACAGACCTCTTAGGAAAGGGGTGAGGTCAATAGTAGACAATCTAAGGTTAAAGTTTTGGGGGTTTGGGGAAGAAACCACAGAGTCAGGTAGATTATTCCAGACATTGACCACTCTGTTGCTGAAGTTGTATTTCCTGCAATTAAGTTTGGTGCAGTTAACCTTGAGTTTGTATCTATTGTGTGCTCTTGTGTTGTTATGGTTGAAGCTGAAGTATTCATTGACAGGTAGGACATTGCAATGTATGATTTTATATACCATACTTAGATCAGACCAAAGACAGCGTAATTCAAGGTTTTCTAGTTCTAGAATTTCAAGTCTGGTGGCATAAGTTATTCTACAATGAGTAGAGGAGTGGAGAACTCTTCTTGTGAAATATTTCTGGACTTTCTCAACTGTGCTAATATCAGATACGTAATGTGGGTTCCAGACTGATGAGCTGTATTCTAGTATTGGTCTAGCAAATGTTTTGTATGCTCCACTTAGTAGTGTGATATTACCAGAGAAAAAGCTATGTAGGATTAGGTTAACAACTCTTAATGCCTTTTTGGCTATGTAGTTACAGTGGGCTCTAGCACTTAGATCATTAGAGATGAGCATTCCAAGGTCCTTTACAGAGCTTGGATCATCAACAAGATCTTGACTATTCAGCTTGTATCTTATTTTCTGATTTTTTTTGCCAATATGTAAGACAGAGCATTTATTTGTTGAGATTTGAAGTTGCCATGTACCATGGCAACTTCATGTACCATTCTGATACATAGTCACGATGCTTGCCAGAATTGGAAGTAACAACCAGCGGGGGGGGGACATACTTATCACATCATAAATTGCACAAACTTTATTAATTCTATAAATCAAGTAAAACAAAATTAATAGAAGAAACAGATCAGACATCCAGCCTTTGCTTATCAATGGAGACCAAGTGGAGCAAGTGGCCAGTTTTAAGTTTCTGGGTGTTACCCTAAAAGAAAACCTGACCTGGGTTGCCCACATTGCAGCCCTAGTCAAAAGGGCCCAGCAGAGATTATACTACCGAGCCTTCTCAGAAAAAAAAACAACTGAATGAAAAACTGCTGGTGACCTACCGCTGCACCATAGAGAGCATTTTAACATACTGCACCTCTGTATGGTTTGGCAATTGCACAGTGGCAGATAGGAAAGCACTCCAGAGGGTTAACGTCATTGCCCAGAAGCTGCCTTAAGAAACATTCTCAAAACATTCTCAAAGATCCATCTCATCCTGGGCACCCTTTTTTTTTGGAACTATTACCATCTGGCTGACGGTACAGAATAATAAAAACAAGGACAAATAGACTGAAAAACAGCTTCTATCCCAGGGCAGCAGCTCTTTTGAATTCTTCTGTATGGTGCAGTGTTGATATGGTGTCAGGGGTTTTCAGTTTAATGTGTGAAGGATGAAGGATGTGTGTTTGTGTTTATTTTCATGGTCATGTCATGATGTGCACTGAAGATGGTGTTTGATTTCGTTGTACGAGGTGCAATGACAATAAACTAAACTAAACTAAACTAATCAAGGAGAATTCTCAAGTGCATCTAGTGTGACATTTTCTAGCCAGTGATATAGAACCAAGTGCCCTATATGTTTAAGAAAAGTGGAAAATCAAATAAAAATTGTGATTTCTTTGAAATATCATATAGATAGTTCTTTTTAAAGCCCCCTCTATATAACAAACACAGAGAAATAAAATAATAAATGAATAACTAGAAACCAATGAACTATATTCTTGCTATATAGAAGAGTAGACTTTAATAGAAACTAACCTTTTTCAATGTAGAATTGAATTCTTCATGACTTAGAACTTAGAATAACTTTATTGTAACTTTAAATGTACACTAATTGACATACATTAAAATGAATAACTATAAATCAATAAAATTTATTTTATTGATTTATAGTTCAGATCAGATTAGATACAGATTAACAGAGTTGGAAGGGACCTTATAGGTCATCTGGCCCAATGCCCCCCACCACAGCAGGAGACCCTACACTATTTCTGACAAATGGCAGTCCAATCTCTTCTTGAAAGTCTCAAGTGATGAAGCTCCCATAACTTCTGAAGGCAAGCTGTTCCATTGGTTGATTGTTCTCACTGTTAGAAAATTTCTCCTTATTTCCAGGTTAAATCTCTCCTTGTTCCGTTTCCATCCATTATTCCTTGTCTGGCCTTCAGGGGCTATAGAAAATAGCTTGACCCGTTCCTCTCTGTGGCAGCCCCTCAAATATTGGAAGACTGCTATCATGTATCCCCTGGTCCTTCTTTTTACTAGACTAGCCAAGCCCAGTTCCTGTAACCGTTCTTCATATGTTTTAGTCTCCAGTCCCCTAATCATTCTGGTTGCTCTTCTCTGCACTTTTTCTAGAGCCTCAACATCATTTTTATAGTGTGGTGACCAAAACTGGATGGAGTACTCTAGGTGTGGTCTTACTAAGGCTTTATAGAGTGGTATTATAGAGTGGCCTCAGTGGCGCAGTGATTAGAGTGCAGTACTGCAAACTCTTACTGCAATTTGGCATATTGAATCCCACCAGGCTCAAGATTGACTCAGCCTTCCATCCCTCCGAGGTGAATAAAATGAGGACTCAGATTTTGGGGGGCAATATGCGGACTCTGTAAATCGCTTTGAAAGGGTTATAAAGCAAGTGGTATTGCTATTAGTACCTCACTTGATCTTGATTGTATCGCTCTGTTAATGCAATTTAGGATTGCATTGGCTTTTTTGGCTGCTACTGCACACTGCTGGTTCATATTTAGCTGGTTGTCCACTAAGGCTCCAAGATCCCTCTCACAGTTAAGCCTAGTTTCACCCAGTCTTTATGTGTACTTTTGAGGGGGTTTTTTTTGCCTAAGTGTAGGACTTTACTTTTCTCTACATTGAATTTCATTTTGTTAGATAAGTTCAAGTCTGTCAAGATCCATCTGGATCTTGAGCCTATCTTCTAGGATCTTAGATATTTCTGCCAGCGTAGTATCATCTAAAAAATTTGGTAAATTCCCCTTCTATTTCCTCATCTAAGTCATGAATAAAGATATTGAAGAGTACTGGGCCTCAGACAGAATCTTGTGGCACCCTACTGCTTACTTCCCTCCATGTAGACTTAGACCCATTAAGGACTACTCATTGAGTATGGTTTGTCAGCCAGTTGCGAATCCATCTGGAGGTGATACTATCTGTCCCACTTTTTTCTAGCTTACCAAGAAGTAGGTTGTGGTCTACTTTGTCAAATGTCTTGCTGAAGTCTAAGTATATTACATCCACAGTATTTTGCTGGTCTACTAATTTAGTCACATTGTTGAAGAATGAAATAAGATTGGTTTGGCATGATCTGTTTTTAACAAACCCGTGCTGACTGTTAGTTATTACTTTACTTGTTTCCAGATGTTGCCAGATCTGTTTTTTAATTATCTTTTTTGGTAACTTCCCAAATATTGATGTTAGGCAGATTGGTCTGTAGTTTCCTGGGTCTGTTTTTTCCTTTTTTTGAAGATAGGAAGATAAAAAATGGATCAATTTCTGCCCAAGATTTGAAATATTCTTTTCACAGTATTTCAGCCATGTATAAATGCAGAGTTCAATCACACAACTGGGCTCATTTGTAGGTGCTCTCTGCTGCTCAGTTCCTGACATTTATGCACCAGAATCACAACCCAAAGCTATGGCAAATTACACAGTTAAGCAAAGAGAGATTCTCAGATTCACTATAAAATGTTATTAGAAATTCCTTTACAGACAATATATCTTCATATGCCAAACATCTAATTATTGTAGTCTCCTGACGTTAGGTCAGTTTTGACCAAATCATTGCCTTACATTGACATGGCTAATGAATAGCTAAAGACTCCTTTAGAAATCAATTTTTGAGATAAATATGCAATATTTGTAATATGAAACCCACTTCAAAAAGTTATATTCTGCATATATAAATTATAAGACAGTCTGTAATTTAAATTGTGTCTAGAATCTTTCTAGCTATTCTTTGTAAAAAGGTACTGGCCAAAAAGGATCACTATCCTGAGCTCAAACAATTTATATTCCCATTACGAACTCTGTGCTGAATTCAGACAACAGCTCACCTGAATTCCAACCATAGCAAAATATAAATTGTTTGTTCATGAACCTAAATTGCAGACAAAATCATAGCATTACAAGCCATTCTTTTCCTAAAATTGAATGATGATTCTCGATATCTGCTATTTGAAGTATTAAAACCGCTCAGATGTAAAATTGCAGGTGCAGTGTCAAGTACACTATGTTATTTCTATTCTTTATTCAGATGAAAAATATGAATTTTTTTAGACATCTATGGAGTGACATCAACGATTCTTCAGCAGTGACATACAAATAGATTTTCTTTAAGGGTATGACAAAAATATCTTGGCCAGGACCCCAGAGACTCTTGCTAATTAGGGTTCTTCTGGTACTAAACCTGCTTATTTACATTTATTAGATGCTTATATTAGAAAAAAATATGTATGGGCTTTGTATAAATGTGCTAGTGTATGCTTTCTGAATCTTTGAGTTCAGTGAGCAAAGATATCATTTTACTTATAAGTGAGATACATTTACAGCCAACAGCTTTTATTCATGTGTTTATGTATTTAGAACCCAGAGTTATAGAACAGATTAGAGTGAGAAACAATAAATACAAACAAATCCTGAATAGATAGCTATCAAATATATTTCAGGCCATCTCTGTATTATGCTTTCTTAATGTCATTTTCATAATAGTGTCAGTAGCAGTAAAATAGCTAGGGAGTTGCACTGTCATTATAAGAATGTCGGTGTAAATTTTGGAAAACTGAAGTGTAACCTATCTGATTCTGTAGTAAATGAGAGCTGTACCTCAACGAGCCAATGTCTTATTGGTTTACTAAGATTTATAGAGAGGAATAACCCCACTCAAGCAATCTGGATAGGTACTC
This sequence comes from Pseudonaja textilis, assembly GCF_049901715.1. Taxonomy (NCBI): domain Eukaryota; kingdom Metazoa; phylum Chordata; class Lepidosauria; order Squamata; family Elapidae; genus Pseudonaja; species Pseudonaja textilis. The sequence goes on along the minus strand of NC_141992.1, from coordinate 67,468,506 downwards.
ATTAATCCACCAGAAGTTTCAAAGTTGAGATATTCCATTTTGAGCAAATTGCAATGCAGATTGAAAAATGTACTTGGCAATACATCCAGTATCTGAATCAATAAACTTTCAGGGGAGGTAGACAAACACACTTGTAACATGTTTTTAAAATATGAAATATCAATGTTCAGGACATTTTCTAGAGTTTGGAACATTCTAAAGTCGTGATGGCTAACCATTTTGTTGTCTCATGCTGAAAGTGCACGTGTGCACACATGACGGTGTGCACGTTTGCCTGCCCCCATAATGCAATGTGTGCATGACCCCTTTCTGCTTGCCCCACCCTCCTATGAATGCATGCATGACCCTACCCCATCCTCCAGATATGCATGCACGACTCCCTGCCAAGTTCCCCTGTCCCTTGCACATGTACACATGACTTCCCGCACCCCATTTTGGACTTAGTAGGCCTCCCTGCAGCTTCCTGGGAGCAAAAATGGGTAGCAGGGAGCCATGCTGTACACCCTGCACCCTGTTTTGGGCCTAATAGGCCTCCCTACAGACTTCTGGAAGCAAAAATAAGGCACAGGGGGGTGCAAAACGTGCAATCACTGAACCGGTTGTTTTGGGTGGAATCCCACCCCTGGTTGGATAAATCCACAGAGTAAATTCCTATGGAATTGGTTGAAGCATGGTCTTGCTCAATTATCTGGGCAGTGTTGAACTCATTGGCCTTGAGGATAAATGGACACTGCTGAATGAAGTTATCTTTTACCATGTAATTAAGTGTCATGCCCCTCGTGGAAACTGACTCTGAGGGAGAGGAGGAACAGCCAACAGGGAGTGGAAGTGTGGCTCTGGAGGTTGGGGAGGAGGTTGGGGAAGGGCAGAGGCTGGCTGAGCAGTCAGAGGAGGACCCAGGCCCATCCCCTAAACAACCTAGGCCATGTAGGGAAGAGAGGATAAGGGAGAGATATGGTCTCCTTGGGAAGAGAGGGCCTTATTCCTCTTCATGGGCTGCAGGGTTGAGAACTGAATAAGAGTTTGGACCTGAGTACTGGCAAATGCTGGAAACAAAACATGTTTTATTTTGGTCTGAAGTTATCCTGGTTGGCGTCCTTCCTGTGCCTTGTTATCTCCTTGAATTTGGTAAATCCTTCTCTTGTTCCATTGTGGAAATTTCATCATTGTAGTTCATTTGGTTTTTTATTTCATCTCTATCTGCTCATTAAATCCAGACTGTATTGCTTTCTTTTGAAGACTATTTTTGAGTATGTTTTATCCCCAAATGAGTATTATTGAAAAGTGAGGCCAAATTGGAGGCATTAAAGGACATTTATTTACATTTTAGATTTTGTTACATTTGTGTTGCACCCTGGGTCATCACGTTAAGTATCAGTATCCTGATGATAATATCCTGATGATAATATCCTGATGATATGTATGTATGTATGTATGTTTGTAGGTAGGTAGGTAGGTAGGTAGGTAGGTAGGTAGGTAGGTATATGTATAATTGGATTGCTGTAGAGGTCTTTCCATGTTTTGGTCTGGATATTTATTTATTTATTTATTTATTTATTTATTTGTCAAACGCTTACAATATAACAGAAACAAGAATAAACTTAAGTTTAAATACAAGAAATAGGAACTAATAATTGGGGACAATATGACAGGGATGTTAGGCACGATTGTGCGCTTATGCACTCCCTTACAGACCTCTTAGGAATGGGGTGAGGTCAATAGAGATTAGTTTGAGGGTAAAGAAGTAGGGATTTGAGCAGACAAATCCACTCTGATGCTGAAATCGTACTTTCTGCAATCAAATTTGAGTGATTTACATTTAGTTTATATCTGTTGTGTGCTCTTGTGTTGTTGTTGTTAAAGCTGAAATATTCATTAACTGGTAAGAAGTTGTAACATATGATTTTATGTACTATGCTTAAGTCCAATGTTAGTCGGCATAGTTCAAAATTGTCTAAGCCTAGAATCTCAAGTCTGGTGCTGTAGGGTATTCTGTTGTGAACAGAAGAATGCTGTACTTCAGTGAGACAGTGTGGCTGTGAATTTTATTCTCTGGATCTGACAGGGTACCACTTCCCCAAACAGGGTTGACATACAATCTGGGGGGAGGGGGGCAGAGTGAGATTCATGGCTTCATACAGAGCAGCCTTGAGCAAGTATGCATTTCCAGACATCCGTCTGGTACACCTGTTGTGTGCCAGTTCCTAGATTAGGAAGCTTTTCTTACAATCATTCATAGTTTGATCACCTTGTGATAGATTTAACGTGAATTTGCCTTAAAAAGCATTCAGAAGCTGGAGCTCCTCCAGAATGTGGTGTTATGGGAAGTTCAAGGTATAAAACACCTATGTAACATCAATGTTATGTGAGCAGCATTGGTTTCCAAGTGTGATTCAAGATTCTATCTTTAAAGCCCTACATGGCAAGGACAAAAACATTTAGGACCACCTCTCCCTATTAGTGACTATCTATCGTCACCCAGACATGGAAAGATGGTCTTGTAGAACAGCCCTTTCCCTGAGGTTCAGATGGCTCCACACTTTCAGATAGCCTAAAAAACTTGGTTCTTTCCTCAAATTTTAGAACTTGATTTCTGTACTTTCTCCTGCACTGATTGAAGCATTGAGAATTTTTACCCGATATATTTAATTGTCCTTTCTGTTCTTTTTATTGTTATAGTTTTTATTATCCTTTATTAGCCACTCAGAATGATTTGATTAGGAAGAGTGGAGATACAACTTCCAGAATGGTGATTTATGGATTAAAAAGGGTTAAATATGGGAAGAAAAGGAATTATATAACTTTAAAGAGAGAGAGGGGTTAATAACTTTGTAACTGTTACAAAGAAGTTTCTCTACATATCTTTTCTTTTCTTCTTTTTCTAATTGTACTGTTCTTCACACTTTTTCTTATCTTTTCTCTTTTTCCCCCTTACTTTTTACTTTGTATTACTTCATGCCTCCCTTCTACGTGAGAATCTTTAATAAAAAATGCAAAATAAACAAATACCTACAACTCTATATGTGACCATAAATAAACTTCATTGAATTGAATTGAAGAGCAAGTGGAGATAAGATTACATATTAAAAGGAATGCTTCAGAAAGGTTTTAAAACAATAATTATCTGATTGCAAACTTGTTTGTGAACAATAATTAATCAGGACACCTTAGAATTCTCCTTTACAGAATCCTGGAAAGAAAGAAAAGAGACCAATTCTGAATCAGTACTACCTTTCAATAGCTCAGAAGATAACAATAATAATTTCCCAATATTTAATTATGTTTTATTACCAAGGCCTGAGAATTATCAAATCATTGTGAACATCTCCAAGGATTCCTTTCTTTTTCAAGCCCTTCCCAAACATAAAACCTAACAGGTAAAACTTTTGTCTCAAATGCTCTAAATGTCTTGTAACCCAGATACATATTTTTAGATTATTTCACTGGCTGCACACTAGTTTGATACAAGGTGGATCTGGCATACATGTGGTCTCAAAACATGTTCTAAGCTTAAACAAATGTGACCCTAATTCAAGTCTGTGACTCACCCCTTTAAATATGACCCAGCATATTGTATTTATCTGTGACTCACCTTTTTAATTCTAGTTCTGGGCATGATTATTTTTCTACGAAGAATCTCAGTTAAACAAAAGGCAAGTATTTTCAGAACTGGAGATGAATCCAATCCAAGGATTGCAGATATATGAAAAAGAAGCATCACGGCTGAAAATACCATTTCAGGCAAAAGTAATTCCTAAAAAAATACATTATAAGTCTGCCAGTATTAGAAATATTAGGCTTCTTTTCATTTCTAAGGTGATGTGGTGGTTCAGTGGACACTGGTTTGAGACCCGAGTGTCATGCGACAGGTGAGCTCCTATCCTTGCCTCAGCTTCTGCCAACCTAGCAGTGTGAAAGCATACATTGGTGAGTAGATAAATAGGTGCCACTTTGGTGGGAAGGTAACAGCGCTCCTTGTCATCATGTTGGCCACGATCACAGAAATGTCTTTGGACAGTACTGAGTCAGTGGCCTTGAAATGAAGATGAGCACTGTCCCCTATTGTCAGTAATGAGTAGCGGAGTAAAATTTGCAGAGAAACCTCTCATTAGTGGCAAATATCTATAGCTCAGGGGTAGGGTGAGGATGAAGTTTCATTCTCTGAAATTTGTGGCTTAGTTTTCAAACATTTCATTACCAGGCTAGGTAAAATCTTCAGTGGAGTTTAGGCAGTGGTGGATTCAAATAATTTAACAACCGGTTCTCTGTGCTAATGATTTCTTCCAACAACCAGTTCACCAAACTGTTCAGAAAGTTAACAACTGGTTGTCCCGAAGTGGTCTGAACTGTCTGTATCACATCACTGAGTTTAGGGATGTCAGGTGTTCTTCTGTTTATAAGGGCTTCAGGTGAGTGTGTATCAAGTGAGGGTCTTGTGACAGGTCAGTTGTGAGTCATCAGTGAAAAAAAATAGCCAGTGAAGTCACAACCCCTGCTGGAGAGATTTCAAAAGATAAAATGGAGGAGAAAAGCTTATGCTTTCTTACGTATTCTTCTTGAGTGGAGAAAAACTATGATAGGGATAATTTCTCAAGTTTGCTTATAACTGCTCTTAATAACTTTCCTGTAAACACCAATCAGATGGCTATCACTAAATGGAAATGATGATTTAAAGGCAAAGAGTTGTTTCATAAAAGACATTCAGGAAATTTAGGAAACATGTAATTTAAAGTTTTATTAAAAATTAAAGGACAAGTATAATATAATAATGGAATATTATTGCATTAATGTCCATGTATGCAGACTTCTTTGTGAAATATTGAAGTAAGATTCATTGTAGACCTATTTACTGCTTCATAAATCCAAGGACAAATAAGCTAACTTAATCTATAGGATAAAATTTTATACTAGGCAATAGCAAATTTCTATGTCTGTCTTTCATTCAGAAATCTGGTGAATTGGCTTTGACTAAACAAAACAAAATGTTCTCTTTTTGAGAAAAATATGTATGAGGTTAAAAATCATATTTATAAGTATATAAGAAATTATACAATCTTGGCATGCTGTGAAATAATATCTTACTCCCATTTCCAGTATCTCAATATATTATTAATAATATACGTCTGTAGAATGCTTGTGTTTAAATTCTCCATTCTGGAAAAAAAATCAAAGCAAAGGAATATAACAATTTAGGTTTAAATATTATTTTTGAAGTTTTACACTATTAAATCATCAAAATCTACCCAGAAATTAAATAATAATAAACAGAGATTTGGTTGGCATTTCAAAATAAGACTATGGCTTTTCAAACTATAATGAAGAAAATGATTATCACATCATAAGTAGAATCTCTGCTAATGCTTATTAAGACTTTCTTTGTATGATACCCTGTTTCTCCAACAATATGGCCTCCCCCAATAGGAAGTCCCAGCATGTTTTATAGGCATGAAATGAAATTAAGCCCCTCCCCCCAAATTAAGGCCTATATTAAAACATGTGAAATGGGGGTGAATGGTGGGGGGGGCTTGCTGTTAGGAAGTACTTTTGTTGCACACCTGGATATGGTGCTGCCTGCGTTGACCCCGATACTAAGTGCCTCACCAATGCCAAGGTCAACATCCAAGCTGTCGCTGCCTGCCTGCCCAAAGATGCAAGGGAGGGAATTAAGTCACCCCCAAAAAAGATGGCCTAGCCATTTTGGGGGGGCTCAAAAAAAAAAAAAGACCCGGCCTTATTATATGAGAAACACGGTATATCCTGGACACTAGGAATATACTAGTGTCCAGGTTCTATTTTCTACTTTTAATGTAATTCTCTATGCAAATAGCATGTATTGTATTCTGGAGAAAGTGTGGGAATCTTGAATATGTCAGTGACATCTGCAATCTGTGAAATTTACCACACTGTCAGGCATCAGTTTTAGAAAATTAAGAATATTGACTACAAAGCTAATATATTTTCATTTACACACCTTTCAGCAGAATTTTAGGAAATTTCCTTAGGTAAATAAGCACAGAACAGCTACATAAACCACTGGTACTTATTTATAGTTAAACCCCTGAGAAATATGAAAAAGCTATAAATGTATTAAAGTAGAGGATGATCAATATTGATACATAGTCAGATCATAGTAAAATGTTCATATCTTGAATTTGCATCCCTAGGTAGAAAGATACCTTGAATATATCTTTATAGTGAAATATTGTAGAATAGTCTTTGCTCAGCAGTTCTAGAAAACAGGCATTAAAATGCCTTATTAGGAAGATATTTGTTGTGGTCTGTCGACTGCAGGCCCCTCAAGCAACCGAATAAGAGGAGGAGGCATGAGAGTCAGGGTCAGCATCAAGACAACCTGAGAGCTCCAAGGAGGAAGAGGGAATGGCGCTGGCAGAGAGAGGGAGGGCAGAGCCTGGGCCATCCATCAGCCCTCAGATGGACAATCAACAGCACCCAGGTCTGGAGGTGGCTGATGAGGAAGAGGAGGAACAGCTGAGTCCAGTGCCTGATGCATGGATGCACAGAAGGCAGAGGAGAAGAGAGCAATGGAAATGTGTGTGCCGATCCTTAGGAAGGAAGAGCCACTGCTGCTAGTGAAGTCCCACCCTAGCTCTGGGGATAAAAGGCAGCGGGCAGAGATGAATATATCTGGCAGACAACTATTCATCTTCCGTCTGAACAAACTTGTTAACCTGCGGTGAAAGAGAAACTTTTTTAAAGGAATCTTTGAGTTAACTTCAGAGGCTTTGTCATGTTTGGGGAGCTAGGTCAAAACGCTTTGTATTCTTTGGTATGTTGAATAGTAACTCTTACAATTGAAAAACATAAACGTAATATTTCAGGTCTGATATACCTAATTGTCTAAAAATTTATGTTAAAATTAATGTATGGAAAATTAGATATATCAGACCTGAAATATTACTTTTGTAGTTTTCCCAATCTGGAAGGAAGGAAGGAAGGGAGGGAGGGAGGGAGGGAGAGAGGGAGGAAGGAAGGAAGGAAGGAAGGAAGGAAGGAAGGAAGGAAGGAAGGAAGGAAGGAAGGAAGGAAGGAATAGGTTTATTGTTATTGCTCTTTCTTGCCATATGCTAAAATAAAAAATATCTAAATTGATTGGAAATGTTCAAGCAGGATCAACATTTTAGAAATAACAGACATTTTAATTTCAGCTTTTCTGCCAAGAAATTAAAAAGTTTCTCTCCTGACTTTAAGTTCTGTTTAAACTATTCATTGAAGAAGGCCATAACTGATGTATCTTTAATTAACACCAATCTGTTGTAATAATTACTTAAATAACTAAATCAACTTGGCTAATATGAAATCCAGCTGATGCTTGAAGATATTTTTGCAACTTTTTAATTCATTTTGTTAGCTTAATAAATGTAGATCAAAGTTTACCTCTACTTCTTCTAGTGTATAAAATGTACTCAGCTGAAGTGCTGGGGGTGGGGGTGATATGCCCATTGTTTGTTTATTATATTTCTACCAGAGGTGGTATTCAGCAGGTTCTGACCAGAGCTGGAGAACAGGTAGCAGAAATTTTGAGCAGTTCAGAAAACTGGCAAATACCACCTCTGGCTAGAGATTTTATAATATCTTTCCCCTGCCACGCCCACCAAGCCACACTCACAGAACCAGTAGTAAAAAAAATTAAATCCCACCACTATTTTTTTACCCTTCTTGATCAAGAGCAGGGGATCCCAATCCCAGGTCTGTGGACATCTACTGGTCTGCAACCCACTGGGAACCAGTCTGTGCAAGTGGTGGATGAGTGTGCACAGCTCCATTCGTGTATGTGCAGGATGAGGTTGCATGCACGAAATCATTCACTCCTCTCTTCCCGCCTCTACTGCCCACTGCCACGACCACCTACCACCATTGCTGCTGCCAGACTGAGAGCCAGGAAAAGTTGGAGACTGTCTATCTAGAGCTCAATAAATATAAGGAATATTCCTTCCTTCTAATTTTCTTCATAGCAACATGATTGGGCTGAATGCAAGTTACAAGCCTCCTTATGTTTCCTAGGTCACCTAGGTCTTCCCAGCCCAAGTCTAGCACTTTAACCAATTCATTGCACTAGCTAAATTAGGATTTTGAATGAAAATATACACAAATATGTGGCAGGAAAGGGAAATTACTATTTAGATGAATGAGTAGTAATTACATTACTTCTAATTTGAATGAACTATATGTAAACAAAAGCTTTATTTGCCAAATGTACTGATCCCAAAGGCCCACTTAGTAAGCATGCACATGCTGCCATCTTGCATGTCTCTACATTGCATACAGGTTTTCATTGAAGAATATAGACATAATTACTTATTCTGCCTTGAAACACCCTCCATTTATTATTTCCAGAGACTGAAGTTTAAGGACACAACCTGAGAGTTTGGAGTGTAGTTTGTAGTGTAGTTTGTAGACATTCCAAAGAGAGCTATTTCCAGTTCAGATAATCCATGAAGTGTTCAGGAGCAACATAAAGGTGAGGTGGGCAGGGCAGAGGAAAAAAGGCATGGTTATTAAGCAGACATCTTGGTTTGGCACAGAGACAGATAAGATTTTAAGGGGCTGTAATGTGGTAGGTACATTTACAAAGTGATTACAATTGGAGACTTGCCTATCTGTAAAAAGGCTTCTTGGTAGGCTTTGCCAGTCTCAAAGTACTAATTTATTAGATAACATCAGGATTTTCCAACAATGCCCTCAAATATTAGAATCAGACTTTCTAGGTTATGCAGGCAACTAAACATGATGCAAGAGATTAATAGACACCAAAGTAGGAACCTAGGCACCCTGCACCTATGGATACTTTATTGTTTATTCCTGGCTTAATTTGTGAGAAGCCAAAAAGAAAGCAGGTTTAATTTGTACTCTTCCTTAGTCGCTGCTTTTTAAGTGTGACTCTAGCATGACACTGACAGATCAAGTGTAAACCACTGCTTGAAAAAAGAAATTATGCATGTCTGGTTGGTGTAATAAACCATTCTATGAAATATAATGCTGCCTTCTGTTTGATCAAGTGTATATGAGATAAGGGACATGTATATGAGATAAAATAAGTGAGATAAGTGTATATGAGATAAGTGTATATGAGATAAGTTTATATGAGATAAGGACACGATGGCTCAGTGACTAAGTCACTGAGCTTGTCGATCAGAAAGGTCGGCAGTTCAGTGGTTCGAATCCCTAGCACCACATAATAGAGTGAGCTCCTGTTACTTGTCTCAACTTCTGTCAACATAGCAGTTTGAAAGCATATAAAAGTGCAAGTAGAAAAATAGGGACCATCTTGGTGAAAAGGTAACAGGGTTATGTTCGCCTTCGGCGTTTAGTCATGACTATGACCATGGAGACATCTTTGAACAGCGCTAGATCTTCGGCTTTCTAACGGAGATGAGCACTGCCCCCTAGAGCCGGAAACGACTAGCATGTATGTGCGAGGGGAATCTTTACCTTATATAAGATTAACCAGAAAAACCATCTCCTTTATAACTTCAACTGTCCATAATCTAGGAGAGATCATTGAACATGTCCAACATAAAGCTGAAATGTCATTGATAAGTAGACTACTTACTCTGACAGAAAGTTTAAAAGATAGTATTAAGTCAATTAATTTGCAGATTCCCTCAACAACCTCATTCTGATCTTCAGGTAATTAGGACATAGAATCATTGGGCTAGAAGCGACCTCAAAGGTCCAACCTCTCCTCAAGACAAGAGACCTTATACCATCCCTGTCAAATAGTTGTCCAATTTTATTTTTCAAAACCTCCAGTGATGGAACTTCCACACTTCTAGGAGGCAAGCTATTCCATGGATTAACTATTCTCATTTTCAGAAAAAAAAGTCCTTACTTATGGAAGAACAAAGTTGGAAGGGACTTTGTAGGTCTTCTAGTCCAACCCCCTGCTCAAGCAGGAAGACCCTATACCATTCTGGACAAATGGATGTCTAGTCTTTTCTTAAAAACCTCTGGTGATGGAGAACCTGTAATATCTGGAGGCAATTAGGTTGGACCTCTCTTTAACAAGTTTCCACCCATTACTTTTTCCTTTGCTCTTGTGTTTTGGAGAAGAAGTCAATCCCCTTTTCTCTATGCCAATCCCTCAGTTATCGTGTCTCCTATAATTCTGCTCTTTGATGGGATAGACATTTCTATCTCAACCATTCATCATAGATTTAGCCTTCAGACCCCTTATTATCTTTGTTGCTCTATGTTTTTTTAAACATTTTTAAATACAATTTTTTAAAATAAATATTTGTACTTTTTCTTTAAACTTTAAGTTTTTATATGAATACTTCAGTAAGAATTCATCGTCATGTTCTTTTCCAAAATAAACATGCTTGCCAGTTTACAGAAAAATATGGCTGACAGAATTCCATGCTTTGATCAACATTTTCTCCATATTTCTTAATAAGGATTTACATATTTTATTTCTTCTTAGACACACAGGACTTCTGCATGCAGTTGGCCTTGTGAGCTCAGAATAAGAAAGGTTGACCTATGTTTTTTCAGTTTGTGAATAAATACTATATTTGTATTTATTTACACATTCAGATATTTGTGTTTGCCAATGACCTCTGGGTGATGTTACAATATAACTGCATAGGCCAGTGGCCCTGTTTTACTACTCTTCATTGGGCATGACAACCACAATGTGGTTACCTTGGTTACAGTTGCTATGGAAGGGAAGTTTCAACGATGCTTTAAAATGACTCTGAGATGGTAAAATACGATTTGTAATGGACAAAAGAGCAACAAATTTGCAATGGTAGTTAGCCATTCCTTAAAAGGCTATTCCTTAAAAGGCTAACTACGTTAGTTAAAATTTCTGGTCAGAATAGATACTGCCAGGGAAGAAATGGCTACCAGAAGGTCACTAATAGGGGAGCGCATAACTGCAGCAAGAGGAAGAACCAGTGAGCAGATCAGCTCTTCATAATCTCTCTCCAGACAAGGAGAATACATGAGATCACCCATAAGTGTTCTATATAGTTGTTCCTCATAAACAGACTGCAGGACAGCAGTCACTGATGGGTTTAAGACTCTTGGAGGGAATTGTTTTTGCTCAAACACTTTCAAAAGGGTTGCATACTTTCTTTTCTAGTCACTTTTAAAATGAACCCATGCAACAAAGTCATTTTAAATAAGTTTAAAATGTTATCTGTTCAGATATCAAGTAAAGAAGAAGGCTGATAGGAAACATAATTGTGCCATGCACATTTCTCAATAGGTTACACAATGTGTAATATTATACGAAAGAAGTGGGGAATAAAATTGATAGAAGCTATCTAATATTTTAGAATGTAAATCAGAAACATTTATCAACAGAGGAGTTTGATACTGTTCTTAGAAAAGTCATAGAGGAATATTACATTCTGACATCTTTATTCTATAAATTGTGGGTAATTGAACAAGTGGTGGGACGAGAGGCACAGGAAAAGAACCCAAAATGATGAAAAAGGAAACATATTTTTTAAAGAAGCATTTATGTGCTTCTTTTGTTAATCTCTGGTACACTTATATATTAATGGAATCCTTCCCCTATTCTGAATAAACTTATTTGAACTGCTGTTTGATAGTTTGTGAGTATGGATGTGTGTTAACATGAGTGCATGTATACATGCATATGTGTGTGTGAGTGTGTGTGTGTGTGTGTGTGTTTGATGACATGGATAAATATTGGCCCTAGAAAATGGATCTGTCTAAACATTTTCCTTACTAAATTTGACAGATTTATTTATTTATATTAACGCATATTAGATTCTATCCTGTTTTTCAATATTTCATCAAATTGTAGCATAACTATGAAACAAAAATAATGCCACACATTATGCTGTGGATACTTGACTTCAGGTCTTGGGTGAATTAAAAGGCTGCAGTCTGCAACACATTTAATAATGCAGCTGTTTATTTGAAACAGAGAAACCTTCTGAGGTGGGATGAGAGAACTTAATAATGAAGGCAGCATCTCACTATCACAATCCAAGCTTCCCCTTTTCTACATATGCCATGACAATGTATCAAAAAGCTATGTGTCCATTATGATGATAGTGTTGCTACTGTAATTTGTCTCCTTTGCAGACACCTCTGTTTGAAATATCAGGGACATCAAAACTAATGGGTGGCTGTAGTTAATTATGAAGAATGGTCCATACCCCACCACAAAATAGGTTAAAAATCTGCTATCATTTTTATCAGTTCCAAGGCTGTGTGTAAAAAAAAAATATTTTTACATTAGTAGCATAAATACACAAATATTGGCATAAGATGCATAAAAAACCCACGAACAACACTGCATATGAAAATAAATATGAATGTACGTGTTAATTCTTTTTCATGCAACAGTGTGAAAATTCACAGAATGAAAGCTGAATATATGTGATGCCATCAAGATCCAAAAGAAATCTGAATCGTACTTCTCTAACAAACCTTTTTTTTTAAATTCTAAAACATGCAGATTATGGCTAGTTGAGATAGGATAAATTTGGTACAGAGACATTTTCTTGTTCCATCACCATCAATATTTGTTCTTCTTTCACTGGAGGCAGTGAAAATAGGACTTGTGAGAAATATTCATTCAAGAAGATGGAAGATGACTATGTCATTGCTCCTTTTGCTTACCCTACTCATAAGTCACTTGTTGACTGCCTAATAGTAGAAATGGCTTTAATTTATTTGATTCACTGATTATTCTTTTCCTTGACGTCTCATCTCCCAATTTTACTTTTTCCATCACCATTCTTCTCTACTGGCAAGCTCAGGGATGGATTAGATGGCAGTGTCCACCAGATTCTAGTTGCTGAACATTTTGGGTGTCTTGGTAGACCACACTGTACTCTTGAGTCAGTAAACTTCAGCTACTAAAAGATCCAATGCATCAATAAAAGGTACTCTATGGTACACAGATCAGACCACACTTGAATATATTCTGGCTGCTGCAATAAAAAGGTTGCTGAAGAAATAGAACGGTACAGAGAAGACCATCAAAGAAAGTGAGGAGCTTGAAGGCTACAAAAAAAAAAACCTGTTAAAGGAAGTGAGTATGTTTAGCCTAAAGCAAGGGTCTTCAAACTTGGCAAGTTTAAGACTTGTGGACTTCAACTCCCCAAATTCCTGAGCTTACATGATTGGAGGAGGAATTCTGGGAATTGAAGTCCACAAGTCTTAAACCTGTCAAGTTTGAAGACCCCGGCATAAAGAAAAGAAGACTAAAGGAAGAGACTAATGCAGTTTTCCAATACTGGAAGGACTGTCACAGGGGAAATGGTGTGGATTTATTATCTATAAGTAAGATAAAATCAATTGGTGAAAGATTTACAGAGGGAGATCCAAACTCAAAATAAGTAGAAATTTCCTGCCCATTAATGTATTAAGCAATAGAACAGCCTATCCCTTTGAGTCTCAGGTACAAAGGTATGTGAAAGAAGGAGGCAGCTTGTTGGTACGATCAGTTGCATAGGGCTTTTTCACTGGACCAGATGAATAATGATAATTAGAAAGGGGAAAATACAACAGCAATAACAATAACACTTAGACTTATATACCACTTCACAGTGTTTTACAGCCCTCTCTAAGCAGTTCACCAAATCAGCATATTGCCCCCAACAATTTTGGGTCCTCATTTTATCCACTTTGGAAGGATGGACGGCTGAGTCAACCTTGAGCCTAGTGGGATTTGAACTGCCAAATTGTAGGCAGCTGGCTGCAGCAGAAGTAGCTTGCAGTACTGAGCCACAGAAGCTCCTATACAATAGTTCCAATAGGCTGTCTTCTGCCTTCCCAAATTTCTTTTTATAATGTATTATGAAGTTTTAAGAAATAAATTACAGTACTTTTCAGAATAAATATTTTACCTATAATAAATATGTAACAATCAGGTAGCACACCACAAAACAGACAGATAAAATAGTATATTTTAGTACCTACTAGCTTTGTTTCTGTTCATTTACTTGGTAATAAATTTTCTTTCATATTATTGTCATTGAGGTAATTAAGATATTCACAAATTGTTCACAGTCTTATCTTTGAAAGCTTTTCTAATAAGTTCCTTCTGACCATTGCGGGAAACAGGGTGATATTGTTTACTATTTGAGTTTTTGAGTTGTATTAGTATTGGGGTCCCCAATCAAGGAACTACCAACTCAGATAAACAATTAAACAGTAAAAACCCTAACCCTAATCGAGGAATCATTAAGACCACTCCCACCAACACAACAGAACAAGCCACTTCTATATAAACAGAGAACAAACTCCACACTCTTCTAGCACTGATAATATTACTTAGTTGTATAATGTCTTCAAGAAAACAACCAGATGCAGAGAGTAGTCCAACCTGAGCTACAAACATTATCTTATATTGGTGCAGGATAATATGCTAGGATAGGTTGGTATTGATTTTGGATTCCTTCCAGCTGCATATGGTTATTAGATTACAGCAACAATAGAGTTTGCTGCTCTTTTGACAATCTATTGATGATGCAAACTAGAGAGAAATTGGCATGGTGCCTAACATGCCATCAATGACACCACCATAGTGGCTAATGATGAAATTGGCAATTTATAGCATCAGCTTCTGCCTGACCACAACTTTGGAGAAGGCACTGCAAGCCTTAGGCCATGTCCTTTAGCCCAATGAAACATGATATGAAAATGAAGACAAAGTTAACCAGAAGCAAAAAAAATATTATTACATGAAACCATGGTGAAGATTAGTCCTTATTCAGACTAAGCAGTGTTATAAAAATGAGATAGCCATTGTAAAATATGAACCAGTTTCTCAAATTTGACAGAGTAAACATTATTTTGCAGATATGCTCACCTGCACATCTGAGAATCACACTCTTTGCATTGTCATCTGTGTTTAATATGAGAGATCATAAAGTTCTTCCAGATCAATTGAAACATGGATAGTTCAGTGTTTACCTAGTTTTTGACTGATTTACTTAACTGATCTCAATTTGTATCTTACGCATTGAAGTATTTGGCTGAAGTTAATGTAGTTCCCTGGAGCTTTGTTCTTAGCTCTGTGTTTTGCTATTTATACAACCTCAACGGCTTTGGTTTTTCTAACAGTTTGTACTCAATATTCATTGTTTTCCTGATAAAACTCAGCCTTGCCTCCCCCTGTCCCTTCCTCCTCTCTCTCTGTTTTAAAATTTTGTTTATCCAGTCTGACAAGAGCTTGAACATAAAATGTACCAACATTTATTTTTAACAGAATGCCTCACGGAAGGAATTCTTATTAAATAGAGCACCTGGCTATGTATGGGAGATTTGCTTATTTTTCTAAAACATAGATTGATGGTGATCACCCAACTTTTGCAGATGTTGCTAAAAGTTAATCCTGCTTATGCCTTTTGTCCAATTGGTGTCAGCTGTGGTCCAAAAAAACTGCATTGCTATTTAATAAATGTTCCATAATGCTTTTGAATGAAGAGATTTATGGTTTGTTTACTTCTTACCTGTGAATTTACTTCCTCACCTGTAAATTATGTTTTATCTTCCAACTGTCTTGCCAGAACTGTGCATATGGTGCAAACTGGAAAATATCCTGTGCTGAATATTAGAGTTTTTGTAATTCACAATTTAGCACAACCTAGGTATATTCCATTCACTGTAGGTTTATATAGTACTAGACCATTCATCACCCATTGAGTCATTGTTTCAGCTGTGTCATCCTATTGCTATTGCTCATCCTAGGTGAGCAGATACAAAAAAAATATCTGTGGGAGTAGGGACAATGTCTGATTTCTTGCCAGTTTTCCCCCTGACTCTGCTTGTGGGAAACTTGCAGGGAAGAAGTTAATGGGGAAGCTATTAGCAGGGGTGGGTTTCTACTGCTTCTGTCCACCTCTGTAGAACTGGTAGCTCTGAAGAGCAGCAAACATAGAACCGGTTCTATGTCTGCAGATGTTTTTGCCCACCCACCCACCCACCTGATCTTTATTTCCTGATTTTTTCATTTCAGCTCCAAACGAGCCACAGCTGCAGTTAAAAAAGCAGGAAAACAGGGCTGTTTCAAAGCCTGCGTCTCTGCACACAGCATAATGATGATGATTTACAGGCGCATGGCTCACAGCGTGCAGGGAAGCTCGTAAATCCCGAACCAGTAGTTAACCCTGTTGTATCCCACCCCTGGCTATTAGGGAAGGTCCAAATTGCTGGGATAAGTCTCCCTCATCTGTGCTGACTATTTGTGCACCCCTGTGCACCTTCTCTGACCCACACAAAACCCTCGTTGCATCTTCCCTGCCCTGTGCTGAATCCTCCTTCACTGCACCTCTCAGGCACATCCTTTTACTCTTGATCCACTCCTTATCCTCCCTGACCCTTCCCACACCTTTCACATTGCTTCCTTTCCCAGGTACAACTTACCTGCCTGCTGGCCTTAGATTTGCAACTTCCTGCCAGCTTCCCCGCTTGACTTTGTTTGTGGGAAGCTGACAGGGAGATTCAGCAATCACAATTAAGTTTAGACTCCCTCCTGGCTTTCCCACTGACTTATAGAAAGCTGTCACGGAGCACTAGAAATAACAATGATATACTGTAGTTGAAGTGATCTCAAATTTGCTAAATTTCATTCCACAGGAGTAATGGATTTTGGCTGCATTCTATACATTACCCTCTTTCAGGTAACTTGGTTCAAAAGTTGTTGCCCTCTGATAATTATTTATTTACTTGTAAAATGTATTGGCCGATCATCTTACCACAAGGTAACTCTGGGTGGCTTACAGTCTTAAAAAGATAAAGATAAGAGATCTTTATAAAAGATAAAAACTATACAAAACACATAAAAACATTAAAACACATAAAATACTATGAAGAACCAAATACTGCGGCCCAAATAAAAGATGGGAGGGTGGGAGTAGATTGGGGGAGATAGGTTCTGTTGCTAATCTATCAACCACCTCCACTATGACCCGCATGGGACACCCAAGATAAGTGGCAGAGTCAAATCTTTAGGCTCTTATGGAAGATCAGGAGGGTTGGAGCTGACCTCGCTCTGGAGGGGCGGGGGCTAGATGTTTAAAAGTCAGGAGCAACAGCAGAGAAAGGTCTTCTCTTGGACCCTTTTCCTGTGATATATCATTTCCCCAACTAAAGATTATAAACCAGCTGTGGGATTCAAAAATTTTAGCAATGGGTTCTCTGCCTGTTTCTGGGTGGGCGTGGCCATGGTGGGCGTGGCCTAGTCGGCCTCCTGGACCATGGCAGGGGGCATTTTTGCCTTATCTGGGCTTCGGAGGCTTTTTTTGAGCCTCCATGAGGGTGAAAACAGCCTCCCCATGCTTCGGAGGCTCTCTGGAAGCCAGAAACAGGCCCATTTCCAGCCTTCCTGAATTTCCAGGAAGACCATTTTTTCTCCTCCCTGAGCCTCTGCACAGGTCCTGCACTTACTTGTGTGGCTGCGTGGGGACTTCTGGGGAGGGAAGTGGGGGTGGGTGGGTGGGTGGGGCCAGACAGGAGTGGGATTTGGGGGTTCTCTGAATTGCACAGAATCTTAGCTAGGGGCTCTCCCGAACCCCTGTGAACCCCCAGCAGCCCACCCCATCATAAACAAAAAGACACAGGGTTTTCAGTAATATAGATATATAGATATCGAGTAAATGAAATACTCATAAGAAGACACTTATGCACTTACATAAGTAAAGAGAACAAGCTAGAAATCAACTACCCTAAAACTAAAATAATGGCATTTGCAAATCGTCCCCCAAAGTGTTCCTGGACTATTAACAACCATGCCATTGAACAAATGCAATACCTGGGAGTAATCTTTCAGGCTAATGGAAATAAAATGGCCCTTGCTAACTGTGCTTCGTAAAGTACACTTAAGAGGACAGCAGCTATTTTAAGATTCCATTGTTCCACAGGAGGGCAATGTATCCACAGCATCTAAGCTCTTTGAGGCCAAGCTCTTAACCCAATTACTGTATGGCACACAGCCTGCCCTCCACCACCACCCCCAATTCTGGACCATTGCAACTTGCTCAATCTAAAAATTTAAGAGTAATTTTTCAAGTTCTTAACTGTGTTTCCAGTGCTATCCTACATATGGAGGCTGGAATGGTAACAATGGAGAGTAAAACATAGCATTACTGGACTGGTTGAAGCTGACACTTTTCCTTATAGGCTTAGTTCCACTGACATTAAAAGATGGATTTCAAAGTGGAAACAAGAAGTTTACAACAAGCTCTCTTTCCTAGAATTTCCTCCCCCGCTTACTTACTATCTCCGAGCTGTAAGCTAGCAAGGGTTACGTGTAAGCAATGTCTGTCTGACATTGATTGTCAAACGGATGCTGGTAATACCATGAAGCTTCCCAACACAGACAGAAGAAGATATACGCTGACACCAGCTATGTATCTTACGCTGCTTAACATCCCAAATCAGAAAGGGCTTTTACCTGAGCCCAAAGCAATGCTCGCCCTTTAGCATGTCTGCTGAAATGCTGATTCTGTACTCATTATGAGTTTGTCCTTGCAACTCAGGACAATAGAGAATCAAGTTGGTCTAGGGGAGCAGTGGGATTCTACCTGTTCCACCCAATGTGCACGCTCAGCTTTCTACACACCAGCTGAGGCCTGCAGCACCAATCAGCTGAGAGGATAAAAAAGAAAAAAGAGCAGAGGTGAAAGGGAGGGCTGATCCTGCACTTTTGTCTACTTTCTGCTCTCAGCTGCTTTTTTTCCTCCGCTCATCTGATCGTTAGAGATTTTTTTTTTTACTACCAGTTGGTGGTAGTAGTAGTACCAGTTGGTAGTTTCGGGTTGGCAAGGCAGTGTACAAAATCAGAAAAGAAGACTTAAGAGCAATTGAACTTGTCTGAGACTGGATAAGCATAAGTGACTCAGGATTCACCATTGGCTTTGGGGTGCAAATGACAGGTCAGCTATAGTACCATACTATATATTTATCTCAGGTTTGACAGGGGTCTGTAAGAGACGTTTATCATTCTTAATTCCCTTTTGGATATTTTTCTGTTTTATTTACAAATGCACATTTAAATATACATTTGTGTGTCTGTGTATATGTATTTGTATAGTATTTGTATTTTACACTGCTATTTCAAATTTATATTATCCAGATAGTTAATTTTGATTTCTTGTAATCTTTATCTACATCACCCCCCCCTCTTTCTCTGTCTCTGTCTCTCTTTCTCTCTCTGTCTTTGTATGTGTCTGTGTGTGTGTCTCTGTGTCCCTGTTTCTCCCTGTCTATCTCTTACACCTACCTGTCTATCCTGCGTGTGTGTGTGTGTGTGTGTGTGTGTGTATTACTGATATAGTTCTTTTATTCTACTAAATCAAATTATTGGCCCCTCTAATTACATCTATGTCTATCATATTTGGCACTGGAATTTCAGAACTTCAACAAAGGCAAGGGTCTTTCTAAATTGAGCTATGAACTCATGTATTCCATATGTTATTTGTATACAAGCTTGTTCCTGCAAATGGGCAGTTTAATTAATATCTTAGCCAATTTATAATCAAAAGTTAAGGTCATTTTCTCAATAACATAATTAATATGAACATGAAAAGAGTTTTTTAATTGGCAAAGCAATTTTGACCTGGTTTATTTCCATATATATACAATTAAAGCTTGACATCCAGAAACAGGGCTCTTCAATTATGAACAAAACATAGGGGAAAACAAAACCATCCAAAACACTCTGCTTGCTCAGAAATTTCCATCTGCTATAGAAATAGCCTCACTCTTCAATACTCAGGACAGCTGGGCAGTGGTGAAGATAAAAACTGCCAAATGTTTATTCAGTATTGAGTGGCTGAATGAATAATCAAAGTCTTCATGCCATATGCATAGGGAGTTATTGTTTAGCCATTTTAATTTTATATATATATATATATATATATATAGATCTTTGGTTGTTCGGTTTTCTCCGCGTAAGATTTGAAGTATCTAGGCAACGTTTCGATGAAGTCTCATTCATCATCTTCAGGCTTCTGTCTCCAGCTCTGTGCTTCTCAGAGTAATGGAGATTGCAGCTGCTTCCTCCTTTTAACTGCCAGTGGGGTGGAACTTGATTGGGTGGGGGCTTGGCTGTGTTCTGATTGGGTGGGGGTGTGTTCTCATTGGTAGGGGTTTGGCTGTGTTCTGATTGGTTGGGGGTTAGCCGTGTTCTGATTGGTTGGAGCGTGTTCTGTTCAGGAGGGGCTTGGTTGTGCTCAGGTTAGTTTTAGTTGCTGGGGATTTGAGCTAGAGAGTTGTGATCTTGCTGTTTGGCTTCTAGTTCGTGGTCCTGCTGCATCTTCATAGTGGGTGTTGGTTTGCTTCATGTATGGCTCAGAGGGGTTTGAAGTGGGTAGTGATGCAGCTGCAGTGCAGCTTCTGGTCCATGGTCGTTTCTCATTTTCTGAATGGGTGGGAGTCTGTTTTCTACATTTCTACATATATATACACACACATATACATATACATATACATATACACATACATACACACACACACACACACACACACACACATACATACATACCAGTGGTGGGATTCAATGTTTTTTACTACTGGTTCTGTGGGCATGGCTTGGTGGGTGTGAAAGGCGAAGAATACTGTAAAATCTCAAGTCAGAGGTGGTATTTGCTGATTCTCTGAACTACTCAATTTTTTTGCTACCTTTTCTCCAGAACTGGTCAGAACCTGCTGAATACCACCTCTGGTACATACATACATATACATGTACATGTACATGTAAACACACACACACACACACACACACACACACACACACACACACACACACACAATATATATATATATATATATATATATATATATATATATATATATATATATGTTTTCTTAAGTTTTTGCGGGTACTTATGTGTATGGTATTCAGCTTTGTTCGGGTATTTTCCCACGTCATTATAGTTGTTCTTTTAAAGTTGTAGCAAGTTGAAAGCATGAATAGAAGAGATGATTCCACCAGACTGTCAATTATCTGGAAGCCTGAACTCTCAAACAAAAAATCTCCACACCACAAGCCAGGCAAACACCTGGGCACAAACAGATTCCCCCTGATACCTCCAGCTCAAACACACCCCGATCAGGCACCCAGATGAAACCTAGATTCCTAATAAATGACAGCCGTCCATTTATTCGGAGTCAAGCCACACTAAAAGCTTCCAATACAGGAAACACAATGTTGCCAGCCAATCAAGACAAAAAAAGCCACAAAACAGACAGAAGATATTAGAAACACCAATCAAGCAGAACACAGCAAACTCCAAGACCAATAAACACAGACCAAGACTCCCAACCAATCAGGATTAAGAAAA
The DNA here is from genome assembly GCF_049901715.1 of Pseudonaja textilis. Lineage (NCBI taxonomy): Eukaryota > Metazoa > Chordata > Lepidosauria > Squamata > Elapidae > Pseudonaja > Pseudonaja textilis. The sequence goes on along the minus strand of NC_141992.1, from coordinate 67,447,213 downwards.
AACCATTCTGGCACAGCAGTAGGCTAGTCCCAAATTTAAAATTGAAACAGTTGGGAAAGTCTGATTCACAGACGAACACAATACAGAAGCCTGATGATGGCAGATGAGATTCTGCCAAAACGTTGCTACAACTTTAAAAGCACAACTATAATGACGTGGGAAAATACCTGAGCAAAGCTGAATACCATACATACATACATACATACATACATACATACATACACCGCAGCTGCATCACTACCCGCTTCAAACCCCTCCGACCCATACATGAAGCGAACTGACGTGATGTGGCACGACCATGAATGCGAAGCCAAACAACAGGATCACAGCTCACCAACTCAAACCCCCTAGCAACTAAGACTAACCTGAGTATAGACAAGCCCCCACCTGAACAGAACACACCCCCAGCCAATCAGAACACAGCCAACCCCCCAACCAATCAGAACACAGCCAAACTCCCGACCAATGAGAACACACCCCCACCCAATCAGAACACAGCCAAGCCCCCACCCAATCAAGTCACACCGTCACTAGCAGTTAAAAAGAAGAAGCAGCTGCAAGCTCACATTACTCCGAGAAGCAGAAAGCCGAAGACACAAGCCTGAAGATGATGAATGAGACTTCATCGAAACGTCACCTAGATACTTCCAATTTTACACGAGAGAAAACCCAAATAACCAAAGATACACACACACACACACACTCACACACACACAGAGAGACAGATAATACATGCATATATACATACATATATACACACATACATATGAACTGATGTGGTTCCCATCTTCAAAAAAGGAAAAAAAAAAAACAGACCCAGGAAACTATAGATCAATCAGCCTAACATCAATACCTGGGAAGATACTGGAAAAGTTAATAAAAAAGCAGATCTGGCAACATCTAGAAACAAGTAAATAATAACTAGCAGCCAGCACGGGTTTGTTAAAAACAGATCATGCCGAACCAATCTTATTTCATTCTTCAACATAGTGACTAAATTAATAGACCAGCAAAATACTGTGGACATAATATATTTAGATTTCAGCAAGGCATTCGATAAAGTAGATCACAACCTACTTCTTAGTAAAATAGAAAAAAGTGGAATAGATAGCACCACCCCTAGATGGATTCCCAACTGGCTGGCAAACTGTACTCAATGAGTAGTCCTTAATGGGTCTAAGTCTACATGGAGGGAAGTAAGCAGTGGGGTGCCACAAGGTTCCGTCTTAGGCCCAGTACTCTTCAATATCTTTATTAACAACTTAGATGAGGGAATAGAAGGGGAACTTACCAAATTTGCAGATAATATTAAGTTGGCAGGAATAGCTAACACCCAAGAAGATAGGCTCAAGATTCAGATGGATTTTGAACACTGGGCCGTATCTAAGAAAATGAAATTCAGTGTAGAGAAAAGTAAAGTCCTACACTTAGGCAAGAAAAACCAAAAGTACACAGATAGACTGGGTGAATCCAGGTTCAATAGCAGTAACTGTGAGAGGGATCTTGGAGTCTTAATGGACAACCAGCTAAATATGAGCCAGCAGCGTGCAGCAGCAGCCAAAAAAGCTAATCCAATCCTAAGTTGTATTAACAGAGGGATACAATCAGGATCAAGTAAAGTACTAATACCACTCTATAAAGCCCTAGTAAGCCCACACTTAGAGTACTGCATCCAGTTTTGTTCACCACATTATAAAAAAGAATGTTGAGACTCTAGAAAAAGTAAAGAGAAGAGCAACCAGGATGATTAGGGGACTGGAGACTAAACATATGAAGAACGGTTACAGAAACTGGACTTGGCTAGTCTAGTGAAAAGAAGGATCAGGGGAGACATGATAGCAGTCTTCTAATATTTGAGGGGCTGCCACAGAGAGGAAGGGGTCAAGCTATTTTCTAAGGCGCCTGTAGGCCAGATAAGGAATAATGGATGGAAACTGAACAAGGAGAGATTCAACCTGGAAATAAGGAGAAACTTTTTTGACAGTGAGAACAATCAACCAATGGAACACCTTGCCCTTGGAAGTTGTGAGAGCGCCATCACTTGAGACCTTCAAGAAGAGATTGGACTGCCATTTGTCAGAAATGGTGTACGGTGTCCTACTTGGGCAGGGGGTTCGGCTAGATGACCTATAAGGTCCCTTCCAACTCTGATTATCTGTTATCTGTTGTCCCCAATTCAGGTCTGAGCCTGGTGCCAAAGCCAATGATAGACGCCAGACATGAGGTGCAGGTTTTCTGATTGTACTCCATGGAAAAGGGATCTTGGTCAAAATGTCAAGAGCCAAGAACAAAGGATTGAGTAAGTTTTATACATTTTCACTGAAGGAGATGTTGGGACAAAGTTTGATAATAAGAAATATCATCTAACAAACATTTTAGTAATAATTCTACAATTTATTCTATTGGTTTCTAGCTGTCCCTATTCCCAAGTCTTGGCTAATGAATGCCCTAGGAATTATCTGATACACATTTGATTTGCTGCAGGCCTAACTTTTAGCTGAGGTCTGCAAGTTGGCTAACTCATGTCACTTTTATCAGCTTTCCAATTAGCCAGGATTTACACATGCATATCTCCTGTGAATAAGCATTCTTTGTTCTTGCCAGCCAAGACTCCACAATTACAGCCTTCCTGATTTACTTTGTGCGCCATGACCTGGCTTTATTTTAACAGATGGCTCATCATGTGTGTATATGTGTGTGTGTGTGTGTGTGTGTGTGTGTGTATGTGTATGAATGTGTATGTGTATGCTCTAGGTGTATATATAAAATCCATCAGCAATCAATTACAAAAGGCAGCTTTACTTGGAAGAGTTCTGACCCAAACCTTGTTCCAAGGAAACAAACATGAAACAGAGGTAACAGGAAAATCTTTGAACGATTGTTTATGAATTCCATTCCTTCATGGTTAAAAGGCTGCTTCAGATTAGTTATCTCTGATAAGAACGAGCCTTGCCAAGGTGGTGCAAGGCTGCCAAGAACATTAGATGAAGTTACTAAGAAATATTTCAAACACAAAGAGTCTCTAAATACCAACCAAGATATTCTGAATGTCCACAAGGCTTAATGCAAAAACTTCTTTGCTTCCTGCAAAGAACTCCAGTTTCTCAGCTGGCTTTTATCTCTCGAGGGAGGGGCCATTACCTTGCAGCCTTACTCCCAAGTCGCCCGTGCTGCTGCAGTTGCTCTTTCCTTCAAGCAGCCCTGCATGCACGCGCACTGGGCACAGGCTCCTCAGGGATCTCTTCTTCACTGCTGTCAGCCTCCACAATCTCTGAAGGCAGCATTCCACTCCCTGAGGGTCCTGGCCCCATCCCTGCATCACAAGCAGGCCCCTATCTGAGTCCTCGTTCTCCAAAACCTCAGCTGTCTGCACCTGCTGCCAGTGAACCACAACACTGTAACAAGATCAAACATCCACCTCTGCCTATCCCAGGTCCTTGGGAAGGACATAATAGGTGAACAAAAATGTCAAATCCAGTCTGAAATCTGGATTGTGCAACAACCTCCCATCTATCTAATCTATCATATATCTATATCTGTCTTTCTTCTGTCTGTCTGTCTGTCTGTCTATCTATCTATCTATCTATCTATCTATCTATCTATCTATCTATCTATCTATCTATCTATCATCACCACCTTTGATTGGTACTTGGAGGAATGCTTCCCTAACACAATGATAATGTGTTATTTTACCATAATATCCACATTTTATATTTGATAAAGAAATACTTGTTCGCAAATATTTTCAACTGAGGTGCATTGCATGAATCCTGAATCTAGTATTTTGAGAACCAGAGTAGACTTTTTTCTTGATAGGAAAAGGGACAAACCAAAAGTTCTTCCCACCCAAAACAAAGGGTTACATGGTAAGTCACATGGTTTGTTCGGGATTCATCTTTTTTAGTACACATCACACCTCCCAGAACCAATTAAAAGGAGAGTACCAAGGTACCAATTTAATAGAAACACCTCCATCCACATGTCTGTTGGCTGTTTCACAAAGCTCCAGGAGGCTGATTTATATGTTTACATGTATATGTTTACATGTACTTTTTGCCAAATCCATGCTTGTTCTTCTATGGGCTGAGGTTTTTTCTTTTTCTTTGGTTACTATTTCCCACATTACCCTGGTGGAAATTAAGCTGAGTATCTACTAATTTCCAAAATCTTTCCAAAATTCCTTTTGTAAACTTGGCAACACATTATCTATTTTTCAAATCTCAAACACTGATTTCAATATGAGAGGTGCAACATTTCATTTTTTTAAAATCTAGCAAGTGGTTACTATCGGCACCTGATATTTTGTTATGTCTAGTTTCCCAAGATATCTCTGAATATCTTCTCTTGTTATCTGTAATTTGTTTAGTTATTCCAATTCCCTCCGTAAAACTGTCAGTAATGTCTCAGATATCTGTCCTTCAAGTTCTGTAATAAAGAGAGAAGGGAAAAATCATTCACTCATTTGTATTCTCTGCAATATTCATATATTGCTGTCAGGAGTGGGTATGAACATAGCCACTCTATTTGAGTTTAGCTGCAGTCTTCTGTTATTACAAGGAAGTGTCTTTGATGTCTTTTACCATCCCAAGTTCATGTACTTCTTTTTAATTATATGACCGATAACATGACTGCAGATGTAATTTATGTTTGCTGACAGATATTTCTGGCCATAGGGATTCCTGAAGGAATCTAGATATCCAGCGTTTTTAAATATGTTAGATTTCATATCCTCTTTAGTATAATCAACATCAACTCCTTCATACATTTTATAGCATGAAAAGAATGTATCCCACTAATTCTACAAATTTGTGATTTACCAATAAATCTATATTCTTGTTTAGAACAAAGTCCTTTAGCTCTCCCATATGTCATGCCTTGGTTAACATGCCATTCAACCCATTTACAATGTAGGTAATTCTTTGGCTAATTGTCCTAAGAATTCTCTCTGAGTTTAAATCTAAGGTAATCACTTTTTCATTTGAATCAGATTTATCTTTGAAGTTCCATTTCATTAGACATTGCTGGACTAAAAGATAAGTTCCCCATTATATTCTAGTATATATGATAAGTGATCCAACATTATTCTTATCAAGAAAAGGAATTATAATTCTTTCCACATCCCTGAACTTAACAAGTGTAAGTGATTGAGCCCTTATGTGGTAACTTTCAGTACAGGTAGTCTTCAATGTACAACCACTCATTTAATGACTGTTTGAAGTTATATTGGCACTCAAAAAAAGTGGCATATGGTTGATTTTTATACTTCTGTGAAATGATGGTTGCAACATTCGAATGGTCACATGATCAAAATTCGAGCATTTGGCAGTTGGCATGTATTTATGATAGTTGCACTGTCCTGGGTCATTTAAAGATTTGTAATCTTCCCAGTCAGCTTCCAACAAGCAATTTCAATGGAGGAAGCCAGCTTTGCCTAATGACTGAATAATTCACTTAAAATGTCTGTGGAGATTCTCAGCCATCCAGGTCATGGTTGCTGAATAAGGCAGTTGTTAAGTGAATTTTGCCCCATTTTATGAACTTTTTGGGGGGCAGAGTTCTTAAGCAAATCATTGCAATTTTTTAATAAGTTGCCCCAAAGGTGTTTTTTCAAGAGGCAACTGGGCTTTCTGGTTTTCTTTGAAGACATTTCACTTATCATCCAAGAAGCTTCTTCAACTCCCCATCATCCAGTCAGAGCTGAAGAAGCTTCTTGAATGAGAAGCAAGATGCCTTCAAAGTAAAACCAGAAAATCCAGTTGTCTCTTGAAAAAACACCTTTGGGGCAAACTTATTTAAAAATTGCAATGATTTGCTTAAGAACTCTGCCCCCAAAAAAGTTCATAAAATGGGGCAAAATTCACTTAACAACTGCCTTATTCAGCAATGGAAATTTTGGGCTCAGTTGTAATTGTAAGTCAAGAACTACCTCTAATCATTGCTTTCACTTGTACAGATCATCTGTTGGTGCACAATAAAAAAGGCCTAAGGCATATTTCAGTAATATGTACAAAGTGAACAAACCTTTTATCATCATGTCAGAATTGTAGATCATTTTCATTTTGTTCGCAGGAATAGATTTGCAATACAGGAAATGAATAAGTTTTCTCATCTTAATTATTATTCTTGACCATCTATCTTCTATAGCGGAACTATAGCCCCAAAGGAAATGTTCTAAATTGTGAAAATTTACAAATCCACCATACAGTTAATCCGAGCTGTTGTGTAGTCTACCGTGAGGAACAAACCAAGGTTTATTAATAATTGGAAGTTAATGCAACATAAAATCAATCTGATTGCCAGATTGTTTAAAAGCTCTAACAGTGGCACATTAAGGAAGGAGAGGTTTATACCCAAGAATGAATTCACTTATTTTCTATTTATTCTTTTTTTTTTTTTTTGCCCTTAGCAGATAAATGACACTTAAATTAAAATGATAGTGTGAAGTGCATAGTGATTTTGAATGTAACGATTAAAACCAAAATTGTACCTGACAACTAACAATGGGTAAAAGTGATGGATTTTAGTTTGCATATATTTGACACCAAGAAAAAAAGAGAGAGAGATTTCTTGATTACTGCAGCATGAAAAGGTGACATTTCAGCTTCGAGGAAAAAAAGCAAGTCTATTAACTGCAGCTTCCTGTTTTTAATTTAAAATAACTTGGATTTACCAGATACAATAAGTTGATTGACTTTCCTGTCAAAGGCTGAAAGGCGACCACTGGTGGCTGTTTTCCTGAAACTCAGTTTTCTAGAATTCATTTTGAGTGAATAGTATATGTTATGCCATGAACCACTTTTGCCAACTTAAACAAAGCTAATTCAGTTTGCCTTTCCAATCTTTTGGGAGTTTCACAACCTTATTCTCAGATTTAGCTACATAATAATAAGAGAAAGGAACCTCTTTAAATGGTATCTGTAAATCAATATTTTCTCTAGAAAACAATGAGGCAGTTGACTTACTAGCCTTAAGGCAAGTTGTCTTACTTACTTATTTACGTATTCTTGTGCAGGAGCGTAAGTGACATTTTACTATCTAACAATCAAATGGTATTTTTCATGTATAGAGTATTTTTACATTCCACACTTATTACTTACGAGAGGAAGGAAGGAAAATTGTGTTGCAACATTACAGAGCTGAACAATTGTTTTCACTTTTGCTGATTCACCAAGACTTTTCTAACTTTTACAGAAATGTGAGTTTGATATCATTTCGTTGCTTTACATCAGACTCTGTCATCTTGCAATCATGGCTTATTGCCACAAAGGACACAATGATATAGACACAAAAAATACTGAATTATATTATTAGGCTTCATCACAGAATCAGTCAGATGTTCAGAATGGATTTGGCGTTTCGGTCATAGGGATTTTTTTTAATTAGGCAGTGTTAAAGGTATTGTTGCATGATGTAAGGTGTTGCAAGTAAAACTACCCCTTTGCAATTGATTGATGATGATTTTGTCAATGCCCATGGAGTTCAAATGGTGCTCCAGATGTTTTGGGTGCCTATTACTATGGTACTATATATTCATTGTGCCACAATAATTCTACTTCTGTTTGTAGGACATTGCATTTTGAATTTCCTCCAGTTATTTCTCTTCTATTCTGTTGCCTTTAGGTATTGCCACATCTACTATCCAGACCTTTTAGTCTTTCTTATCAACAATTGTTAAGTGTGGGGCATTATGTGGCAGGTGCTTGTGTGTTTGAATTTTAAGCACTTTAACTTCTTCATAGTCTATTACTTTGTCTATTCTGTGGTCCCATCAGTTCTTGCTTGCAGGCAAGTGGCATTTACTGCAGATATTCCATTGTACAACTATTGCGACTTTGTCATATCATTGTTTGTAGCCCATCTGTGCGATCTTCTTGCAGCAGCTTACTAGATGATCTGTTGTTTCTTCAGCTTCTTTGCATAAATAGAGTTTGCTCTATTATTATTTCTATCCTTGTATTCTATTCATTTCATTATTTATTGGTTCTTTCCACAGGATTCTATAACACAAAAGATTTCCTTGAGATGGGTTTCAGGATAGACATATTGTAAGACCATGTAGTGTCAAATCTGTACAAAAGCAGATCCTTTTGGTTCATAAACCAAAAGGACTAGCTCACCTGTACCAGTAATTATGACCACTGGCTGGGCCTGCCCATTCACCCCAGTGCTATCTCATCCTATATAACTGGCTTATGCGTGCTCAATTTTCAGTGAACCAGTTCTTACAGTATGTGCAGGCAACCTCTGTCGTAAACATTAACTTTTTGTCAAAAGCAATGTCACATGTTAAGTGGCTGTCATACAATGAGGGGGAAGGGTAATGTACATGTTATGATAATTTACTTGGAAGCAAAAATGCCAGCATGTCATAACCCCACCCGCAAATGAGTTGTGATTGATTCTCTTTAAAAACTGTATTAAAAGCACCAACTACATATGACGCTTTCTTTTTCTTGTTGTTTTTGCTGTTAGTAAAAGCTACCCTTCTGAAGATAACCTAAAGGACCCTTATTCTTTTTTTAGCACTGTTTTGCTGAAGGAAATGAATTCACACATTACTCCACAGAATGTCCCATTTGGTAAAGCACTTGCTGGGAAAAGGTTATTTGTAATGACCAAATTCGTCACTGTTTGGAATCTCACAAAAGTCACAAGAAAAGGTATGGGGGTGTTGCACTTACTTTAAATAAAATTCTATATTTTAGAAATAACTGTGCTTTACTTTCATTTCATAGAAATATCAAAGCTGTTTGCAGTATAATTTACTTTTTGAGCTCCTGACATTTATTCAGCTGTCTTTGGAGAACAATCTCTTGATTTAGCAAAGAAGCTCAAAAGGTACAAAACCTATCAGATGCAAATTGCAAGCCAAGAGACTCTAAAGTCTACCAATCCCATGTATATAAAAGGTTCACTTTGTAAAAAAAAAAATCTGGTTCATCTACTCTCTCCAATACCTAAATAAATGCATCCAGAAATACATGGGATTTCATTTTAAAAAGATAGTCACACACAGGAAATTAAATGGTTTTTCGCTGAATGGAATCTATGGAGAATCTATTCACTCTTCATCTTTATTGTTGAGTATTCTGTTTTTTTAATCACTTAGATTTAATTAGTCATCCACTCATGCTGCTACCATCATAACCAAGGAAAATGTATTTAGGAAAAAACAGCAACAATCAATCAACAATAGTATAACAAATGCAGGCTGGAAGAATGACTATTTTTCTTATTCTATTTTACTAATCCATAGAGTGAGCATTAATTGGGCACCTTGGCAAAAAGCCAACATTTCCAATCAAGCAATAGAGGAGACCATTTGACACTTATCTACCAGTGAATATTTTGATGGGGCCATAAGGCAAAGTGCCAATTTTCTACCTATCTTTCCAATTAGTGAAATACAGTTGTCTTGAACTTCTCTGTTTTGCATATCAGCCTGACAGAGGAATACCATTAAGATGATCTACTTTGTAAAAGATGTTTGTTTGTTTGTTTTCTCCATAATACTTGGATTTTTAAAACCTGTATTCCTTTTCTTTTCAGTTCCAATTTATCTCACTCTACAAACAAACATCTTTAAAAAAATAAAAGATTAAAACAGCATCACCATTAAAAGTGTTAATTTTCCATAGTGGCAGAACTACATATTTTATTAGAAAGTTACCTGTAAAAATAACTTATCTTGTTTATTTGTTCCTTACTCTCTCTAGTTCTACATTTGTTACATTCTTTATTCATACTGTCCAAGATCACATTTATTACTTTATGTATTTATTACTTCAGCTTATAGCTGCTCTTTTCCAATACTTTGAGTTGCTTACATTAATTACATTGGAAAATCCTAACCATAAGAAGGCTCTGATGTGTTGCAATTCAGGCAGAAAAATCTTCTACCTTCACAAAATGCCTCTCTGAAGACCCAAAGCTCTTTAAAAACAAGATGTTGAGTGGTTGCTCATCTGAGGGGTCCTTGGTGCTTTTTGAGCACTGACACTGTTACCCAGTTTGGGTAGTGAAATGTCTCCAAGAAATTAATCAAGTTCATAGGACCAAGGACCCCTCAGGTCAAACCAGAGCTACAATTATTCTCCTTTATCAGTGACTAATCTATCTTTGGTAGACTGTTCCAAAAGCATGGACAAGGGGTCATCAAACAGAAAGTTAAAGCATTGAATGCCAACTTTCCCTCTTCAGCAAACCCTTTTTACTGGCTATCACAAGACAAGCAGATTCAACTCTGAGAAGACCGTTCCATAGATATTTGGTGTTTACACCATGCAAGGCATTAAAACTAATGAGCAGCACATGAGTAATGAGTAGCATGTACAAACTGACTAGCAGATAGCGTATACCTGATGCTGGCTTGGTGAATGTTCTCCTACACCCCCCCGGTGATCAGTGTATCTAAAAATAGAGATATATGCTGGATATACAGTGTAAAAATAGAAAAGGCTGAATCAGGGGAGAAGGGTTGTGTGTGGATGTAAGTCATATAAACCCTATATCTAGAGAGTGGTAAAATATAAAATCTGCACCTCTCTGCTCTAAGAGATTAAGGGAAGTTAAACTGTATATAGTATTCTGACAGATTCTATGGTATAGTTAAAATTTTAATGTAAAAAAATTGCATACTAAAAAAGGAGTAGAAATGTCTTGTCAAATTCTCAGACAAAATGTGCCTGAAAATAATCCATAATCCTTTGTATATATGGTGACTAAATTTGCTTGGAAAAAATAAAGGACAACCCCCCCAAAAAGGACATATCTGAAAGAGGTTCCTACAGATGAAAAAAAAATGGCATTATATATATATAATTTTTCTTCATAAGAGGAAAACCAAGAACATCTTTACAAAAATCTGTTCATGATGCGGGAAAAAATGTAGAATAAGAGGAGTGCTTTGCTGTGATATGGTTCAGATCAGTGGTGGGATTCAAATTTTTTTACTACCGGTTCTGTGGGCGTGACTTGGTAGGCATGGCAGGGGAAAGTTACTGTAAAATCTCCAGTCAGAGGTGGTATTTGGTAATTCTCCGAACTACTCAAAATTTCTGCTACCGGTTCTCCAGAACTGGTCAGAACTTGCTGAATATCACCTCTGGTTCAGATTACCAAAATTTTGATGTGATTTGTGTGCATGATATTGGAGGTTGCATGTCTTTCTCTTCTATTTTGCTCATGACACCAAAACTTCTTGAAATTTCTGTTATTATGGCTCCTAGCTCCCCTCTGCTTGGTTCTATTGTTTCCTCTAACTTGCCTGCAATGATCTTTTCTGCATCTGCTCCACCCCTTTCATCAATTGTACACATCTTTACAGCACTAGAGATAGAAAATTGAATTTCCTTATTCCACACCTAGGTGAAGAGATGCTTTACTGTTGTTTAAAAATGTTTAATGAAGTGCTTTGCTTACTGTCTTACATAGCAGCTTTATGCATATTAATTTAGAAGTAAGTCTCTATGAGCTAAGGGGGATTACACCTGTATAAGTGTACATAGAATTTCAACCTTTGCTGATATCTATTTTGACACTCTCTCAGATTATACGGTTAGAAATAACATTTGCTTCTTTCTAGAGCAAATTGATCTATGCATAGTTTGAGACTATTTAAAGATGAAAACAATGCAATCCTTATTGTTTGTATAAAAAATCATTTTAAAGACTGGAAATGTAGAAATTGAGAATACTGCTTAATTGCAGCTTAAAACTATTTTTTATCAGAAAGATAGAATGGTCAAGACCCAACAAAAATTATATGATACGTAGTAACCATCATCAGACTCTAATAATCTATTTTCTCTCTTGACTTCTATCATTTGTTCTGGATTCTCACTTTCTAGCCTGAAATGTGTTTTATTCATAGCCAGTAAGTCAAAGCATTTTAAGTATAAACATACTATTACTTGTATGGTTCTTATGGGCTTCTAAGTGACAGAATAGAATTGATCACACACACACTGGAAGATATTAACCAATGAGTCACTTAGGTGAAATGGGCCATATAGAAATGTGATGAATAAATAAATTTTAAAAAACTGTCGCAGCAGATAAAAAAGGAAAAAAATATGATGAAATTGATAAAAAGTAAAATATGTGACAGTTGAATCCAATAAATTGGTCAAAAAATAGTTTTTCCTGACTTATCAAGTTATAATTATCAAAGTACAAAAAAAGGTTAAAATAACATTCATCTTATCTGTCTATCATATCTATGTATCCATCCATCATCTGTCTGTCTGTCTGTCTGTCTATCTATCTATCTATCTATCTATCTATCTATCTATCTATCTATCTATCTATCTATCTATCTATCACCACTAGCAAAAAAGCAAAACTTCTGTTGACTGTTGTTTTCCAAGACAAGAAAAAAAGATAAAGAGAAAAATTAGAAAAATGGAAATTTCAAAGGAAATTTAGTTCATTGTAATGTGTGCAAATTACCCCAAATATTATTTCATTGTCCTGCTGTCAATAAAAACAAACTCAGGTTAAATCAAAAGAAAAGGAATAAAAGGAAAAGAATCCCATGGTACTTCTGCTTCTAATAGTAACGTCTATCTCCAAAAAAATATTGAAGACCTTTTCCTGCCTTGGAAAAAGAAGTTTACTGAAATAATTACCTCATCCTACAGATAGGATAAAGAATTTCATTAGGCCATTTTGACACATTTTTTTTAATTTAAAACAGAGACTTATCTATTTCTCAAACAGACATGGCCACTCATTTCACAAGAAGTGACTCTGGGCAGCATACAATATAAAACAACAAATTGATCACAATAAAAATATAAACCAATAAACATTAAAAGTTAAAATGTTATGATTCAAATATATATAAACCACAAGGCAGGAAGAAAATAAATACATTAACCACAATAGTGGGGACATCTTAGAATATTACTGATTCTTTGGGGGACTCCAAAGCCTGATGATGTATCTGGCCTTTGAGGAGCTCTAGAATTTTAGTCTACTGAACAATCTTCTGTGGTAGCAGTTTGGTCAGATCTATAAATTAATAGGAAAGAGTGACTGTTTCCTGATGCCATCTTCCACCATCACAAATGATTAGAGATAACCATATTATACATTTTACATTTGAGTACCGATTTCATATTTGAGTGCCACTGAGTACAACTACATTGGCCACCAGAAATTATTATTTCCCATCCCTGCTTCTCTGGGAATAAGAACTAAATTAATCCAGAAATAAAAGAACTGTTTGATAATAGAATGCAAAAACACCAACAAAAATCAAAGTGAACTCAGTTTGAGTAGAATAGAAGATTTAAAAACTGGGACTATGCTAAAGATCCCCATAGATATATTTTTCCACAGTCATTTTTCTTAGTCTTGGCAGCTTCCAGGTTTATGGTCTTCAAGTACTAAGAATCTCAAAAATAGTCATACTAGCTGCTAAATTTTAAATGATATCTACATGTCTGAAAACTACCATTTCGGAAACTTTGATCTAGAAAATCAAACAAGTGACAACATTAATTAAGCTACCCTAGTTAAGTGAACAATACAGTGTAGTACAGTTTTGCCTAATGCTTTGGGAGCATGTTAAAGAAAGTTTTTGGAATTCTTTATTCTTTGCTTGTTTAAGTGCTAACATTAATGTAAAGTCAATCTGTTTAATAAATTCACACTAATGAGATATCACTATGCAACTAAAAACTCTAAATTCAGCTTCCCACTTCATGGAAGCTGAGATTACATTTTAAGCTGAGGAATGAACTGTTCTTTATAGCCTGCTTGGGATGACCTATTCACTAATCAGGTATACAGTAGTTTCAGATTTACTAGATTTTCACCATTCACTATAAATACAGGCTGGAAGGAGAGGACAACCAAAGATGATAAATGTGAAATAATTTAAAACAAAATATTATATTGTATGGTGCTGGTATATATCTAGTAGAAGAGTTGGATTCAGTTGTATCCTAAATTGAACTGAACTGATTCAGAAGATAAATAGGCTGAAGGAAAGAATCCCAGAAGGAGAAAGAAATCTCTCCATTTTGATAAATCTTTATTTTCAAGGCAAAACAGATGATAATCTAACCAAGAAACTTGCCATGTTGCTTTTAACGGTAAACAGGAGAACTCATATCCAGGCTCCTAAAAATCATTGGCAATTCAAAACTGGGGGAGGGGGGAAATCACAGATAATTTTTGGCAATTTTTTAAAACAATCTTTTCTGTTTTATATGTGCCAACTTTGGAAGCCATATTTTACTTAGAAGCTTTTAAGCTGCCACATTTTAGTACCTGGGAATTTGGGAGGGGGGATTGCACAGAGTAGTAGAAGATTAGACTCAACAACATTCTTCCCATAAAGTCAAGGACAAGTGACCCTGCACCTGGGAAGGAGTGTCTGGAGGAATGTCTCCAGTTGTGACGATGGTTGATTGGGCCATGTGATGTACTGATGGGTGCAGGGGATGGTTTTGTCAATTTCAGTTGGCAAGGGAAAACCTGAAACTCTCAGATTCAGGTTTTCCCAGAATGACTTATTTTTGCCAGTATGATTTATTTAATAAATTATTACTTGGATGAACTTTGTTTCTGAGTGCTGAAAGAAATGGGGTGCTTCATTGGAACACTGGCATTATGGAAAACTCCAAACTGGTTAGAAAGGAAAAAATGTCATGAAGGTGTGACAGTATGAACTTCAATTCTATATACATTGTTTTACAACATATATCCTGGTGCTCACCAATCAACCCAATTCCCATAATTCATAGCTGGTATGGCTGAAGGAATTCTGGAAGTGGCAATCCGAAAATATGTAAAGAAGACTGCATTAGGAAATGGAGCCTTACAAGATGAACTGGAAGAACTTCAAATAGAGTAGAATGCCATGTAATAAATTACAGATAGAGGGTATTAGTTTTAAAGCAAACACTGTGGGAAACCTAGAGCTGCTTTGAAGCTCTGTTAAGCTTTATTTTAATTTTAGGGAAAGTAATTAAGTGCCACATGGATTATGTTTTGTTGGGGGTTTTTCTTTAAGGTTTTTCCCTAATTTAAATTTATAAAATGCAGACACTCTTCTAAATATTTTAACACAGTTTACTTGAATGCTGGGCAATGTACTTTCTTTATATTTCTTCTTTCTTGATAATTAATACAACTTTCACTCTAAATGATGTACAGCATTAGCAGCAGGTCAGTAGTGAAACAGGTGTGCCTGTCTGTTGCTAAGAAACAATAATGTTGGATATTCTCACTCCTAGTCGAAACAGCTACATTTTTATTAAAAAACAAAAACAAAAAACAGAATTGCATTATTCTAAATGTCCCACTGAGTGAATCGTTTGTCATTCAACTTGACTTTGTTGGAGAGGTGAACTCAGAATAAAATATTCTTGTTGAAAACCAGATATAATTTTTCATAATTTTAATGACTGACAAAAAATGACATTTGATTCTATTAGTGTGACAATGAAATTGATTCATCAAAATATTCTGTGCATTGATTGCTTAGCTATTGTCAAAACAAATATATGGATGGAATTAAAATATTAAGTTTACACATGGCAAAAGGGATAAAAATAAATCTACCTCAAATTTCTGAGCAGATCAGATTTCATCAAAATAGGTTCTGCTCCATAGTTTTACAAGTATAATTTTTGATATGTTCCTTTGATCTGTGATACCATTATGAGAAACATAAATAGTTTATTTATTTACTAAATTTATATGCCTCTCACTAATAAGAAAAGTCTGGTTGCCTTGAACACAAAGTTTGTAAAAAAAAATTTTTTTGCAATGTTCTCACATCAACAAAGCTGTGGTGGAAATTAATGGGTTTAGCATAAAGAACAACACAGGATCATGAATCTACACTAAATGAGAAAAGTGCAGTCAGCTAAATTCTGGTATTGCTCTGGTCCAATAAATGGCACATATAGATTCAATATATCTATTAAAGATACAACAAGAACACATAAAATTGAACTGAAAATAAATTATGGAAAAATAAAACATTTTCATTATGGTGATCTTCATCAGATGAACGATGAAAATATTTTAACAAGTATTGTTTGAAAATTTATAATTATATACTTTTTAGAGTGCTGTGAGTGAAATGGATCCATATATTTTATTGGTACTCTTTAAAATCAGGAAGCCAAGCACATGGATAGAACTTTGCTTTATTAATGCAGAGGGTAAATGGAATTAGATTCATATTGAACTGTACACGTGTCAGTGTGATATTAGAAGGAAGGTGGGAGCTGATAGTTGACAATGAGTCATAATAGAAGTAGTCAAATTGATACATAGGATTTTAGAAAAAATGATTATATTGTATTTATTTATTTTGTTTTTCAAGCACATATGAGAAAACAAGTATAAGTATGAACATAACATATAAACATATAAGCATAAACAGGTATAAGTGTTTACATAATAAATGAGTATGAATAAATGGATAAATGGGGAAAGTAAGATAGGCATGGTAGGCACGCTGGTGCACTTATGCACACCCCCTTACAGACCTTTTAGGCATGGAGTGAGGTCCATGGTAGACAGGTCCATGGTAGACAGTAAAGTTTTGGGGGTTTGAGGGTGTAACAACAGAGTCAGATAGAGAGTTCCTGGCATTAGCCCCTTTGTTGCTGAAGTTGTATTTTCTGCAATCGAGTTTAGAATGGTTTACTTGAGTTTGTATCTACTGTTTGCCCATGTATTATTCTGGTTGAAAATATCTGGAAGTGATCATCCCATCTCTGCAGAAACATGCTATGCCGGGGAAAACACTTACAAATAATCCTCAATATGACATGATAGCTGAACTATAGAAGCTTGGGACAAAATACTGTGATGGCTTCTTGTTTTTTTACATGTTTTCTTTCTACTCTTCTAGGCACTTCTCAAATCCTTCACCTCTGCCATTCTTCAGGATATAATTGGCATCATACATTTTATATTGCAGGGCACACAAGGTCTTAATTAACTTTCTGTGGTGAACAAAAGGGGGAATGAAGGAATGAACCTTTACAATAAAATCTTACTTTGCTCATTGCAGTCCTTTACTTTACATTCTTAGACCAAATAACCAAGAAGTGATCCTCAGAGATACTATTTTATGAAAAGTGCTTCATACAGCAAGAACATAGAATTTTATTCTATTTCCCCCAGAACAGCTTTTTCCTTTTCCTTTTCCAGAAAATGTTTTTAATGTTTATGGTGTACTGGGTGAGCATAATCCTCAATCAACTCAAGGGATATTCCTTGGCATTGTACAGCATTACTATATCATGCTCCATTTATTGACATTCCTATCTAGGTTAGTTTTTCTATCAAAGGCATAGAAATCAGGCTTTTTGATCATCATTACTACATATGGCGCATATATTTCTTGAGGCCACAGCCAATGGGAATATGAATTGTGCTGACGTTTCCAATTGTTGCTCCTTGGGGGTAAAAGAAATATATATACTTTTCTTATATTTAAAAGCATGCTTATCAATAGACAAATACAAAAAGCATGAGACATCCACAATTAAATGAGTGTTTGGTTTAGCCTGTGATGACCTTTGAGGAATGAACTTGTGTAGCATCATCTGTGGTTTGAAAGTAATAATAGGTTATACTGGACAACTGCAGAGTTTTATGCCATGTTCTTACTGTAAGTGAGAATACTATTCTGCAGATCTGATTTATAGGATACAAGAGGAAATACACTGTGAAGCTGAAGTTCAGGCATTTCACACCACATCAGAGCTTGGACTACTATTGCTGAGCAGATATGCACATTAGCATCCAATACTTGTTGTATTACAATTCCTTCCTCACATGTCTTTTTTTTTTTTTACTCCAGTTATACAGTGAAACATTAACTAGGAATCAAAACCCGACCAATTTTTCTTAAAATGGTATTTCTGCTCTGGGTGATGGTTTTATATATATGCAGGCAGGCAATTTTTTTTAGCTATTAGATTATATTCCCTTCAGTTTACACATAATGTTAGTCTTTTTTACTTCAGTTTTCAGCATTGTCTGCCATTGGATTATTCTGGAATGGAATATCCCTATTTCTTTCCTATTTTTGTACAAAATTACAATAACCCCAAAGTTACCATTAGCTAGAAGTCCAGAGGAATGAAAATGAGGATCTTACTAACTTTGGGTTTACTTCCAACAATGGCCAAATGGCTAATACTGATTCTAATACCAGACAAATAAGATAAACAATTCAATTCCAAACAATAGGAATTTTAACATAGATTTTATAACATCTAGTAATTTTTTATTGTAAGCATTCAGCAAAATAACAATGCAGTTTCTATAAATTTAAAAAAAACATGATCTATCTGCATTAGACAAATCTTTAAATAGTCACAGTCACTCATAAGGAGATAATGACCCCAGGTTCAGCTCTCTCCCTCCCCCCTTCTCTCTGTCTGTCTCTGTCTCTGTCTCTGTCTCTGTCTCTCTCTCTCTCTCTCTCTCTCTCTCTCTGTGTATGTGCTGTATCAGTTCTATTTGGCTAAGCAAGCACTTAGACTTCTACTTTTTAAAAAAGTCTAGGGAACTGCCATAAACGACCTAAGCATTTTGTCTTTGTTAACACATCCAGCCAGTAAAGCAACTACAGCTCCATTCTATACATAAATAGACTTTAATACATTGATGAATTTTTACAATAATAAAGAAAAGATTGCAGAATCCAATTCTTGTTCATTGGGAGAATCTGTCTTCTAACAAGGTACAAATATTCAACTAAGGTCGGGAAGATAGTGGACTCTCTCCTTTTAAATTACTGGTGTTTGTTATTTTTGTGGTTATTTTTTTCCCCAGCTGAGACTAATCCTGCCAGTTGACTTTTTGAAATGCCACAGATGGTAGTGATTGAAGACAGAGAGCTAAAGGTAGAGAAAGTGTCTCTAACTGCACTTTATCAACTAATGAGAGATTGTTACCTAGGAGTACGTTCATGAATGCAAGCTCTGTGCTATTCTGCAGCATAAAGGGTGCGCCAATTTGCTGCACTCCTTGGTGAGTAGCTGCATTTTGTAATCATGGCCATTGTGAGCCAGTTCAGGAATAAATCTCCAGCAAAATGATTCCAACTCTTCTTTTAAGGTAAAAGGGAGGGTCTATCCCAGTTGCAGGCTGTTTGATAGGGAGTCAGCAGGGACATCCACAACTTTGAAAGAACATATTATTCTGACTACATTTTGGACAACATCCAGCATAAATTTTAACACTGCATATATACTGTACAAGTGGTTGTAATAAATTATCCCCAGTCTGCCACTTGATCTGTGTGGACATAATTCCCCCACAAAGAGAGCTGGGATCAGGTTGATTTCAGGTTTATGCTTCCTTTCTTGTCCATCTTCTTCACTCTCCCCACATTTAAACAGAAATTTTGTTCAGCTTTCCTCAATGTAAAAACAAATATATACATGTAAGCCAGAAATCTACACATATCAATGCTGCACTTTGTATTGGCAGATTCCATCAGTACCAAGTGATATTTCTCTGCCAACACAAAGACCAGCATGGTAAATTCTGTCTACAAATATGCAGAATTTGTACTTTCAGATGAAACCACCAATAAGCACGTGAACCAGTGGTGGTATTCTACCGGATTGGCATGATTCGGACAAACCAGTAGGAAAAAATGTTACCATTCAGCTGAACTGGTAGTAAAAGAACATCTACTGGTTCAGCTGAACTGGTATCTTTTTCTTTTTTTCCTCCCAATGATCAGCTGTTCCGGGATCCCCCTCACTGTCTTAGTGCTTCGCCTAGGAGGCTTCCCTGAGGCCCAAGAGGCAAAAAAAATGGAGCACAGGGTGGGTGGGTACTGCACCAAGAAAGCCATGCCCACCCAGTCACATGACCATGCCCACCTAGCCACTCCCACCTAGCCATGCCCACAGAACCAATAGTAAAAATATTTGCATCCCACCCCTGATGTCTACATGTATATTTGATTTCAAGGTGCATCTAGACCCGGGGTGTCAAACTCGCATCATCACATGACATATCACAATTTTTCCCTCTTTGCTAAACTGGGCATTGGCATGGCCAGGGTGTGATGCATCTGGCCCATGGGCTGCAAGTTTGACAGTCCTGATTTAGACTATCAATAGACAACAGCTTTTTTGGCTGTTTGGCTAGATCAAATGTCTCTTGTTATCATTTTAATCACAATCAAGTGGCTTTGAATTATGAACTTTACCTGATCATCGTGATCTCTGACAGTAATTAAAAAGAGCTGGGTTGGGAGTGACACATGGATTGCCCCCATTCCAATCTAAAAAATAATTATGGCAAAATAAGAGTTGTGCATTTTAAAGTAATGTTAATTACAGCTGTTTTAAGTTTGCTTATTAGGGTTTTACAGATCCAGTTCAAATCAACAGAGAGTCCAATTTTGATTTACATATCTGTACTGACATGTTCAGTTAGATGAATTTCCAAATCAAGTCAGCAAGCATTTAAATATGTACTAAAAGCACCTGAAATATCCAAACCATCTGAACTATCCGAAGTTTGAACTGAAGATTAAAATTAGTAAAATTGCTTCTATTTGGAAAATCAATTTGAGGGAAGAAAGTGACCTCCATATCACTCTTGACATGTACATACCCACTAGCCTTAGCTATGTTGATCTCAGTAAACCTCAAATCACAAAGAACTGCTTAAGCATTTCAGCCACCTTTGCCATCTTGGCTGAAATTGATAGGGAACTGGCAAATATTAGTAACCATTAGAAATCTACTCAGGATATGGAAATCCTTTACTCTACCCTTTACTCTTTACCTATCAGCCAAGCTCAACACCAGGGCACACAAAGAGGTTAAAATTAACCAAAGATGGCAGACATTCGTTCAGGATATCTTTAAATAAACAAAATAATCCTTCCTATTAAGCAGGAAGCCAACTGATGTGGCAAATAAGTGGAAAATCCCACACAAGCTCAGCAGGGTAGCCTAACTACTGAGGGCTCCCTTTTGGCTATCCAGCTAATTGCAGCTTCCAATAATTCCTAATGAGCAGGCTTTGTTCCTGGGAAGAACAAAGGAAAGGCATAAAGGTAAACACATGAGAAACCTTCAGTTGCTATACTATTATGTTATGCTGTCAAATAAAACTTTGCTCTGCTCCAAGCAACCTGCCCTATGTGTTCTACGGAGAACCCAGAATTTTCTTCTCACAACTTCTATTAAAGTTTCATTTAAAGCACATTTCCAAATCTAAATATCACTTTAATCCTTTATTTATTACTGGGGTCATAGAGTTCCCCTGCAATAGAAGTTAAATTCTTAACTGTGTGGGGCGCACTCTTTATAAATCTGAAATATAGTTATCTACTGTATGTTGCTTTAAATAGATATAACAAAAATACAATATATTTTTAAAATCTTTGTGAAACAGGCATGCAAATCATTGACACAATTATTTAAATGGATGTTGGAAAGCTTCACCAAAAGATTACAAAACATTATTCTTGTTAGAATCTTAACTATTCATATTTGTTGACTGATCATTTTCCCTGTGCTTTTAAGAAAATTCTACATATTTATAATATTTAATCCTGCAAATGCTTGTGTCTTGTACTAAATGAAAGCGAATTCTTTCTAATAATAAATTTAAGCATTCATGCAAGCAGTTTAGAGCCAGCAGTTTAATCATAATTATTGTGGACATGCTATGCACCCATAAATTTAGTTAAGTAGATATATTTGCTTCTATGAATTAGAGACATATTGTATCTCCAGAAGAATACAGCACGTGAATTCATTATAACAAATACTGAGCTCAAATCGTATTAGAGTCTCCAAATATATGTGGCTTAAAACATGTGACTGCTTTCCCTAAGTATCAGCTTTACCAAAAATTCAACTGCAACTCTATGAAATATTTAGAGAGAATTACAAAATATGAAGTCTACATGCTATTATATTTAATCATCAGATATTAATCATCTGCAGGGTTAGTTGGCTGGTCAGTTGGAAGAGATGGTCTGAATTGATGAATAGACATTTTAATTAGTTGAGCTGCCACAGGATGCACAGTTGTTTATTTGGGAAGGGGTTGTTTTGAGTTTAATGTATTATTTAGCAAGAGGAAACATCAAAGGCAGCTTTTCTTCCTGACAAAGAATGACCAAAGCACAATTCAGCTTAGCCTAAACATATAAACTGACCACATTTGGGCACTAAATCACATCAATACATTAAGAAAACAACTTTAAATCATAGGCTTCCAGTACTAGGGTTAAGCTTTCAGATCGTGTCAGAACAAGGGAGATTTGGTGCTCTATGAACTTGGTTGTTTTCTTGCAGAGGTTTCAATAGCCCAATTAGGTAATATCATCAGTGCCAGTGATCAGTGACTAACATTGTTGATGTTATCTACTTTGGGTAATGAAATATCTGCAAGAAGATCAAGCTCAGAGACCAACAAGGACCCCTCATTTCAACCCTGAAGTACAAATATTCTTTTTTTAATTAATTTTCTATTAAATAAATTTCTTGGTGCTTAATAAACATTGTGTTGTCTGAATATTTAATTTAATTAACAATACAAATTTACATTCTTAAACTCCACCCCGTTTTTCCCAACCATGGATACAATAAATTCCATGTTTGATAATATTCTATATCTTCCTTCTATTTAATTTTACAATTTATCCATTTCTGCACAATCTCATATCAGTGCACAATCTAGTATCATCCTGACTATCTCTTCATCTCATGGTATATCTTCATTTTTCCAGTATTGTGTGAATATAATCCTTGCTGCTATTAAGACATGTAATACTAAATAAATACTTTTCTTAACAAATTTTTCTGATATCATCCCTAATAAAAACTGTTCAGGTTTAAAATCTACATGTTTCCCTATTAACTTTTCTACACATCTGTGTATTTTTGCCCAATTTTTGTTTGTTTGTTTGTTTTAGGAGATGTTCACCACTTATGATAAAATGTGCCCATTTTTAATTACATTTCCAACACTTGCTAGACATATTTTTAAACATTTTAGCTTACCTAGCTAGTGGTAAATACCATCTATAAAACATTTCATATAAATTTTCTTTATAAAATGTTGCCGTTGTTAATTTATAATTCTTTCCCATAAATTTTGCCATTTCATTAATTCTATGTTACAAATATTCTCATTTTTTGGTATCATATCAGAATAATTAGATATTTTGACATCCTATAGGTAGCACACCTAGCCAGTTGACTGATATCAGGATCATACCAAGAACCTCAGACTTGCAGGAAGTCAATATATATTTACCTAATCCTATATATTTTAGAAAAAGACAGTGTTGAGTTTGGGCAAGTAAATGACATGAATAAACACATGCAAGAATCAGGAGTCCTGAATATTTATTTTTACAACTGTTTTACTTGTTAAACAGGCCCTATCCAAATAAGTCAGGCATGCTTCAGAAATTTCTTACTCATGTCATAAAGCTAGAGGTTTATTTATTTATTTTTTGCAATGGGGGAGTGGGATCAATGTCAAAAATTGTCCACCCACAAAGGTATGATTAGTAACACCCTTCCCTCATTGCCCCAGAGAAATAGACACGCAGATGTATTGTTTGGACATGAATATTTTCAGTTCATAAAATTTAATTACTTGTTTTAATTGTATAAAACAATTGCATGCAATCAACCTTAAATATCAGCATCATAATGATCAGCCTTGTAGTTCTGCCAAAATTGTCCTGTGCTAACTCAGGAAATAAATGACCAGCCCTGGAGCTCTTAAAATATTAGTTAGATAGTTACAAGCTGTAAAAATTATCACTGAATGATTTGTTCTGATAGACAATGGACCTCAACACATATTATTTCTAGCAGGATTTACTTGCATGCAGCTCACAGTCTGTTAGTGCTAGAATGTCTGCAGAATTTGCCTGGGATGTTATCCTCTTAAGAAGTCACCTTTTTGCAGATATGTCAGATTATTTTTATCTGCAGTCAGCACTGATATTATACTCTGACAGCAATGCTTGATGAACAAAGGCATTATAATTCTCCTCTTGAATGAAGAAGCTAGTCCTTCTTATTCAAATTAGATCTCTCCTCTCTATGCTGGACCTTCTAGCTGAAAAGTGCCAAGGTCTCTCATTGATTGACACAAATCCTTCATTCCAGGTGAACGATGGCGAGGCACTTTTTAATTCAAAATTTAGAATAGAATAGAATAGAATAGAAATCTTTATTTGCCAAGTGTGATTAGACACACAAGGAATTTGTCTTGGTGCAAATGCTCTCATTCAAAACAAGGCCTTTTTCTGGTCAACCTTCTTCTGTTCTTCTCAAATATGTAGACTTTCTTCATCCTCAAATCTCTGCCTGTGTTTCTTCTGCTTCACTTTGGCTAGTTACAGACCCATCTGTATCTACATTTATTTTTGAGATTTATTTGAGATTTATTTTGATTTGTCAATTGCTAACAAGATAATAGGCATAAGTATAAACATAGTTGTGAATACATGAAATGGATAGATGTAAGAAAAATAAAAGAAACAATAGGACAGGAATGGTAGGCACATTGGTGTACTTATGCATGCCCCCTACAGACCTCTTAGGAAAGGGGGTGAGGTTAATAGTAGACAGTCTAAGGTTAAAGTTTTTGGGGTTTTGGGAAAAAACCACAGAGTCAGGTCCAGTATTCCAGACATTGACATTGCTGAAGTCGTATTTCCTGCAATCAAGTTTGGTGCGATTAACCTTGAGTTTGTATCTATTGTTTGCTCTTGTGTTGTTACGGTTGAAGCTGAAGTATTCATTGACAGGTAGGACATTGCAATGTATGATTTTATATACTATACTTAGATCAGACCGAAGGTGGCATAGTTGTAGGTTTTCTAGGTCTAGAATTTCAAGTCTGGTGGCATAAGGTATTCTGCTACGAGTAGAGGAGTAGAGAACTCTTCTTACTCATTTTTCCTTTGTTATTGCTTAGGTCCTTTGTTTTCAGTGTCTCTGTCATACATGATGGATACAACCAATCACAACTAGAGAATTAAGAAGATAAGCATTTCTGTGAACCCAGGACTGTCCCGGGGCCGTGTGATCACTATTTGTAACCTTCCAAGCCAGCTTCTGACAAGCAAAGTCAATCAGGGGGGAGCTAGATTTGTTTTAACATCCACTTGATTCACTTCACAACTGTGATAAAAAGGTCATAAAATGGAGCATAACTCACTTAACAATTGCCTTGCTTAGCAATGGAAATTATGGGCTCAAGGATGGTAAGTTGAGGATTTACTTATATCAATATTCAAATATACATAATTAAGTTTTTTTTAAAAAAAATTAGGACAAAATTTACACTGAAAAGGGGGGAAATGTTATTGATACATTAGCGTTATTGATGCTATTGAATGTAGATCCAATGTGGATAAAATTCTCCTTTGCTGTAAGATTTAGCAGAAT
The DNA here is from genome assembly GCF_049901715.1 of Pseudonaja textilis. Classification (NCBI taxonomy): domain Eukaryota; kingdom Metazoa; phylum Chordata; class Lepidosauria; order Squamata; family Elapidae; genus Pseudonaja; species Pseudonaja textilis. The sequence goes on along the minus strand of NC_141992.1, from coordinate 67,421,771 downwards.
GAACCCAGCAGTCAGCAAGAAGAAATTAATATGTGACTTATTTATTACCTTAATATTAGGAAAATGAATAATAAACCAACAGCATTAATTACCATGTAAGACTGTTGAGTGATTTTTCTAATTTCTTCAATAGTTTTCCAGAAGAAATACCAAATTATAGTTAGCTAAAATCATTATATATCATTTCAAGATAATGAAAGTATCTATGCATACAACCAAAGTGATCTTTTAGTTTTTCCTTTTGTGCTTTTTCCTCTTGTCCTCTTTCCATCTTTTTTTCTTCTTCCTTTTTTGATTTTTGATATTTCTTTTCTTTTTTTAATTTTTAAAATGCAGCATGGAAAGGTATTTTTACAAGACATACAAACACCTGAACACTGCTTCTAAGTGAAAGAAATGTATTTATTTAGAAAATTTATATATTTCTAAAGTTAGAAAGTAATAGAACCAGTTTAACTTTCCCCTATAGTTAAACTAGTTTAAATGCAGAAATGCCTTTATAAATGGTTTGTTTATGACTAAATAATTCATATTATGATCAGTTAATATTGTCACATGGTTGGATCGTTAATAACTTGGAAAATATGTCAAAGCAACTGAGATACAATTAAGTAAGATTATCTCAGTAGAGAACAATATAACTTCAAAAATGTGTTCAATGAGTCAAAAATGTTTATTATTATTAAAGCACTAAAAAAAGAACTGTATAGTTTCCAGGACAAAATCTTATACAGAATAAAGAAACATAACAGATAGATTTTAACTGAGAGATTCATAGTATCAGTGTTTTCTTAAAGGGAGAATATGTGAGCAAATTAGTATAATTTATTGACCTATCAGAATATTAGGTCCTGTCCCTTTTCTCCTCAATTGTCTCCTCTAATTATGTTTCAGTTAGACTTCTTATTTTGTTATGGACAGAAAACAACTCATACTTTTGTGGCCTAAGTCAAACATTTTTTATTGATTTTCTTCTTTCCACCAACTCAGCCATATTTGCATTTCTGTTCTTAAATAAAGTAAAAATAAATCTAATAATAATAGTCATGATGTCAAAACAGTTCATCTCCTTCTTCATTGCAGAACAAGCAGCCAAACACAATAATAAACGTGATATTTTAATGAATAATAACTAACTTGATTTCCATTGATTTCAGTGGTTTACATTAAGTATGATCAACCATTGTAGGAGAATGTGTATTACAAAAAAATGAAAAAGATAGATAATGGGAAAGTGGAATGGGAAAAAACATAATGTATTGATAATTATTACTTCAAGAGACAAAAATATCATCTTAAACATTGAAAAATCATGGATACTTTTCTTTAGCACAAAGAATAATACAAAATGTGATTAATTAATTAATTAAAAGATATGAAATATAAAGTATGGATATAATAGATATGAATGAAGGATATCCAATATTGAGGGATGGATTTAAAGAATAAATTCAGGAAAGTGAAGCTATAATTTAATTAATTGGGTTTTGTGGATGTATTTAGAAGTAAGAATTCATAGGATGGTTATGGTCCCTTGTGGAATTACAATTATAGGGCTTTTAGGAAAACATCCTCAATGAATGTAATCTAGAACTTAATTAGTCTGTTAATTAACGTGAATGATAAGAGTAAGTTGGGAGAGTATAAAAAGTTTAAAGAGTATTAGCTTAGAAAAAAAATATTGTTTGGAATATCTGGTTTAAGTGTACCTCTACTTGTATGCAACACAATTGATTTGCTTTATTGTGAAAGTTTCAGGAATTATTAAAAGTTAGAAATTTGATGAGAGATTTTAACAGAATAGGAAATTTTTCCTTGGTTCTAGGTTGCTTCTCTCCTTGATTAGTTTCCATCCATTGCTTATTTTATGCCTTCAGGTGATTTGGAGAATAGATTGACCCACTCTTCTTTGTGAGTCTTAGATATTGGAACACTGCTATCATGTGACCCCTAGTTTTTCTTTTCATTAAACTAAACATACCCTATTACTGCAACTATCCTTAATATGTTTTAGCCTCCAGTCTCCTAATACATACTCTTTCTAGAATCTCAATATATATATTTTATATCATAGCAACCAATTTTAAGGATAGAATATACTATATCTTAGTCATTTATAGAATTGTGCAGTTGGTTCAACATATCTGTAAGGGCTGTATCTCTTACAATTAGAAGAATATTATTAGTGTTCCCTTATGCATATGAAAAGGTAGAAGAGTAAATGCACAAACTGCTAACTAAATGCTCAGTGATCATTAAAAAGTATGAATGTGAGACAGAGGTTATTGAATGTTTACTGACTTAGAGAATGTACATGATAAAATTTAAAAAATCTTGAATTATGGAATGGTGAAAAGTATATGAAGGAGTAAAGTATGCATGAAAACAATGTTCAGCAAGTGGTAGAACAAGAAACAATTAAAAAAAGAATATGGAATATCTAAATAAATGTGGTGGTGATGCTAGATATATATTGATTGAAGAGGGGAACATAAATATGTATCTATAATTTGCAGCAAATGTCAAGGCTATAGGGTGCAACCAGTATTTGAAAATTAAGATATCAAAGGCCAAGTAATCGTGTTTGATAGGGAATGAATAATTATGAGTTATATGTACAAAAGAAAAAGAAGCAAATCAAGTTGATGAATTTAAATACTTTACAAAAAATGGGCAGGTATATCTTAAGTTTATATTTTTTTTGTAGTAAGTAGTAGATAGATTTGTTGCATAGCATAAAACAGCCATTTTTCAATAGAAGCAAAAATTGTTGTTTTTAACAACACGCTTCTGCTTATTTCATTATATGAAATTTAGAGTTTCTTGGGTCAAGAGAAACATAAATGAAAAGTTCATGCAGTGAAAATGGAATAATTAAGAACAGTGTGCAATAAAACAAGAAGTGATAGTGTCAATTGTGAATGGTTGCTTAATGAATGTAGATTGCATACAAAGGTGAATAACCCGTACGAGAGAAGTGTTTTAAAACAGTTTGGTTTTATAAAAAGAATAACTAAGGATTGATTTATGTTTGTTGATATAAACTGGGTTAACTACATTTCCTTCTTCATACCTTTACTGCTTTTGATTTAATATTTTTACTTACTTTTGTGGTAAGCATAGGTTGGTTATTCTGGAAAGCAGTACCATTAATGTTATGTTTCTATGTATCTGTAGACTACTAAAACTCTCATATTTGAAGCCTTGAACTGGTGAGAGAGCATATCATAGGGCAGGATTGTCAAACTTGATTTCGTTGAGGGCCACATCAGGGTTGTGTTTGATCTAGGGGGAGGCAGGAGGCATGGCTAACGTGGATGTGGCCAGCTCGACATCACCTATGTTGGGGGCACCTGTGGTAGCCTGAGTACTTTGCCAGTGAAAACAGGTTCCTGAGCTCTGCTTTCAGCTACAACAGCCTCCTGCAACACTCTGCCAGCAAAAATGGAGCTTAAGAGGGCTGCCTGCAGCCTTCACAAGCTCCATTTTCACTTGCAGAGGTTCCACAGGCCAGTCCTTTGCTATTTCCAGGATGGTGCCACCTTGGAAATCTAAGCGCCTCACAGACCAGATCTGCCCCCGGGCCTTGAGTTTGACACCCCTGTCATAGGGCAACAATTTTTGAACCAAGGTATCTCAAATGGGCTAACTTATTGAATGCATCCAAAATTTATGACCCATGACTCCCACCGATTGAAATTTAGCAAATTTGTGGTTGCTTCAATGCTGCTGTGTTGCCATTCTGTCATCAAAAGTTCAGTAGATTGGTCCTACCCTAACTCTCCAAAGGCTAGGTAAATCAGATCCATCATGAACTAGTAGAGGGAAGCTATCTGTAGTCACCTGGCAGGAAGTCAGAAGTTGCTTCTGCTGCCACTGCTTTTTTCCCCTTCATCATTCTGTTTCTGTTTAGGCAATAAAATAGCTCTGAAACAGTAACCCAACAAATCACAGGTTGTGTAGTTCTTCCTAATCACAAAAGCGAATCTATAAATCTGTATGATCTGATGTATAGCAAATAGCCAGATAAGAAGTGTAGAGCTTTCTCTGGCCTAAGAAAGTCTTTGATTTGATAGATCACACAATTTAATAGTAAAATCACAGGGAGAGGAAAAAATGATTCTGACTGATTTCAATAAAGCTTAAATCAATGAAGTTAATAAGATAAAAATGATTCATATTTCATACAAGCTGACAAAAATAACATTGCACTATACGTGATTCAATAGACATCTTCTGGCACGGCCTAATTTAACTAAGTACCATATTCTTAAAACAGGCTCCATTATCTGATTTTAGGAGGTATAAATCTGAGAAAGTCTTTTTAATACAATTTTTATAGGGTTTTACTCTTATTGTATTCATAGTATTGCATTGCTTTATTCTTTTTAACATTGTAAGCTGCCCAGGGACACCTTGTGACTGAGATGGATGGCAAATAAATCAAATAAATAAATAAATAACTCCAATAATTTTTTTAAAAAAATTAGCAAAACAATGTTTCACTTAAATCTATCTCCTGACCAGGAGGTTTACTTAAATTGTAAATCATCAACAAGCTTGACTGGATGGGTTAATTGAAATAAGTAATGCCAAAATAGACTTGTTTTTAGAATAGATAATTAAAAAATAGTTCCTTATTTAATTTCTATTATCCATTAAAACAATAGACTTTATAGTTCAATGAGATTTATAATATGTCTCATATGTAGGATACCTAGCAGCACAACAGATAGTAAATTCTATACTAATTTCTTCTTTTACCCAACCCAGGCTTGTGTTGTTGTGATGTTATATTTTAAACTATATTAAATAAGGCAAAATATTTCAAATAACCCACTATTACTCTATTCTGAATTATCTTTATTGATCACTGATCTATTTCTTTAGTCCATGTTTTTCTTGAACAAAAAACCCCCTCTTTTTTATTTGTTTATAATATAAAATACAAAAAATACAAAAATGAATAGTAGGAAAAATAGGGAAGAGAAAGGGGAAGGGAAGAATGCAGGAAAGAAGGGGGAAACAAAAGAAAAGTTTTGACTTCTGACTCCCTTAATGCAGTAAAATAAGACAGTAACATCAAACTTCAACTGTTTTCTTTTACATAGTATTATAAACCAGGCTTTTCTGTATCAACAAATCTATCTAGTTGATAAAACCAAAAATAAAAGTTTCATTTCTCTCCAACTCAAGCAAAAAATCCAGAAGTAGTTTCCAAGTAGAAACAAAAGCACTAATGTCTTTTTTTCTTTTATCAAAGTAGTTGATTTAGCCATTTTTCTTTTATCAGTTAATTTAGCCATCTCTGCTAACTTTTGCAGCCAGATCTAAAGTCACCTATTGATTCCATAAAGAAGTTCCACAAAAGAATGAACAAAGACTCCAAATGATTAAAAAAAGAACAGAAAAAACAGAAAGAAAATTAGTCAGTAGACCAAAGAATGCAAGAAAGAGACAAAGAAGTAGAGAACTCACTGATCCAGTTGGAGATGGAGAGGGCCTCATTCTACTTACATTTCCAGAATGTGGTAGAGATGAAAGAGGAAGAGCTGACAGACATAATGGCAGAGACTATTGCGGAAGCACTTCAAAGAGAGAAGAGTGAGATAATCAATGAATTAGATGAAGTCTACCGAGTCTATACAAATTACGACAGAAGATTCAGACTACCAAAGGAGATTCACATTCGCTTTGCTCAGAAAAAGGTGAGGGACATAATTTACAAGATTACTGTAGAGGAACCTATGACATATAAAGGTAAAGAGACCATAACATTAAAACAGATTCTGAAAAGAGTTCTAGAACAAAGGAAAGATTATCGCTTTCTTGCCGCCCGACTCAACTAAAATAATATATTGTTTAGGTGGATTACATCAGAGGGAATGTTGGTGTTGTGGCAAGGGAAGAAAGTCAAGATTGACACATTGGAGAAAGCAAAAGAATTCCATGCACAACTGTCAGGCACAGAGGAACTTGGTAGTAGCAGAGAAGAACTGGAATCGGCTAGTCAAGATGATCAGCAACTGGAAAAGAATGGAACAGAGCAGGAAGAGGAGGAAAGGAAGAAGGAAGAAAGACCACAAGAAGAAAATAGAAAAATAGAATAAGAACAAGAGCACAAACAGAAGTAAGGAATTACAGGAACTAATTGGTAAAGGCAAAGAGAGAAAATGGATAATAATTTGAAGATATTATCAGTAAATATAAATGGATTTAACTCCCCAGCAAAACGGAATCTAATTTTAAAAAAATTGGCAAAACAAAAAATGGGCATAGTATGTCTTCAGGAAGTACATGTTAAAGCCCAAGATAAGAGATTTTTGCAACATAAAAAATTAGAAAACTTATACACAGCATTAGTGAAGGAAAAAAAAGAGTAGTAGTAGTATATGTTAGAGAAGGAGTAGAAGTAGAAGTATTATACACAGATGTGGTAGAGAGAACACTAATATTGGAAGTAGTATGGGAACAGAAGAAAATTCTATTAGTTGTAATTTACGCACCCAACAAATAACAAGAAACGTACTACAAAAAATTACATGAAAAAATTCTTGAATTAGGCAAAGAAGAAATTTGCATAATAGGGGATTTCAACGCAGTCTTGGATATAAAAAAAGATTATCAAAGTACCAGTTTAAAAAAAGAAAAAGAAAAATACACTCCCAAAAACATTTTTAACATGATAGAAGACAGAACCTAAGTGATATATGGAGAATATACAATCCAAAAGAAAAGTAGTTCACCTTTTACTTGATTCCCCACAAATCATGGTCAAGAATTCACATGACATGGATAATCAACTGTTTTCTTTTACATAGTATTATTAACTAGGCTTTTCTATATCAACAAATCTATCTAATTGATAAAACCAAAAATCAAAGTTTTATTTCTCTCCAATTCAAGCAAAAAGTCCAGAAGTGGTTTCCAAGTAGAAACAAAAGTACTTATGTTTTTTTTCTTTTATCAAAGTAGTCAATTTAGCTATTTTTTCTTTTATCAAAGCAGTTAATTTAGCCATCTCTGCTAACTTTTGCACCCAGATCTAAAATCACCTCTTGATTCCATAAATGCAGAATAATTCTAAGAATGACTGGAAAGACATAACATTTTTTAAAGCTGGTATTATTTATGTAGGATTAAAAAAAACATATTTCTGGAGTTCTAGCAAACATTTTCTGAAGAGCATACTTTAGGACTGTGATGGTGAACCTATGGCACATGTGCCAGAAGTGGCACACAGAGCCATCCCTCTGGGCATGCCAATCATTGCCTGTTCTTCTTTTGCAGTGCACCAGGGAATTGCTCTTCCAGTTTCCAGCAACTGTGAGCAAACTCCCATTTTGACACTCAGTGACGAAAAGGTTCACCACACTGATTTAGGATATATAAGGTGTGCAAAGGAAGTGTTGTATTTATGTTGCTAATTTACATGAGCAATGTTTTACTTGTTCTTACAAAAGTCCATAAATAGAAATGAAATGAAAATAATCCAAGCAGAGAACAAACATAGGAAACTGCATATGAGTTCAGCCAAAGTCTGAATCATGAAATAAAGCAGGTTAATTTGTAAAATATGTTCACTTCCCAGGGCAGAGGGGAAATATTTGAACCTAATCTTGTTCTCATTTTGGGTTTCCACATAACCCCAGACTCACTTTCTTTTTCCAAAGATCCAATGTTATTTATTTTATATGTTATTTATTAAATGTATATGCTGCCCATCTGACTATCAAATGACTGCAACAAGTTAAAACAACAGTATACAATATTTAAACATTGGAACAATCAATACAGTAATAAAATATGCTAAAAGACTGGCGCCACTTGCTCCTATTAAAAAAAGAGCTTTCTTTTTGTGAGGAATACAAAGGAGAAAATGTGCCACTTGCATCTACCCCCAAATCACATTGAAGTTTGTAACAAAGAAATTGAGGGTTGAAATAGTTGCTTATTTTTACCATTTCTACACTGTCACTCAATCTCTTGAGAAGCTGGAAATTTTGTGCCAATTATCTGATAGATAACCCGGTCTTGCAATTTATTTCATTTTTGGAGAAAACTTTCTTATTTCCATTTCAGTAGCTGACAAACACATTCACATGTTACAGAAGAAGCACCATCATATCTTATACACGTTGCTACTTTTGTACAACCCTCATGATTTATTTGCCTACAAACTTGGAATTGGTGTTCCCTCTCATAGGAGCTGCTACTGATGTAAATACCTTCACATTCTGTCCCCTTGCCCATCCCAGGAATGAAGTTACAGGCACTTAATAACAAGTATTTTTTTTCTATTCTATTTTTATAATTCATAATCTTTAAAAACAAATTTTAAAAGATCATAGCTCAAAGACCTCTTCAGCAATTTTTACAAAGTGTGGTATATTTCATATTCTCCTACAGCTTTAGAATTTCTGCAATTTTCATCCCTACCTGCTTATAATACAGAATAACAGAGTTAGAAGGGACCTTGGAGGTCTTCTAGTCAACCCCTGGTCAGGCAGGAAATTTCAGACTGATAGTTGTCCAATCTCTTCTTAAAAACTTCTAGGGTTGGAGCATTCACAAACTTCTGGGAAATCCCCTCCCTTAATTCTTCATTCAAATATGCTAAGTTAGGAAGCATCTGAATTCTACTTTTCTTAATCTTGCTTTGGATTTAGACATTAAGTTACTTTGCACGGTTTAGGGATTTTACTCCCCAAACTGTTGCCTTTTTCCTGGGTTACTGAATGAATTGGGGAAAGACCAGTTGGATTTAAGGAGTAACAGACAGGAATTACAGATACTTCTTGATTTACAATCATAACTGAGCCTGTTAATTAAGGTTATTAAATGTCATGATGGTTTTAAATCAGTGATCTAGTGACCAATCTGATTTTATGATTTTTAAAAAAAGATTTTTGCAGTGGTCATTCAGTGAACCCATTATTTTCTTTGGGATGGTTTTTGCTAGAAACCAAGAGTGAATGCCGTTTTCTAGCAGAAGTTTTGTAAATTGCAATCACATGACCACAGGATGCTGCAAATGACCCTTAAATGAGGGCCAGTTGCCAAATGCCCAAAACGCAGTCATGTGACCACAGCAGACAGCAGCAGTTGGACCTTCAAAACTTCATACATAGCTTTGAGGTGGGGTGTCATCATAACTTTGAATAGTCACTAAGCAACTAGTTGTATGTTGAGGGCTACCTGTACAAAATAATTTTCCATGGTCCATAGTATACTTTTGCCATTTTTGAAAAACCTTGCCAAGGAAAACTATAGGAACATGTCCAGGCAGTCCCTGAGAATTGAGCACAATTAAATAAAAGAAAAAATATAAAGAAAATAGAATGATGAATTCACTTGCACAGATTGCTATTGTAAAATTTATATATTTAAGTTATATTAAGTACAATTTTAGATAACTCTGTTTGCTTTGTTAGTAATACATAAATCAGATTTAGTTTCCATTAAATTAATGTTATTTTGCCTATATTTATACTCGCAAAACATAATCATGGCAGAACTAATTTGAACTTTTTTTTTCTCTCTAAAACAATCACTTTCAATTTGGTTTATTCATCTCATAAATATAAAATTCAGAATATATATATATACAAGGCATCATGACAAAGATTACCTTTAAATGACAATCTTAGTTTAATAATTGGAAGAACAAAACCAATAAAAAGAACATGTTATTGCTTCAAACACCCCATAAATTTAATATATTGAAAATTAAAGTTGGAGCTTAATGAAGAAAGCAATTTTGTTTCAAACAACCAGCTTGAGCAAAAGGGAAGCCTTGGGAATTTCAGCATTCCATCATGCAGCTATAACAGTTCTAAAACAAAAATAAATGCATCTTCCTTGCCAGATTTGAACCAGAATAGCTTTAATGTTGGGTTGTATTGATCTATATTCAATCTGCCTTAGGCAATGGAAGCAGGATTTTTATGTTGTGGACATGAATGGCTCCCTTGCCTGGAAAAGCTCTCCATTTTTTCTTAATGAGAAAGACCAACCTGCATTAATATTATTTTGCATACATTAAATATTTCTTACTTGAAATGAATGGAAAACTGATTCTACAAATGCCACAAATTTGGGGTCCTTGGTGCTGTCTGAGTTGATTGTTTCCTTGCAAATAATTCAGTATGCATTTACTATATCCATTATGATAAATTACCCAACTAGGTAACATCATCAGTGTTACTGATGGTTTGACTGTGAGCTACAAATATTCCCTTTTATTGGAGATGGAAATGTCTCTATTCATATATCAGCCTAATATATTGTTTAGAAGAAAGTGCTGAAATGTGCTAGATAATGTAAACTGATTCTATGCCCAATCATCCTATCACCCAATTAAGGAATTACCAACTCAGACCAACAAGCTAACAGTAAGCAAGCCAATCACAGAACCACCAAGACCACATCCACCAAAATTGACAGGGCAAGCCACTAGTATATAAAATTAGAGCAAACCCCATTTTCTATCAGCACTGATGATGCTACCTAGTTGGGTAATGAAATGTCCGCAAGAAAACATCTGAACTCAGTGAGCACCTAGGACCTTGCAAAATGTAAATATCTTCCCATCCCTTTGGTACCTTTAAGTGTGAATCAAGTCCTCGGAGAATGCATTTGATTATGCAGTATTGTAGGTTCTCTTATTTTTACCATTAAAATGATGAAAAATCAGATAAAAGCCTCATAGTTAGAGCTGGGTAAGAAATTCTATGTATGATTTTCAAACAGTCATTATCTTTCAATCTCACTTTTTTGAAATGAAGATAAAAAGGAAATGGATGGGATATTATGCAGTCTTGAGTTTCAGACAGATAGCAAAATAAAAAATAAATAGGAAGTTGATCTTGAGTCAAATTTCTCCCACACTTCAGCACTGGCTTCCTCAATACATGTTTGGAGTTTTATGTTACATAATCCCTGTTGCGGATTATTGTTAACACAAACCTTGTACCAGTTTAGAAAGCAGTGAGCAGTACCCATATAATGAGGACTATAATTACATTTTGGAGGAATGATGAATCACAGTTCATCTTTTATTTTGTTCTGTTTTTAAGGGAGAAAGCAAGCAACATTTTTTTTACAAATACAAATATTTCCCTCTCCATCTTCCCTTTAACAGAAAATTGAAAATATATGACTGATAAAAATATGGCAGATGGAATTCAAGATTTAAGGTCTACACTGATCCTGTTTCACCTGAAGGATGAAGTATTTTGAAAGCAAAGCAAACTAGATTTCTTCATGCTATTCTCACAAAATACACATAACCACACTTACACTCTGGTATTTATGGGAGCTTATATATGTATGTGGATCTTTGGGTTTTCTCCCACGTAAAATTGGAACTATCTAGGCGATGTTTCGATGAAGTCTCATTCATCATCTTCAGGCTTGTGTCTTTGGCTTTGTGCTTCTCGGAGTAATGTGAGCTTGCAGCTGCTTCTTCCTTTTAACTGCTAGTGGGGTGTGTGACTTGATTGGGTGGGGGCTTGGCTGTGTTCTGATTGGGTGGGGGCATGTTCTCATTGGTTGAGGGTTTGTCTGTGTTCTGATTGGTTGGGAGTGTGTTCTGTTCAGGTGGGGGCTTGGTTGTGCTCAAGCTAGTCTTAGTTGCCGGGGGATTTGAGCTGGTGAGCTGTGATCCTGTTCTTTGGCTTCATGTTCGTGGTCGTGCCACATCTTCATGATGGGCATCCGTTCGGTTCATGTATGGGTTGGAGGGGTTTGAAGCAGGTAGTGATGCAGCTGCGGTATGGCTTCTGGTCCATGGTCATGTCCCATCATCTGTGTGGGTGTGAGTCTGCTTTCTATGTGGAAGTGTGGTGGTAGAATCTTGTGTGGCCCTCGTGGGTGTTGGTCTGGTATTATTCTTCATGTTAGGTACTCGTTTGTTAATGAGGGTCGGTTTCCAAATGGCTTGTAGGTGGGAGGTATCATCTCATTTATTCATGCTGCTCTACAGACTACAGACAAAATCAGCAAGATCCTCCAAAAACACAACATTAAAACAGCATCCTGCACAAACAGAAAAATATCCACCATCCTAAGAAACCCTAAAGACAAAATCGAGTTAGAAAACCAAGGAGTATATGAAATCCCTTGCACCGCCTATCCAACCACATATATTGGACAAACCAACAGAAGAATAAGTGCACGCATTAAAGAACACAAGAACTCAATCAAAAAAGAAGAATTGACCTCTTCCCTGGTCCAACATCTCAAAGCCACAGGACATGAGATTGACTTTAAAAATACCAGAACTATCGCCAAAACTGAACACTTCAACAACAGAATAATCAGAGAAGCCATTGAGATAGAAAAATGCCCACACAGCATGATACGTGTATATGTGTATATGTGTATATGTGTATATGTGTATACGTGTATACGTGTATATGTATATGTATATGTATATATACCAGATGGATGACTTTGGGCCAGTCACTAGACTAGAAAGTCAAAAAGTCTGTATCTAGGAATCCCGGTGGCACAATGGTTGGATTGCAGTATTGCAGGTAAACTCTGCCCACAGTCTGAAGTTGAATCCTGAAGGGCTCAAGGTTGACCTAGCTTTCTATCCTTTCAAGGTCTGTAAAATGATGACCCAGATTTTTAAGAGCAATAGGCCAAGAGTGTAAACTGCCCAGAAAATGCTATAAAGTACTGTGGGGCAGTATAAAAGTCTAAGTGCTATTGCCATTTACCAGTCCAATGTGGTAGATTATGGTCCATAACCTTCAATGAAGCTGCCTCATCCTGCAGTGGATTAATTTGGGCTAGTAATAATATTGAAAATTGCTAAATAATTGAGTCTTCTGGCCAAAGTTGGTAACAATGCTTAAGAGACTTTCAAATTGCCTTGCAGATGAGTTTTACTTACTGTTCTTGGGCAGCTCAATGATGAAATTAATGCAGAATCTACTGTTCTCCTTGGATTTTCAATCTACTTTCCATACTTTCAATCTACTTTCCATACTCTGGATTAGGAAACAGCCAGGGTCATTTATATATGTCAAGAGGTATATTAATCAGAAACTCAGCAGCCATCTCTCAGCAGATAAAGGCCAATTTCTATTCTGATAGCTACAACTTTGGATATGTTTGAAGGGCGGGGGGGTTCTCCCTGATTCTCTGTTTAACCTAATATGTAGAGAATGTTTCCCAGGATCTTATCTGACCACATTCATTAAACATATATCAGGATGAAAGATGGTCATGTTCAATATAATGAAAGTTGTTGATTGGTTCTATCCACTAATATCTTGGAGATTGTATGCATCCACATTTAGAAAAATTAATCAGTGCAACAGCTTGTCCTTGGAAGTTGTGAGTGTTCTATCACTATAGGTTTTTAAGAAGAGAATGGATAAGCATTTTGTCTGAAATGGCATAGGGAAATGAAATGAAATGGCTTCTGCTTAAACCGATGGTTGTATTAGAACAGGTTCGCCAGTTTGGACTTCAGGGACCACCAAACTCATAATTTTAAATACAGCAGACCACTAATATGAATTTTGACTGACGGTGGCTTGCTGACTTTGGTGAGAAAGTCAGTCCCATATTCCAGACCTGCAGTAATCACAGGACTGGCCCTTTGGTCATCCCGGAGCAGCTGCTCCTCCACCTGGGTGCACCGGCCTGCCATGGACTTTAGGAGCTGCTCTGGGATGACCAAAGGGCCAGTCTTGTGACTACTGCCGCTCTGGAATATGGAACCAACTTTCCCACCAATGTCAGCAAGCCATCCCGGGGAGGATTGCCCTCCCTCGCCATTGGTCTTACCTTCCAGTTCCAGCTCATGTGGCTCTACTCAAGGTATGGTTTGTGCTTGGCAGAAGGGTGGGGCCAGTGGGTGAGTGGGCCATGTGGGTGGCGCAGCCTTGTGTTCCCATGCAGCCTGGATTAATTGCTTTGGGGGGGTGCTTTGGGGAGACATTTCTCTGCAGACCAACAAAATTTTCTTGTGAACCACCAGTGGTCCTTGACCTACCAATTGGCAACCATAGTATTAGAAGACCTCTAAGGTCCCTTTCAACTTTTCTATTCTGTTATTTATCTTTATGACCTAATTGTTCTTTGATTTTGCTCATGGTTCAAAAGAGTTATTCGTTATGCACTTCCCCCCTCCCCCTGCATCTTGTGACATAGCAAATTTTTCCCACTTTGCCTCACTTTTCCTGTCCCTAATTAAGTGCGTCCCATTTCAACTTTCATAATTTCAAGCATGGATTCAGCATTCACTGACATCTGCACAAATCCTTTCTTGTATTCCCTCGTCTTTTCATTCTTTTCTCTTTTTTTCTTCCTGTTTCTTCCCATTGCCTACTATCTTCAGAAGTATAACCAATTTCAGAAAAATATAATCATTAAAAATACTGCAAAAAAAATGGAACTGCTCTACCCACTGCCTCTGCCCCTACAGTCTGTGCTCTAGGATTTTCAGCATTCCCAATTAGCATGGCAAATCATAATCCCCATGGAAGATATTTGAAGGCATTTGGTTGAGCATGCTATAGAAAATAACACTTTTATGACCACAATGAGAATTCCATTTAACACAACATTTCATTTTAGACATCACATAAAGCTAACTATATGCTGATTGCATTATCAGTGATTATGATCAACCAAGCAAGACAAAAGGCTAGCTACCTGGAAAAAAGAAGTGAGTGAATTTTGCTACTGGGTCAGTTACTAACTTGTCTCTTTTAACTACAAAAAGGACACTTTCCCTCTTGTTTTATCACTTGTAAGAACATTTTAGCTGTGCTGCTGCTGGGTTTATGTAAATTTTCACCCAATCACACCAAGCTGTAACAATATAGCTGTTGTATGTCCTCGACATACAAAATTTCATTTAGTGACTGTTCAAAGTTACAACGGCACTGAAAAATGGGACTAATGACCATTTTCCACACTTATGAGCCTTGCAGAATCCTCATAGTCATCTGATTTACATTCGGATGCTTGACAACTGACTCACATTTATAATGGTTGTAGTATCCCGGACTCATGTGGTCACCTTTTACAATCTTGTGACAAGCAATGTTAATGGGAAACCAGATTCATTTAACAATAGTGTTACTAACTTAACAACTGCATTGATTCACTTAACAAATGTGGTGAGAAAAGTCGTAAAATGGAGCAAACTCACTTAACAAATTTCTCAAATTTATGTTAACTACATAATGTTGCTCAGTTGTGGGTTGTAAGTTGAGGACTATCTGTATTTGATTCAGGAATCAATTTATGGGCAAAAAAAGGCTTGCTATATGATTTCCATATCAGTTTCCAGTCTGTTTGTTTGTTTCTATATATTTGTATGTGTAAGTTTCAATGTAATGAGAAATATAATAGCTGCAAAAATTGCCTATTTCATAACTAAAAAGCAAGTGTTCTTGACTTAAGATATCCAAACTAAAGACATTTATTTCACATAAGTTTGATTATTTTAGATGTTTATGTTTGAGAGAATGCTATAAGTGGATTGATTGTATTTTCCTACACTGACTTTCCTGTAATCATTTACAAAGAAAATGATAACATCTCTTGAAAAAAAGAATAGTCTCTTGCATAAATAAATACTTGAACTTAGAAAATCATGATCAGAAGAGACATGCTTTCCTATCATAATAATATAAGTCAGAATATCCCTTCAGAACTGTCTTTTTTTCTCTTCACAGTTACACATTCATGTTGGCGCATTTGTGTGTGTGTGTTTGCTTTCCTGCACTCCTTAATTGCACTTACAATTAATAAGAAGTAAATTCTATTTTCCATAATATAAATAATTTTCCTTGTTATGTGTACAATTTAGAAACCATTCATATTGACATAATCTGATACAAACATAGAAGCAACCAATGATGGATTAGATCCAATTTGCACTATATCTTAGACACAAATAGTTGGTAGTGGTCATCTCAGGTCATGAGTTGTACATACTGATGAAAAATCTAGGACTTTGATAAAGCAGGATTGTCCAGGGAAGTATACTGGTAGTCCTTGACCCCCAACCATTCATTTGGCGAACATTCAAAGTTACAACAGTACTCATAAAAGTGACATGACTATTTTTCACACTTATAATGGTCACATGATCAAAATTCAGAGGCTTGACAAATGGCTCATATTTATGACAGTTGCACTGTTCTGGGTCATGTGATCACTTTTTGCCACCTTCTGACAAGCAAAGTTAATGAGGAAGCCAGATTCATTTAACAACCAAGTTACTATGAGCAGCGGTGACACAGTGGTTAGAGTGCAGTACTGCAGGCTACTTCTGCTGACTGTCAGCTTACTGCAATTTGACAGTTCAAATCTCACCAAGTTCAAGATTGGTTCAGCCTTGGAGGGCGGAGCTGGCATTGTGATGATATGGCATGCAATCTTGGAGGTCTGAGATCGCTGCTGATATCTTTGCTCCTGGACGGTCCTATCAGATCTAAACCATCCCAAAGAGATGGTGAAAGTGAAGAGCGCATTCTGCCAATCCCAGGGATACCACAAAGTCCCTGGTAGATCCAGGAGAAGCTCTTCTTGCCAGCGGCAAAGAGGCAGCCATTAAAGCTGCTGAAGTTGGGACAGCTCCGAAATGGAAGAGAACAGAAAGAGAGAGTATGCCGGTTTGGTGGGAATTTTTTCTTTATTCTAAGATCTGAAAGGACACCCTAAGGAAAAGAAAGAATTTGTAAAAGTTTTGACAGAAGTGATAAAGCGGCGATTTTAAACAGGAATGTCAAAGTAATGTTTTTGTTTCTCATTGCTGGATTTTCTACACACGATCTTATATTTTGAAACTGGACTGTTTTTTTCTTTTACATCTATTTTTTTTCTCCTTTTTGATTTTGTAATATTTTAGGCTAGAGGCTCCCTTTTAGTTATTTCTTTATTTTTAAGTATCTTTTTCTCTTTTTTTATTAATTCTTATTATATCTTGCTTAGAAAAGCAGGGGGAAAGTGAGAGCAAAGAAACTTTATAACACTGCCAACTAGAGGCTTGAAAATATTCTATTTCCCTGTGACCAACAAAGCTGAGAAAGAAAGAACTGAGACTCTTTTTCAAGGACATTGCTATTTGATAAGATAGAGGGAAGAGCATGGGAGAGTATTATTGCAGGTGCTCTTCTGGGTTTCTAACAACAGCTGGAGTCTGGTGTTGAAACCTAGGGGGGGAAAAGGTCATACATTTTTGGAGAAGAGAGCTATAACAAGAGTTTTGGATAATTAAACAAAGTGCAGTGTGCTCTTTTTATTTTTTCTAAGTTGTGCTATCCTCCCTCACCAGCTTTATTGTATTTCATTTTATCTATTTTTTTCTTGTAATGACTATTTGGGTTTTTGGCTTTGTTGGAGCTTGTCTTTGTTTTTCTTTTTTTCTTTGGAAGTCCAATCTCTACGTTTGCTTTTTATTTTAAAGGGAAAGCCTTTAAGTATTAATGTTTTTTTTTAAGGGAATAGCCTTTTTTTCCCTTTCCTGGTATTTTTGTTTTTTCATCTACCTTTCTGGTTTATTCTTATGCACTCTTTTCTATTTGAGACCCTTCAATTGGATTAAGGTGTTGAAGAACCTGAAGAATTTTTCCTTTTCCTTTTTTCCCCCTTTTTTTCAAGCCTTTTTCTTCATCTAACTACTGATTGGATTAAGGTATACAAGAACCTGAAGAAATTTTGTCTTCCCTTTTTTTTTCTTTTTTTATCATTATTATTGGGCTTCTATTTTCTACTATTTTTATTTTGAAATATAATTGATTACTTCACAATTGGATTAAGGTTTAGAAGAACCTGAAGATTTTGAATTGCTTAAAATGAGTAGGAAATTTACAGCTCCTGGTTTTTCAAGTTCTACTTCTTCCTCTCCACCATCTGGAGGACAACGTTCAATACAGACAATGTTAAAGCAAGAAAAAGAACAAGAAAAAGTGACTCTGCACATGATTATGCAAGGAATTCAAAATATTCAAGCAAGATCAGAGAATATTGAAAAGAGAATAGAGAACATTGAACAAAGAACAGAGAACATTGAACAAAGAACAGATAACATTGAACAAAGAACAGGGAAAACCAATGAAAAAGTGGAGAATATCCAACAAATGATGTTGAAGTATGATGAGAGATTCCAAAAAATTGAAGAAGATAAACAAAGAGACAAGAAGATTGGAGATATTGATAATGGATTAATGGTGGTTGAACAAGATAAAAGTGGTATGTTGAGATGGGAGATGGATAGATCAGAATTCTATCTTAGATTCCAAAATGTAGAGGAAGAAAAAGGACAAAACTTAGCTGAGATAATGATAGAAGTACTGGCTGAAGCTTTGAAAATAACTCAAGAGAAGATGATGGATGGAATAGATGAGGCCTTAGAGGATGAGTATAAAAGACTTGAAAAAGAGCTACAGAAAATGCCACAGAAAAAGGACATCAAGCTACAAGTGAATATAATTAAACATAAAATGGGTCAAATAGAAAAAGAAGAATTAGCACAGA
Source organism: Pseudonaja textilis (assembly GCF_049901715.1). Lineage (NCBI taxonomy): Eukaryota > Metazoa > Chordata > Lepidosauria > Squamata > Elapidae > Pseudonaja > Pseudonaja textilis. Next base: position 67,403,258 of record NC_141992.1, on the reverse strand, counting down.
AAATTAGAGGTGCTAAACAGAACTACTTTGAAGATGCAAACAAACCAGGTAGATGGTTAGCATACAAATTGAGAAAGGAGAAAGAATCAAGGAAAATATTGCAATTAATAGATGACCGAGGCCAAGTTTGCCATCGTAGTAAAGAGAAGAAGGAAATCATTCGAGACTTCTATGGGAAATTATATATGCAAGAGAATATTGATGAGGAAAGAGTTAAACAGTACTTATAGAATGCTAATTTACCTCATATACCTAAAGAGACTGAAAAAATGTTAGAAAGCAATATATCGATGATGGAGTTAACTGAAGAGCTCAAGAAGCAAAAAAATGGAAAGGCACCAGGCCCAGATGGACTTCTGGCAGAATTTTACAAAACATTACAAGAATCGTTGAATCTTCCATTGCTAGAAGTTATGAATGAAGTTATGTTAAAGAAGAAGATACCAAAATCATGGTCAGAAGCCTATATTACACTTATTCCAAAAGAGGAGGCTGATCCATTACAAATTAAGAACTATAGACCCATTTCTCTACTAAATGCAGATTATAAAATCTTTGCTTCAATGCTGGCAGAAAGACTTAAAAAATATTTAAATAATTTTATTCATCCTGATCAAAATGGATTTCTTCCAAAGAGACAAATTAAAGACAATATGAGAGCAATCTTGGACACCTTGGAATACTACGAGGCACATCCTGAAAAACAAATGGCTCTGATATTTCTAGATGCACAGAAGGCATTTGATAATGTGAATTGGTGATTCATGTTATTACAGCTGGAACAGATGGGTTTTGCTAGAAAATTTATTCAAGCAATAGAAGCTATATACTATAAGCAAATGACAAAGGTAATGATAGAGGGAGAACTGACAGACTCTATCAATATAAGAAAAGGAACAAGACAAGGGTGCCCACTATCACCTTTTTTGTTTGTGTTTACTTTGGAAGTGCTAAACAGAAATATTAGAGATGAAAAGAATATAAAAGGAATGAAAATCAAAAAGGAAGAATTTCAGCTGCAAGCATTTGCAGATGATCTGGTTTTCATCTTACAAGACCCTCTAGAAAAGGGCCAAAATTGATAGAGAAGATAGAGACATATGGAAAGGTGGCTGGTTTGAAAATAAATAAAGATAAGACAAAGATCTTGATAAAGAATATGCTATTAAGACAAAAGGAAGAACTGGCAGACCTATTGAAAATTCAGGCCACGAATAAGATCAAGTACTTGGGGATATATTTGACAGCAAGATGTAGTACACTAAAAGAGAATAATTATATCAAACTTAAACAGCAGATAGTGCTAGATCTGGAGAAATGGGAAAATTTACAACTGTCACTAATAGGGAGAATTTCAACAATCAAGATGAATATATTACCCAGAATTTTATATTTGTTTCAAACAATTCCAATTAGGCTTGGAAAAGACTACTTTGAAGATTTAAATAAAATTGTGTTGAAATATATATGGCAAGGTAAGAAAGTGAGAATAAAGTTAAAACTTTTGCAAGATGCTAGAATTAGAGGAGGATTTGGTTTGCCTAATTGGGAGTTGTTCTATCAAGCTACAAATCTGATGTGGGTTAAGGAATGGATAACACTAAGAAATACTAGATTGTTGACATTAGAAGGACATGATTTGTTGTTGGGGTGGCATGCTTTTTTATGGTACAAAGGAACTAAAACACAGGGGTATTTTAGAAGACATTATATACAGGGGTCCCTGTGGTTATTTTCCTATCCTATAATATATAAAAAGGAACAAACAGTTAGATATGGTGAAATATTGAATGAAAAGGGTGAACTTAAATCTATGCAAAATCTAGAGGAACAAGGTATAAAGATGAATTGGTTTTCATATGTGCAAATACATTCAAGGTATGATAAAGATTCTAAAACAGAAGGTTTCTATGATAAACTGACTGACTTAGATAAGATTTTGACAGGTACTGATGAAAAGGTGATTAAAAAATTGTATGGATATTTATTAGAAATTAAATTAGAAGAAGAACAAGTTAAATAAACTATGATTGCTTAGGGGAAGAATTTTGGATATGGGATCAATTTAGAGAAATGGCAAAAATTGTGGTCTCAAAATTATAAAATGACAATGTCAATAGCATATAAAGAAAATTTGTATAAGACGTTTTACAGGTGGCATTTTCCCCTGACAAGAATAGCAAGAATGTTCAAGAATAAATCCGAAAAATGTTGGAAATGTCATCAGACACCTGGCTCATATTACCATATGTGGTGGATTTGTGCGGATGCTAAAAAATACTGGATTAAAATCCACATGTGGTTGGAAAAAATGACAAAAAACATATAGACTTGAAACCAGAGATATTTTTATTGGGAATTTTACCTGAAATATATAGTAAAGACTTGAAATACCTGATTGTGAATGTATTAACAGCGGCTAGGATTGTATTTGCTAAAAACTGGAAAAATAAGAAAATACCATCACAGGAGGAAATCATTAAGAAAATATTGGAATGTGCTGAAATGAGTAGATTGACATTTGAAATTAGAGAATAAGAAGATCAACAATTTTATAAAATTTTGGATCTTTTCTATCAATGGTTAGACAATAAAATACAGTAATGAAATATGTAGACTTTTAGAAAATAATAAATATATAAAGATGTACTTCTTTCTTATTATATCTACAAAATGATTTTAGGATAGATTTGGGATGATAATATGAACTGTTATAAAATAAACTAATTAAATTATGATTATCTTGTAAAACATAAATGAATAAAAGTATAGTCAAATGATTGATTAATAATGATACTAAGGTATTTAATTTTTGATTGAAAATATGAGATTATATGCAATTTAATGGTAACTGAAGACTACGAAATGGAAGCACAAATCAATTTGTAAACCAACCGGCACACTGTATGTACACATATAGAAGATGGCTTGATGTTTTTATGTTTTGTTTGTTTATGTTTGTTTTTAAAAACCAATAAAAAAGATTGGCTCAGCCTTCCATTTTTCCAAGGTGCGTAAAATGAGGAGCCAAATTGTTAGGGGCAATATGCTGATTCTGTAAACTGCTGAGAGAGGGCTGTAAGGCACTATAAAGTGGTATATAAGTCTAAGTGCTATTTCTCTTGCTACTAACTTAACATCTGCAGTGATTCGTTTGTGGCAAAAAAAAAAAAAGATTGTAAAATGGGTCAAAATTCGCCTTGCTTAGCAATGGAAATTTAAAGCTCATTTCTGATTGTAGGTTGAAGATTGCCTGTATCAACATCCAGTTAAATATAAGCATAGTATTCAGAGGTCCCAGCTGACCATGTGGCTCTTAATCCTTAGGTGTTCATGAGAATGTGAATCTATTTAAAGTATCTTTACAAACCCCTTACCCCTGATTTTTAAAGACATCTGGCTGTTAAAATCTGAACAAAATAGGCATAAAGAGCATATTTTGAATAAAACATCCATTCTGTTTTACATAGTCCTCAGTCCTCCCAGATCTTGGTTTTGTTGTTTTGGGGTTTTGTTTTACTGTTTGAATTAGATAGAGGTGAAGAGAAAGGTACTTTTGCCAAAGGAAAAAGAGGGGTTAATGCACTGGAAAAATGCTGGTGTAATGTAGATTGGAAAATGTTTGTTTCCCAAGTGAGCTCTTCGATAAGTTGGCTGCATGCACAGTGAGTGGTGGCAAAAGGCTTTTATGACTCTATCTCTAACTCAGCAATCTCAACGTGCACTTAAATATTAGTTTACAAGCTGCAGGTATTAAGTAAATGCCAGAGGGAAAACAAACAGAGGCAGCATTAAACATGTGGAGCACAAGGCTTGCGATGAAACATCTTCTGACAAACCAGGAGACAAATACTCTGTTTAAAAATCTTTTAAGTTTCACTAAGATTAGAAAGGACTGGAGGAATCCTCACATTCCACATCAATGTGATTAATTAGGATCTGCTAAAATGACATTTTAGCCTATAATTCCAAAATAGAATAAAACTCATGTAAGATATGACAGCACTCTTGTTACAAACTTTTATCTTTCTGTCAGGGAAGAGAATAAACAATTTACAATGATATTTGTTGTTTTCCTGAGCTAGGGTTTTTCTATAGAACAAAGGTTTGTCTCTAAATTTGTGAGGAAAAACATCTAGTTTTATTTCACAATAACTACTCATTAGTCAAAAAGGTTTCTAAAATCAGTAGGTGCATAATGAATAAGTCAAGTGATAGACATAAACTGCAACCAGAAAAAACAGTAAAGTATATGGAAATGCTATCAGTTTTAAGATGTGTATTCCTTCAGTTTTACACAGCAGAAAAAGCCAGGAGAAAGGAATATTCAGCCCTGAACTGTGGATGGCGGTAGAGCAAACTCTGGGTGGTTCGGGTTCAGGGTAACTTGAAAAGAGAATTTTAAGAAGGAAATAAATTATAAGCTTGTGCTATAGAAAAACAAATAAGCATGGTTGGAGGAAAGAAACCAGCAGTTAAACATTTTGTACTGGAAAGCCAATGATTAGAAGTTTAAATAATAAAGTTAGATTTCATTGTTTAGCATGAGCCCAAAAGCTTGGGAGAATAAGCCTTTAGTTCTGGTGACTGACTCAGATTGTATCCTGCGAAGAGGTAAAAAGTCATGATATGTCATGTAATGACAATGTGACTTTGATACCCTTGCAATAGATGGTAGATGAGATAATAGACAGACAGATGATATAGATAGATAATGATATATAGAGTTTGAGTGGTGCAGTGGCCAAGTGATGAAGATACTCACATCCCATTTGGAAAGATGAGAGTTCAATCCTAGGTAGCAGCAGATGTTTCTCTCTCAGGGTGCAAAAACAAGGGAGAGAGAGAGAAGGAGGGAGGGAGAAAGAGAGAGAGAGATACATTATATTCTCACTGGTAAATTGGAGATTTTTGTATAGATTAGGTGAATAATTAATTTAATGGTCATAAGATGACAATTAACCATAAGATTAAGTAACATTTTAACAAAAGCAAAATTTTAGAATTTTTAGGATGAAACAGGATGTATGTGAAGTCCAAACTCAGGAGTGTGTGACCTGGGCAGAGAATTTTCTTCAACACTATTGATGTGCCAGAAGAATAGAAGCAGAACATATATTGGCAAAGTCATGTTTGCTTGGAAGGCAATTCAGCTGTTGACAGATTTCTGGCATTATCCCACAAATCAATTCTAGAGACTTGATATATTGCAAAAATGGAATATATAATTCTCAACATGAAGATTTGCCTAAGACCAAAATTCCCTATCTCCTAACTTTACTTACCTACTGTTGGAACTATTATATAATTGTTATGTAAATGTAAATTATAATAAATCCTATAGTCCCTATCTTTGATGATTTGCCTAGATACTATGAATTCTATAAAGGTTTAGAATTCATACTTTTAATACATATGAAATGTCTTTCCAGACATACAGTGGAATAATTATTTTAGGTAACATGGTAAAGAATAGGTGGAAATATAGTAGATACACTAGTTTGAGTGATATACAAAACTGTGTAAAAATTTATGCCACTGAAATTCATAAAAAAAATATCCCAATCCATTCAAATTTTATCATCAAAATTTCTTCTATGGATTTCTGTACAGGAGGGTTGAAAAAGTTCAAGCATTTATTTTTGATCAGCAAAGATTTTTGTTAGTTTTAACTTCAGGTCTGTCTCTTCAACTGCTACTTTATGTTCGCTATATACAGAATATAATTTTGAGCCATGACCATTATTTCCATATTCAAACTTTTCTGGATAAAGATCAATGCAAATTCAAAATATTGTCACTGTTAGATTGCATTAACACTGCTATGGTAAAATGAACACATGTCACTAATAAGATCTAAGACTATTGGGCACTGGAAGTTCTATCAAGCCACAACAAAAATATATCTACAACACTCACTTGAAAATATTATTTTACATCCGGATCCTTTTGGACTTACTCTATAGTAAACACAGAATAATAGAGTTGGAAGGGACGTTGTAGGTCTTCTAATCCAACCTCCTGCTCCGGCAGAAAGCCCTATATCATTTCAAACAAATGGTTATCCGATCTCTTCTTACTTTTTTAAATAAGTGCAATACATTTTTATTCAAGTAAACCATTTTGACTTTCAATATTTTTATATTCTCAGATAGGTATCTATTGGAATGCACCTTAAGGACATTGTGATTAAATAAGATTCATCTCATCACAGACTAAAGCAGACTAGGGCGTCTTTTAAAACATTTTTTGAGTTGGTATTTTATTGTATCTCCTCATGTTCTTCACATATTTATACATCAGTTTTGTGAAAAATAATCTGTGTTCTTTCCAAAGAAGCATTATAGTGTTTCAACAACAATAAAAATAGTACAACACCTTGACATATTTTTGATGTTGGTAAGGTACATTGCCCACCTGAATTACCAAAGGTGGATGTCCATGAAACCAGTGTAAAATAACATAATAACAAAGTAAATAAATAAATTCTATAGAAAAATGTTTAGAAATTTTTGTAATAGAAACAGAAACAACTTGGCCCTCGTTTTTGTCTTGGTTTTTAGATGAAAGGGGTAGTATTTATCCCATTATCCCTCAATAATGAACAAAAGCCGTTGTTTGGAGATGTTCTTAAACTTGAGTTCTGCCTTTAATGTATGTAGACAAACACACACACACACACACACACACACACGTAAAGAACAAACTTAGCACCACTATACCCTGCCCTAGAAGAGAAAAAAACAATCCAACTCCTATTGTATCTACAAGGTTTAATCTAATTGGAGTGCCAGATTGGGGGGACTTTCAAAACACTTCTTTTTATACTCTCACTAATGTGTGTGGTGAATCATCTTCTATTTTATATGTTGCTCATGTTTAGCTAGACAGAAGTGGAATGGAAGAGGAGACAAAGAATATACCTAACCACTTAGGCCAAGTGAAAATGTATTCATATTACAGCTTCGTAATATACCAAGAATGCTCTATTTTTTATTGTGAGAAGAAGATATACATACTTATTAAAAAAAAATGAAACGTTTCTCTTGTCTGACTTCTTCAAATAATTATTTGGGGAAAAAATAGACCCATGAAACTAGCATTCTTTATATACAGAATTCAGAGATCAAGTAATAAGAAATATAATGAACTCTTTCATGCATTGCATGAAATTTGTCCATGTAAAGAAAAGCAATACAGTGTTTAATCCTCAAAGTCTAAATTGAGGTCTTCTCCGTTAATTCTCCTTGTTGACGACCAACATTAGACAAGCAGTGTTCTTCTGCCATGAACAGCAGAGCAAAAGGGGATGTATTTTGGCACTTTGTTTCATTTGTTTTCTGACAAGGACCTCATTTTGCAATAGTTGACACGGTCTGGAAGAACGGAAAATTGAAACATCTAGAAGAATCTATTGCTCAATAGCTTCCTTCCAACATAGGGGGTATTTCTATCAGGCTAATTTCAATACACAGAAATTCTCCTTGAAATATTGGCCAATACTTATATAAACTGTTTATAAGCATTGATCTCATCAGTCGTAGTTTTGTTCAGTTTTTCTGCCCATTTTCATTCAGACTAGTAAATTGCCAAGAATAAAACAGTTTGTACTGAAATGAAAGCATATTCTGATGATTTATGCAGTTTTCCAAGACATTTTCTATAACAAGCTGTTTGGAGTTCATGTTTCCCTAATGTATAAATTGTTGTGCGCTGATTTCTTTTAGGTACATACTTTGTGCACACTGTTTTGAATTACAGACTGCATCGTGAAGTCTGGAAAAATATGGACTTGTAGAAATGTGAATTGAGTAAATACACATTGAAATGCAAACATCCTCCTTTGTCTCTAGGTATCATGCAGCTTTGGGGCCCAGTTTAAAAAAGATAGTACTTTTATGTATTCGGTAAGAAATGCATAAGAACAAAATTGTACTCTTGTTTTCTCCTACCCAAAAATAAACCCACAATATCCAGCTGGTATTATGTGTAATATTGGCACAAGGTCAGCAGATGCTATATTTTTTAAATATATATTTTCCTTTCTACAGAGCCAAAGTCATTGTACAATTTGGAATTTAATGATGGTTTTAATGATAACTAAAATTATTACAAATTGTACAATGGCTTTGGCCCTGTATATGCATATGGAGAATACAAGTAGTCCTCAACATACAGCAGTTCAATTAGTGACTGTTCAAAGTTACAATGGCATTGGAAAAAAAGTGACTTATGATTGTTTTTCACACTTATGACCATTGCAGCATCCCCATGATCAAAGTTCAGATGCTTGGCAACTGGTTCATATTTATGACAGTTGTGGTATCCTGGGTAACGTGATCCCCTTTTGTGACCTTCTGACAAGCAAAGTCAATGAAGAAGCCTGCTTCATTTAAGAACTGTGTTGCTATCTTAACAGTCGCAGTGATTCACTTAACAATGGTGGCAAGAAAAATTGTACAATGGGGATGACAGTTAACAAATGTCTCACTTAGCAACAGAAATTTTGGGCTCAATTGTGGTCAGAAGTTGAGGACTGCCTGTAAAGCAGAAGGAAGTTGAAGCTGAAAAATTCAATCAAAATCTGCACTACTTTTCCAGACCCGAATCTATTCCTAAACTGCCTCTGAGTATCCCAAACACTATCGGGCTCCATTAGTGCTGATGGATAAACTGAGCCCGTCAGCACATTTGCAAGAGCCACTGAAGCCTGACATTATGTACTTCCGGAATTGTTTAGCTGCATCAGATGCATCGTCGGCGGAATGGGATGGTCAACGGTGATGAGAGGGGGAATCCAAGAAATCCCCCTGTCCTTTTGTGGCTTTTGGAATCAATTGTAGTGCTGTAACAGATGATGGGGCAGGGGAATCTGGGTATATAGTTTACTCGTGAGTATGTAGGGTTCATAGGCGAAAGATAGATTGCAGATACAGGAAACAATTGACATATTAGGTATAACCGGATGGTGACCTAGAGGGTAATTAAGGGACTATTTAGGGGCGAGTATAGGAGATAGGAGCATTTAGGTGAGGGTGTTTATACCTTTAAATAGCATTGGAAGGCAGAAGCTTACAGTGCTAACCTAGACCGGATTGTATGCTGTTCTTGCTGGATGGGAAGTTTGTTGTTTGACATTAAACACCTTGAAACCTGCTTTCTGCTGTTGTATGGTGGTTTGTGTGCAAATATGTGAGCTCTCAGAAGACCAGCTGAGAAACACATGCAACCCTCTATGTGTGTGACATCGTGATCAGGAATTTCAGTGAGTGATATCCCTCTATTTAGATCCCTATTCATGCAATTAGAAATTCTCAAATAACAAGAGCATAGATCCTCTCCTAACATAATCGTGATTATTTTCAAAATGCTCAGATCACTGCAAACATATGAGTAGGACTTCCTTTCAGTCCTGCAAATTACTTCCCAAAAATCTTGCCAAGAAAATTCCAAGGAGTACTCCAAGCAATTACCAGGATTCAAAAACTGATTCACAAGCAACTTCACACAAACTCAAACTTAAATATAACCCTGATTTTCAACAAAAATTTATGGTCCTATTCTGGCCATTAAACTTTGATATTTCACACCATATTTTATTATCCTGTTGCTTTGGTTATCACCAGGTTTTTGTCATTGTACAGAAAATTCAATAACATATTTTTAAAATTTTATAACGATCACCCATCTCAGATTCTAACACACAACATAAAATCTTGTGTGCCGATAGTCTGTTAGGATTCTATCAAGCTCCTTACCATAGCAGTATTACACCTACAGCAGCTATACAACTTATATGCCTTCTCCTTCATTCCAGCACCCTGGCCAAAAAATAAGAAGGCCTGTTCCCCAGATAAGCATGGTTTTTATAGACTAGATCACTTTTTCGCAAGGAAAAATGATCGATCTACAGAATCTTGAAAAGGCAATATAAATGGCTTGATCTCCAGCTATAGGGTTTCTATTTTGCCCTAGATCTTTCTAACAAAGACTTGATTTAATAGGAGAATGTTAATCACTCATTTGTTGGCCTAAAAATGCCACCTACTTTATTCTACCATATCTTGGAAACTTTCAGTTTTGTTCCCAAAGGAAGAGCTTTCCATGTTTCGGCATTTCAGACTCTCAGACTTTATTTCAGTTTCTGTGAAATGGGAGATAATCTTATTTATATCCAGTTAATATCACCTTTGCAAACTGACCTATCTTAACTGGGACAAACCCACAGCCTTCATTAAAAACCAATCTTAGAAATCCATGGTATGGCACTTGTAGAGATTTGTGGGATCTTCCATGTTCTACTTAATATTCAGCTTTTAAAAAAGTTCTGTAAAAGAAGCTTCTGTTTTTCTACGTCGTTTTCAGGTTACCTCAGAATGTTAGATATTTGAGGTTATTTTGTTGTTCCAATTCAGCAGCGGGGGGTGGGGGGGTTTCTTTTATACATCACTGTATAATTCAGAGCTTTCCTGAGTGCCCTTGCGTTCTACTTTAAAGAAGCCTCATGGGAGAATTTCTTTTATAAATGATTTCCTTGGGATTTAATTGAAGTGAGGGTAGCTAGAGAGGTTCCAGGGCATTAGAGAATAGGATCATATAATGAAAGAAAGGACACTCATCTACACACATTTGCTTTAGTTATCGCAAATCTTAGATAAATGCAAGATACCAGCAGCCATTGCTAAAATGTCAGTTTTTAAAAAAAATAAAAATGAAAAATAAAGACAAAGGGAATATATTTTCAATCATTTTGAAACCTAAGAAAGCAAAGCAAATGAAAATTCAACAAACAAGTAGATTAGGCAGCACAAAGAATAGCAAAACAAAACCCTCATTCCCACCCTTGTCTTCAGTGGTAAAGTTAGAGGTAAATACCTCCATATTTGTTCATCCTGGTTTATACACATACAACAGTTCATTCAGTGACTGATCCAAGTTACAAGGGCATTGAAAAAAGTGACTTATGACCATTTTCACACTTAGGACTATTGTAGCATCCCCATGGTCACATAATCAAAATTCAAATGCATCGCAATTGATTCATATTTATGGAGGTGGCAGTGTCCCAGGATCATGCAATCCCTTTTTGCGACTTTCTGACAAGCAAAGTTAATGGGGAAGCCAGATTAATTTAACAACTGTGTTATTAACTTAATGACTGCAATGATTCACTTAACTGTGGCATGAAAGGTCATAAAATGAGGCCAAACTCACTTAACAAATGTCTCACTTATCAAGATAAATGTTGGCCTCAATTATGGTTGTAACTCAAGGACTACCTGTAATTCTGATCTTCAGGCAAAAGTTCTAAACTCTAATGTCTGTATATACTGTGTAGCCTATATGCAAATTATTCTTACATTGTTTTCAGCACATAGACATATGTGGAGGAGGAAGCTGGGACATTTTCTGTATTTTTTAAAAAATACTGTTATTTTTAACTTCGTTTTTCATTAACCCTAAATGGGAAAAATAATACACCTACACCGGTTTCATAAATTATTGTATGTACCTCTTTATGCATTTCAACACCATGACCAAAAAATAAGGTTTATTTCTCAAGATGAAAACATTTACCCAATAGAGGAGACCTTAAGAAATTTTAGGAATAGCCTTAATCTCTTCTAAAATCTGAAAAGGGGTATTCTTTAAAAAACAGCAAACTTAATATGCAGGCCTTAAATGAGACATGAGGATAGTTGGAATAATGTATTATTCTTCAGGTTAGCATGAAGATAGTGTTAAGTGGAATAGGGAAACAGTTCAAAGCGGGTACAAGTGAAAGGACATAGAGCAGGAGTGTCAAACTGGCACCCCACAGGCCAGCTGCATCACATGCAGGCCACGCCCACTCCAGGTTCGCGATAGGGGAAAATGCTGTGATACATCACCTGATGGTAATGTGATGCCATGACACCCATGACTTAGAGGAAGTTTGAGAGAAATGTTATGCATCAAATATTGATTGGCTCCATCTCTTAATTAATCTGATGCCTTCAGATGAGATGGAAAGCAGTGGCCCATCACCCGAATTGCATTAAGACTCAGTTGCCACTTCAGATAGGGAAGGGCTCTTTCGTATCCATCACTACAATATTTAAGGTTCTCTCTGCATAATGTCATGAAAACTCTTCCTTGGGAACCCCATGGATACCATCCTGCCTTGTGTAGACAGATTCTCTCTTGACAAAAAAAAAAAAAAAAAAAGAATTCAGTAGCTTGATCTTCATGGTAAATCAACACATCTATCTGATTGCCAGCACCTTATTCTATACTTGTTCTTCATAACTCTAACCTGATTATTGGGAAGGGGAGGGAAGTAGAGAATTCATTGGCCAGCCTAATAGGATAAAAACAGCAGTATATAGCAATGGTGGGATTCAAAAAAAAATTACTACCAGTTCTGTGGGCATGGCTTGGTGGGTGTGGCAGGGGAAGGATACTGTAAAATCTCCCTTCCCACTCCTGGGGGAAGGTTACTGGAAAATCCCATTCCCTCCCCATTCTACTAATCTGCCTTCCAGCTCTGTTCTCCTGTGTGAGGCAACAAAATAAGACCCAGACAATCAGCTTGGACTCAGGAGGAAGAGAAGAGATGGGGGCGGGCCCAGTCAGAGGTGGCATTTGCTAGTTCTCCGAACTATTCAAAAATTCTGCTACCGGTTCTCCAGAACTAGTCAGAACCTGCTGAATACCACCTCTGGTATATATACATAGAAAGACACAACAGAAGCTTGTGAAGTTTACTGTATGTTGACACAGTGAGTTAAGTAAATATAAGAGTGTAATGCTTGCTAGCCAGGTAAGAGAAGAAGTGACCCAACTCTACAGTGGAGTAACCTATATGTGTTTTAGAGGAATTTGTATCTTGGGTCAACTGCTTTACCAAAGCAATGACTGTTCTCAGCTGGAGTTTCAGACAGACTAATGACAGAGTAAAATCCCTTCCTTGTACTTTGAACAGTAGTAGAGTTCAAAAAAAGGAAGAAAGAATTTCCTGCAAATTAGGTGCAATGAAGATTTATTAATGTACTCTAACATCCTTTCTTTTAAATAGATTATGGCAATCAATTGGGATAATGACTGTATCTAAAATAATGCTCCATACTGTGCATTTTGGTCCTCCTTTGTTCAGGATAGTGCTCTGAAGCTGATTATTTTGCCTGCCTCAATTGGCAGAAGAAAGAAATGGAGGTCACTTCAAATTGCCAAAGTGTAAAAGGTGAGCATTGCTTTAGATCTGCTTGTTGAAAAAAAAAAAGCCATTCTTGAAAGTGTCTGTCTCTTTAAGCTCTCAGTAAAGGGTTTCTGAAAACATCAAAGTGACGCATCAGTATCAGATGGGTCAAAACATAAACAAGTACCACATGTAAAGGTAAGTAACATTGCAGGAGAAAAATTAAATATCGGGCAAGTTTCTAACATACGCCTCAGGCCACCTCACTACTTTTATAACACATCTCTGTTACATTATATTTCAATAATTAAAGTGAGCTGGGTTAAATTTGCCCTGCAGGAAAAGAGCATAAAGTTAATCTGTTTGATAGTGTAATATTCTGTAAATCTGTAGACACATTGACACAGCACTTTTTCAAGGTTGATTTCAGACGGTTTGAGTTTCTCAGTCTTATATAGAAAAATCTATATTCTGATTGATTCTTTGGCAAGCAAAATTACCTGTAATAATCTTTGCGTTTTGAACTTTTATTTTTATTTATCTTTGGAATCATTCATAGCCTTGTTGTTTAATCTTGATGAGGGCTTCCAAGGTGTCTAAAAACCAATGTGTTACAACTTAAGAACATTATTTCAGTTCTTCAAATCCCTCTTCTGTTTTACTCATTGTGCTTCTTATACAAATGTATTGAAATTTCCTTATCGTCATTACCTTCTTTTCAGGATTTCTCTTCTTTATTCCAAGACATAGAGATTATGATTCCTTAATTAAATAGCAGCTCACTGAAAAAAAAAAAACCTTCACTTTCCCTCACAGATTTTGCATACTTTTCTTTTGGTGCTTTCATGAAACACCAGAAAATGTACAGTTTTCATTTAAATATTCTTGAGCTCAGTGCATATTTTTATACTGTGCACTATAGCAATGATCTCTGTCATTTCTGCATTATTTTAACACCTCCCCAGCCCTATAGCTGATACTATGGATGTCTACAGAAGATCATAGCACTAGTAAAAACCATTTTTAAAGGAATTGATAAACCAGACATGTCAATGCTACATACTAGGGACTGAATACCAAGGACTATTTGGGAGCAATTCTCTTG